>NC_071355.1:61633902-61960720 GCF_943734655.1 Sabethes cyaneus
GCCACTACGGACGGTGTACATTGTTGTGTGAGGGTGTTGGGCGCCTTACCAAACCCATTTTAAACACGCTGGGGAATTCTACGAGGTTATTGTGTTTCCCGTCTCCTGTTAAACATCGCTCTAGAAGAGGTTATGAGACGTGCAGGCTTTACCATGCGGTGCTCGATCTTCAATACTTCCAGCCAATTTATCTGTTTCGCTTCGACGTTGATAAAGTCGGGTAACAACTGCAGCAGAGAAATACGCAGACGTATTTTTGTTGGGAGTTATGCTTACTATGGAATCCACAAGACCCTAAGGTCTGGTAAGCTTAACCTCCGTACTAAATGTATCATGACAAAACACTAATAAGTTGAACGCGAAGTTGAACCGGTAGTCCCGTGCGATGTTTTGTATTAGTTTCAAATCTTTTTTTTGTAATGGTGACCATGCGATAGCTCTTAATTTTTAGTTATGTTTTCATTTCTTTGTTCTTTAGTGAGACTATCTAGCTAAAAGAAAGTAAACTAAAAAAGTTATCTCGATAACATTGTCGCTGCCTTTTCCTTACAAATCCACATTGTGTCCAATATGAGAGCACCTTAAAAGCGCCCAGCCCAGAAGAACTATAGTTACTATATATATAGTTCGGCGGATAGAAAATCGGGAGCCAAATAAACGTCAAAAGCGGAGCCAAAAGCTTTTCAAAATCCAAAATGCAGGAGTAATGTTAAAAAAACACACTTTATTTTCATAGAACTAGTCATTTTCTACACCCGCCAGTGATTATTTTTCGTAAAAATCTGCACATTTCACAATAATTTCAAATTTAATTTCATAAATCAGGGATGCCAATTCGCCTGGTTTTCTATCCGCCGAACTATATATATAGTAACTATAAGAAGAACCACATATGCATAAAAGCTCATTACAAATTTTCATCATTTTTCCAGTTAGATTTACGCAGATACTCCGTTACGGTTATGGATGGCCTTTCGCGCCTCCAGCAACATGACAGGCTAGTGAGTTTGATTATTGAATTACAAATCTAGATAAATATCAATCGAAACCCTCCTAATCCTTAATGAAGGCACATTATTATACCTCAGTTCGAAGAACATACCCGTGAATTAGCGGGTGATCGAGACCGTAGTACGTGCCGGCCGGGTGATGGTGGTGCTGGGTGGTGGTGTGCGTCGTCGTCGGGGTTACAAAATTAGGAATAATTATGATGGATATTTCTTCAATTTTTCACACTCGATGGCTTTACAAGATTGGTCGACCAACCGAAGTCGAACTGCCGAAGGGTGCCGGTGAATGGAACCGTTAAGTTGCGGCTCCGCGGATGCCATCGCGCGCCGCCGTCCGCCGTACCCGTCTGCGGGCCACCACGGTGTGAGCATGGTTGACCAACACCACCACCGCCGTGGCGTGCTCGCTGTTGTGGGGCTGCGCTGGGGCCGAATCTAACTGATCCAAGATTTGTGCAAATTAATTATGTTCTGACTTCGGTTGCATTGTTGATGAAGGTGAAAATGTTTTGAAATGTCATTTCTAGCGTGCTTCGCTGCGTAAGGAAGTAATATTTTTGTCATTAATCAATAGTTTGTTAGAATTTCATTAAAAAAAATATTGAATGAACTAACTTATGTGTTCCAACGGAACAAAAATACTCCGAACGTGATTGGATGACGTTATCTTTCAATGTCCTCCCCGCTGCGAAATGCTATTTAACATTCGGCAATACAGAAGGTACGCAAATTTAGAGATACCTGCGCAACCTGCTGTGCAGGTAGCAGATGAGAAGAAAATAAAAACAACGATCGTATCGTTTGCTAGCCAGTGTTAAATATGGATGACCGAAACTAGGGGCCACTGGCACACAGAGGCACGAAAGGATCACAGCAGTTTGGCAGTATAGATTTATTGCACTCTGTTTTCTGTTCTGTTCTGATATGTCCGCTACCATCGAAAGCAACCTGAATGATGTCGATCTACGAACGATTTACTTTGGAAAGAGATACGCAATACTTAAAGTGAAACGTTTGAGTAAAAACCTTTGAAAATATTTTTATCTTACTTTCCTTTTTATAGCAGCGCGTATTTATCTCTTCATTGTGGACAATGTGCAAGTTTTCCTTATTTTCTCGTTGATTCGGAAATTCTACTAAGAGGCATAAAAATCATTTTCCATCATTCGATAAGTATACTTTCTACCATGACCAATGACTATTACAATGATGAATGAAAAATGAAAACTATGCGTGTACTCTTTAGTAGACTTACTGATAACCCTCATTAATACGAACTAACTCTCATGTTAGCTTAGAAAATAAAAAGAAATGAAACGCGAAGAATTGTAACCTGAGCGGCCAATTATTTTAAATTATAAGTTATAAACGTTGAAAGATCGTTTGTGATTACACACGGCCTACTGGTTTGTCCAGTTCAGACCATCAAGGTGGGGCACAAGATTTCTGTTAACATTAGCGGATCTATTGTTTGCGTGTGTTTATTCTTTTAGCCATTATCAAAACACGTGCCAAATTATATTAATGCAAAAGGGAGGCTTCGTAGTCGCAAGCGAGTGGTTCGAATCGTAGTAGAATCAGGCTATGCAATGTCAATCGACTTTAGCATGGGTTTATTCTCAGGTCCCTCATTACTCTTCCTTCATTTTATTCTGTTACCTAACCAAAAATCTACACAATATTCGCATATTGCATATCGCATTCGCATAATAACAAAATATCACTATACTATAATTACACTCACACTGCAGCTATTCCAATTATCCTCTAACACAAATACTCCGCAGATGCGTATTTCAACTGTTACTTACATCCTTCTTCAGTGCTTCTGCTAACACGCTCAACGTAATAATTTTTAATTGGTAAGCCTTTCTTTGTTATGATTCTACATTACCCGATGAAGCCTCTTGACAGTGCAAATGTCACTCTTATAACGGGTGACAACTAAAATTTTGGAATTTTTTCGAGGTCCCTATGCACAACAACAAACAAGCTCAGCGAGAAATGAGAGTGTGTATGTGATAGCCCTCTTTCCTCTTTCGAACAGTATTTTTTGTTTAGTTTATACTTCTCAAGTTTGGCTAACAATGGCGTCAAAACTAGAAGCATTTCGCGAGCGCGTTGTACATTTCTACGAATTGCAAAAAATCTCGGCAAATACTATACGGTAAAACATTTTAAAAGCGAAAATGTTGCGGCTTCGACTATTTACCATATACTAAGATCTCCACAACTACTCGTAAGCAAGGTAGTGGGTGGTCTTTCTTGTGCCTTCACCAACAAGGATTCCGTGAACAAAAAAGCAAAGCCATGGGTTTATACCGTCTTTAGACATTACCCTTCTTTATCGACAGACTTCGCAGCCGGCTGTTAGAGTACAGGAAAATTACGGGGCCAGTGCAACAATCCTACTGACTCTAACTAGCAAGCACCGCCTAGCCGAGATTCGAACATACGACGACTGGCTTGTTAGACCAGCATCGTACCTCGAAGCTAGGCTGGGCGGTTAACAACGGTTCCGGGCGGTTCCGTGAACAAACGGGATGCTGCAAAACTGTCACCACCAGTACATCTGCAAAACATTGAAAAGAGCCGGAATAAAGAGCCGAAAGCAGACAGGAGCACCGGAATACATTGAGGGACAGATTGCGACGCTACATGCCAATGCCGCTGGTTGATAACAAATTATTCCAGAAATATGTTTTGTTTCGGACGACGAAAGTTACTTCCCTCTTTCGAAGGCGCACATTCCCGGAAATGATCGATACTATTCCATGGATAGTTCTATTGCATCTCCAAACAAAAAATACAAGTTTAAACATAAGTTTGAACAGAAAGTGATGCTGTATATTGCCATTTCCGAGAGAGGTATTTCTAAGCCATGATTCAAGCCGTCTGGTTTGGCTATCAGAACGAATGTTTGAAGAAAATTTTGATCCCGTTTCTACAAATATCATGCGGATGGATAATAGAGGAACTGTGGGTAAGACGAATAGGTTAAGAAGAGCATCTAATATAATACAGAGAACTTATGATTTACAAAACCACATTTACAAATACAGTTTACTTCAGTTCAATATATTCTTTTCAAAAGCAGCTAGTGAAATATTCAACAAAAAATGTGTCTGAAGTTTTTATGCAAGTGTTTGTTTTCGAACTCAGACACTGAGGAAGCCTGCAAGTCGTAGGCGAAATACGTATCTGTCGTGAATAAAATATACATAGTAGAATTAAATTGGATAAGTTTTCTTCTTTTTTATTTTTAGGTAAAAAATGTGTTTCAATGTGTATTTTGAGTTTTAAAAATAGCATTGCATAGCAAAGCATAGACAACCGTACACATCATGGGTGGCTGATATGATGTACCCGTAAGTACACCATAAACCTGGCCATGTCCTTATGATTGTAGAAATGGGTATGTTAATTGACCACCTACTTTAAGAGGATGCGCAAAAACTCACGCAATCTTCATAGGTGTTCTTGTACCCAGTATATACGATATGAATAAAATATTTAAAAATAAAATTAAATGAAGCATATATAAGAAAAATAGAATAATCTCACCATCAATCCTTCAAATGAAAAAAAAATTGCGTCAGTTTCGATCATCTAATATTCAATAAGTAATTTAATTTTTCCATACGATATCCATGTGCATTATTTAAGCTTGTTTCGGTTAGAGTCTTAATTGTACAATAGGAGGTGCTTGAGCTAAAACGAAACAAATAATTAAAATAACATATTATACTTACCTGCTATCAAGGCCGTGTGGCTGAGCCGTCTGCATCTGGGAACCACGCAGCATCGCACCTCCCAGCTTAGCTGCTCAATAGAGTATTACCGGGTATGGCCGCGTGGAGGCGCTAGGTAGGAGCTTGGGCTGGCAAAAGCTATGTTGGTCGCTTTGTCGTTTGCCTTCCCCATTTCATACCCGTGTATTTTGAGTTTTAAAAATGGTCCGAAAAAGTGGGGGTAAGATGGACAGGTATTGTAAATCGCCCCAACAGTGAGCATATTATTATTTTTTACCCTTAACAAATTGAATGCGTAAAATATGGTGGTGTAGCGTGCAAAAAGTGAAGGGGGCAGTTCAGCCCCTCCCACAAGTGGCAGCCAATCGAAACTTGTTTGGCATCGGCAATATGAACAAGCATTCCAAAGTCTATTTTATGCCAGGCTGCTGCTAATTTGTTTGCAAGCCACATTTGCCGGTTAAATTTTCATTTTTATGCATGAGATAATAATAAGAAGCAAAATCAACAATTTTATTATAATATGTTCACTGACCATCTTACCCACACTAGCAGCTGTCCATTTCACCCCATCATTATGCATATTTTTAAAGCGTTCATAATTTTTCATGTGTAAATAAAATTACCTATTTTTTCAATGTAGACGTTACTTGAAACGGTATTAAATCGAAATACTTCATGTTATGGGTAACATTTTAGAATTAAACCACTCAAAAAGCTTAATTTCGATGGCAAAAAAGTTACTTCCAAACGCAGAATCACTTCCAATTTTCAGTTTTTCTTTACTTTTTCAAAATTTGAAAGTTCTAAATGATTATGGGAACGTTCAGAAATCATGAGATAGTTAGATGGTGGGATGCCCATCAAAACATTTACGAATTTTAATGCTTAACTGGTAGAATCAACCACCTGTCCGTCTTACCCACCCTGTTCGTCTTACCCACAGTTCCCCTACATGTTTTGATCGGTTAAAGCATAATCGCATTACGCCAAAAACACAAGCGTTCCTGAACATCCATTCGATCCCATTTGTACCCAAAAGCCACAACCCGACAAATCTGCCTCAGTGTCGCCCAATCGAAGTTTTCCTCGGAATTTTGGGCTCCTTGGGGTACAAAAATAAATAAAGAGCCACGAATTGTAAATAATTGATTAGTAGAATCAAGAGATGTATTCGCAAAGTTGGCATGACGGCCGTAAGCAAAGCAAAGCCTAGGTGCTATATTCCGTTATCGAAACTTGACCTTCTGTTTTTTATACGGAAGACTTCGCTGCCAGCTGTTAAGATACAGGACAATTGCAGGGCCAGTTACTACGATCCAATTGATTCCAACAGCCACTCCCAGCCGAGATTCGAACATACGACGACTGGATTATTAGGCTTGCATCAAACCTCGAGGTTAACTGGGAGGCCACATGACATGACATGACATGGAGGCCAGAGACATGACGGCCGTACAACGCTTCTATTCAGACATCAAACGGAAGTTGAAGAAACTGCAAAACATGTTTTCTTCATATGCCCTCGTTTCGTGGGCGCAAGAAACAACAACAACAGTAGTGTCCTCGGATAACTTAGTCCAAAGGATGTGTTCCAGCTCGGACGTCTGGGGAGCGGTCAATGCGGCTGCTACCCAGATTGTACTTGAGCTACAAAACCGCTGGAGAGCCGATCAACGGCGAATAAACAGCCTAACTGCCATAGTCCAGTAGTTACCTAAGAGGGTACGTTAAACACAATAGCCCCTCCCTGAAGTAATACCGATAAGGTGGTGCCAGGGAGTATTTAGGCTGGAGACTCAAGTAGGATTTTTGTGGGCCTGGGCCCTCACGCTCCATTAGGGGGGGTCGGGATACCAAACCCCACTCCCTGAGTTGTCTTCTCAGGTGTCTGATAGTACCGTATTTTATAAGGTGCTGAGCAGATTTCCCTACTCGTTAAAAAAAATAAAAAAAAAGACATCAAACGGAAGCTTCGCTAAACAGCTGATTTCCGATGTTCACTAATTTTTTTCAACCATGGACAATGTATCTTTAATTTAAGTAAATCAGATATTCAGATCTTTGATTGACAGCTTGTGAAATAAATTCCAAAATTTTAGTTGTCACCCGTTCGTTAAGTGTACTGGTCAGAGGAACGCAATGGACGGCTATAATTAGAGATATAATATTTGACACTCCCAGTACGGCCTCCCAATTGGCCTCGAGGTATGATGCTGGCCTAATAATCCAGTCGTCGTATATTCGAATCTCGGCTTGGAGAGGCTGTTGGAATCAATAGGATCGTAGCAACTGGCGCTGCTATTGTCCTGTATCCTAACAGCTGGCTACGAAGTCTGTCGTATAAAAAACAAAAAGTCAAGTTTCGATAACGGAATGTAGCACCTAGGCTTTGCTTTGCTTTGTATTTGACACTGAAACGAGTGGGTAAAGTCCACTAAAGTCCAGTCCAGAAACTGTTAGGAAAGAAAAATGGTCACAAAAATAAGATGCTTGCATAAATTTTAATTTTGAGCGATTTCGTGTAAAGTACATCCGTAATATTTGTCTTGAATTAGTCCAATTCAAATCGTTCTTCCTCGACTTTAAATATCCGTCGCAATCCGTCGCAAACGTTACAGCTGGCACACAGTTCATCTTAAATATTCTCCAAGCGTTGCTTGAAAGTTTCCACAGTCAATCCTTTGGCTTTGATGTTCTGTAGTTTGCCTAGCAAGCCTATTGTCCTCACACCAAGCCTGTGTAGCTTTCGCCTGCTGAAACGGTGCAGAATCTTATTGGAAGCAGTATGGTGCATTCTTGTAGTGTTTTTGACGATGAGAAGCAAATGGTTCTTCAAAACATTATCGAAAACATTATGTAATATTTAGTGTTGATTTTAACACCAGGTTCAATGATTGCTGTTCAAGTTTGAATTCGCTATCTTACTCGTTTTATGACTTCCGGTGTCCTTACAGTGCCTTCACGATTTGGGGAGTACTTTCCAAGAACCGGTTTCCTTGTATCACTTGATGGTACAAAAGATGAATGTTTCCGTTATTCCGAGTGACTTCACTTACTTACTTACTTAATTGGCCTAATGTCTTACGACAAGGCATGCGCAGTATAACTTCTCCATCTGTTTCGGTCCATGGCAGCTGATCTCCAGTTCCGCGGGCACCCAGTTCTCGCCAGATCTCGCTCCACCTGGTCTTGCCACCTCACTCACTGTGCCCCCTTCGCACAATAAACAAAGTGTGAGTATGAGAAAAGTATTTCTCTTTGAGATTTGATAGATTTCTATTCGCGTGAATGGATTTCACAACTGTTTCAGCACTTCAGCTCATTGTTATGAAGGTTAAATTTGCACTTTGTGCACATTAAGTAAACAAATAACAAGCCTGACCACGATTCTTAAACTAATGAAAATTCCCGTTGACGTTTGTATATACTCCAAACGAAAAATATGCAGACACATCTGTGATTAACTCATTTTTAATGAAACACGTCTAAATACATCTTTGCCAATATTCAAAAATATGGCACTTCATACTTACTTCTAACAGAATAGATGTGGAGTGGCTCTTGCCGTATCAATTCTTTTCCATTGTACTCAATTCTTGGCTGCTCGTCGCCAATTCGTTGAGCGTCTCGACACACGCAAGTCGATTTCAACCTGGTCAACCCAAGTAACAATTTGGGTTTTATTACAATCTTATGATGACATTTAAGACCAAAATTGCTCACTAAAACCGCCATAAGAGTATAATAAAACTCATATTGTTGCCTGTGAAGCCATCTAGCACGTTGGGCCCCTCTATACCAGGTTCTGCTGGTGGGGTTCTCGTGATTTCACTGTGACGTGAATGGCCTACCGTAGTCTTCAAAATTTCGCCCGGTGGACGCTGGGAATATCTCCAAATAGTGCCTGCAACTAAACTTGTGGTTCAAAAAAGTCCGTAATACCTTTCGTTTAAATATGACAAGTACACGTTAGATGGTGGGAGGAGAACGTTGTTTTATATGTACCACATATTTGGTTTTCGATGCATTAATTTGTAACCCAATCCTACTAACCCCTGTTTTTAGTCTGGCGTAGATTGCCACCGTTGTCCCAAGGTTTCTAGAATAAGGTGTATTTCTGAGATTCCATGTAGAGACACAAAAAGAATGAATCGTGTAAAAAACGATCCGTAAAAGTACAAATACAATACATCCGTTAAAATACAAATACAAGTATAAATACTTTTTATTGCAATGCAATAGAATATTTTAAATTATTTCACAAGTTTTTTATATGATTTGAACCCTTTTTTGTAGATTTGTCTCAATGGCCTAAAATTAAGAGAAAATATTCGGTTCAACGTTTTACGAAATTAATGCACATTTCAAAATTCTGCCCAGTTTCTTAATAATAGTACCGATCATATTATTTACTTTCTCCTTTTTGTTTCAAATATGAGCAAGCGTAGATTAATTGGGCAATGCATTTGCCGCCGCCGCGCTGCACCGTGTGCAAACGAAACAGGTTTTCGGACCACAGAAACTCCAAACCCAATAGGCCAACTTATCGCCGAAGTTCCGGGGGTCCGTTCGGCGCTCAGCATTCGGGCGCCTGCATCCAAGCGAAATCAATTTAGTTCACTCGACAAAACACCGATTGAAAGTTTCTGGGACACTTTCATGAGTACGCTATAATTGTTTCCACTGCTCACATCACTGTGAGTGATTGCGCATGATTTTTCCCCCGGCTTGTGGAATGGGAAAATAGAGCACATTTGAACCCAGACCGAGCTTCTCGACGATTGCATTAGACACCTCTAATGCCTTATGATGACTCGGCAGTGCGCGCGAGTTTAATAGAATTACCGAAAAACTAGTTCATTCATAAATCACCCGAGCTACCGCGCGTCTGCCACGTGTTCCTATCCTATACAAATCGCTAAGGCAGGTTGAATATGGATCTACTAGGCTGTTGCTGAACCGAGGTATAGGGGTAATTCGCTAGTAGATTTCAATTTACTGTAGAGTAGCTCCACTTTGGTCTGATTTGCTTTTGTTTATCCGAAAGTCGGTTGAAAATGGCAGATAAATTGACGAACCATGATTTGCCAGCTTGTAACACCTCATGACACGGTATATTAATTTTGATTGGCTTCATAATGCATCCCGCAATGTTTTGATGCGCGAGCAAGACTACCTACCTATCTACCTACCTAGGCGACATGGCAGACGTGAAAAACCACCATCGCACCGCGCGCAAATTGTTCGTCGGAAGTAGAGCGGCCTGATTTGCCACATTTCATCGGTGCGGCGGGCGATGTGTGGTGCGCTTGTTTCCCCGACGCGCGGTCGCGGAGGCTGAAGGCAATTTACTGCTTGAGAATTAGCCTTTATTCTTCGTTTATTAAATTGGAAAAAAATAGGAAAAGGTTTGCTAAATTGGCCTTCAGAAATTGTCATCGAGAACTAATGGGCCGTGTGCATTAGAAGCCAAAAGCAAAGTGAAAAGAGCCTAATCGATCAGGAATGAGGGAAGAATGGAATAATGTTGCGAGCAATAAAGGGTGTTAAATATTTCCATTCAATAGCAGCATTTATCCATTTCTATTGAGGAATGCAGGTCAAACTATATTCTTTTTATATAAATTTTGTTTATTTGATAAAATCGGCTATTACTATTAAGGATTTTACAAAATTATCGTACAGTTTTGGGCCGAAGAGTCTCATAATTTTTTAAAATACTATATACCGACTTATTAATTAAAGCAGGGATGGTTCGATCACTTTGACTCAATTTTGATTCATTTGACAGTACCGTCTCAGCCGAGCCAAATATGACAATGTTATATATGGGACATTTATAGAACTAGTTTTAATCTACAATTTTTCTGAACAAAGTTTTGCTGTATCGTTTGTAGTTACGGCGCTACAACGCTAGTAACTCATCAGTGACTAAATGAACGTTCATTTAGTCACTAACAAGATACTAGCATTGTAGCGTCGTAACTACACAAGATACAGCAAAACTTTGTTCAGAAAAATTATAGATAATCACCTGTTCTACAAATGTCTCATACATAACTTTGTCATATTTGGCCCCGTTAAGACGGTACTGTCAAATGAATCAAAATTGAGTCAAAGCGATCGAACCATCCCTGAATTAAAGTAAACAATACCTTAAAAATTCGAAGCCTCCTATTTTCACAAAAAATTTCAACGGCAAGTTTCACTTTTTTTAAACTTCGTAACTTTTGAACTAAGCATCGTTAGACAAAACTTTTTCAACAAAGAAATTTTTTCAGTAATCCAGAAAAATATCAATGTTTCACAATATTTTCTACGACTTAAAAAGACAAACCTCTGAAGAAAAGTCGGAAAAATCATGTTCTAATATTCTGAATATATTTTCTTAAAAAATGAGACAAACGTAACGTGGTGAACTATCGCGGGATCACATTGCTTTGTGCAGGTTCCAAACTACTCGAAATTCTCGTTGGAGATGTCCTGTTTTGTGCTTCCAAATCATATGAATCAACATGGATTCTTTCCTGGGCAATCTATTGACACAAATTTTGTTCAATTTACGTCGCATTGCCTGACAAATATTGAAAACGGTAATCAAATAGACACAGTATACACTGATTTAAAGGCAACTTTCGACCGTGTATACCATCGAATACTGATTGCGAAAATGGACCGACTAGGTGCTCCACCTTTCCTTACACATTGGCTGGAATCATACCTGATAAATCGTCGTCTTTGCGTCAAGCTACCGTGCAATCTGATTATTTCACAAACAGTTCTGGAGTTCCTCAAGGGAGTAACCTCGGACCACTATTATTCTCGATATTCGTCAATGACATATGCTACTTGCTTCCTTCTGGACTACGCCTGGTGTATGCTGACGATCTGAAGATATACATCACTAGATATACGGAGCATTGAGGACTGCAAGGAACTTCAGTGGATGATTGATTAATTTCAAGACTGGTGCCTGAGAAATCGCATGACGATTAGCGCTCAAAAATGTTCTATAATTTCGTTTAGCCGTAAAACCGCACCGATCACATGGAATTACCACATCTGTGGTACTCAGCTAGAGCGTGTAGATACTGTGAAGGATCTGGGAGTCATCTTGGATACGAGGCTCACTTTTCGCGATCATTATTCTAGTATGATTGCAAAAGCAAATCGCAATCTAGGATTCATCATGCGGACAACGAAAGACTTCACGGATCCACACAGTTTGCGATCATTATAGCGAGAAATACTTGTGCGATCATCCCTCGAGACTGGTTGTCTAATATGGGAGTCCCTATATGGACCTTTGGATTGCCCGAATTAAAGCTGTCCAGATAAAGTTCACAAAATTTACCCTCAGACTGCTTCCGTGGAATAACGTAGCCAACATGCCTTCATGCGATGTTCGGTGTAGATTGCTGGGAATAGTTACTCTACGCAGCAGTCGAGACTCCATCAGAGCAATATTTGCCGGAAAACTGTTGTTGGGCGCCATTGATGCACCTAACATTCTAAACAAATTAAATATCTACGTGCCATCAATCTCTTTACGCCGGAAAGACCTGCTGAGACTGGAGTTCCGGAGAACGGACTACGGACGCAACGAACCGATTATCTCGATCTCTCGTCAGTTCAACGAAGCCTACGATCTTTTCGACTACACTATCTCGACATCGGCTTTCCAAAACAGATTGAAACAACGTTCTTTAGAATCTTCAGTTAGGAGTGGATAGCAGCTCAAGACGGAAGGACGCATATTTGTTATATTATATCGGGTATATTAATGTCTTCCGTAAATTTTTTTGTATTATGTGAAAAGATATGGTTTTTACACGTTGTATGTGAGCCTGTTGCCAGGTTCATATACAAAGGCTTTTCCCCATCGTTCTCTCATCAAGACAAGTCGAAGAAAGAAATAAAGAAATATCAACAGCTGCTCATGGAGTGCGAGAGTGTCTGTTAAATCGTTGACGTTTGAGAATAGTTGCAAGTCGTCGGTGAACGTAAGTGTCTATGGCCTAAAAATGGTCTAAAAATCTGCTACGAGTTGACACGTCTCGTTTCAGGTTAAAATAAATAAGAAAAATAACGGTCCATGGTGACTACCTTGTGGAATTCTGAAAAAAAAGCAGTAAAAGCCGGTGAAAAGAACCCGTCAACAAAGTCATCAACGAGACGATTCGACAGATACAATTGGAACCAGTGGAGCAGCGACCCTTCAATGTCGAGTTTTTCTAGTTTTGCGACGGCGATTTGATGATGCAGCTTGTCAAAACTTGTGAAAAACGTGCTGCTCGAGCCAAAGATGCTAATTGTCAAAAGCAGCGGAGGGGAACTTGTTGATGACGTCTATCTAAGAACGGTAGTCAAAGCAATCCATTACGTAGGAAATAAGAGTTAGTAGATTGGAAAACCTTGAGCGCTTGGGCATGAATCCGTGTTGCTCATCGACGGTGTACTGTTGGACAAACGAAGAAAACGACACAATCACAATGAGCTCGATGAGTTTCTATAATGCACATAAGGTAGAATTCCCTCTCTCTATACCTGAGCTAAACGATGAGCTTTTTAACTTTAAAACCCTGCTTGGTCATAGAATACCTGCAAATGCTTCATACTTCATAGCAGCTAAGCTAGGAGATGCATACTTGAGCGCCTGTACTCCAGGTGAGAGGCGGCTCACACAGCGTCTGTCTCGGAGCGGGTGGCTGATTATGAAATGCAGTATCCCGTATGCTATACCTAAGATGGCAGACCACGGTAAGGTAGTATACCGAAACTTCTACCTACCAACGAAGAAGAAAATACAGGACGGAACAACTGGCATAGGACACGGCAAGGAACAAGGAAACGAGTAATGGATAAAGATTGGAAACTTGGTGCCTGGAATGTTCGAACTCTCTATGAACCGGTACGAGCTGGATTGCTTACTCGAAAGCGGCATCGACTCGGGTGGAGATTGCTGCGCTACAGGAAGTTCGATGGCCAAATTCTGGAGAAAGGGAGGGGGACGGGACGCGAGGCATACAGATGTTAGGCATACGGACGCAAGGCATAGTACGTTAGGCATACAGACGTCAGGCATAATGGATATGAGGCATACTGGATTGAAGGCATACTGCCAAAAGGCATAATGGACGTGAGGCCGAGTGACCGCAAGGCCGAATGGACGAGAGGCCGAATAGACGCGAGGCCGAATCGACACGAGGCCGAATAGACATTAGACCACCTGCACAACAATGAGAACCGAAGTGGCTAGTCAGCTTACTAGCCAGATGCTGCAAACGCTTTTAAGATGATTCAGGGCGAACCGGTTCGCTTTCCTATGACTACTGACCCTAGTTAGTTTTTCCTAGTCCTCGCATCGATGACAAAACCGATTTTCGGTTGCGGATGGTTTTATCACACTAGCCCGAATACCACATAGCCGAAGGGCACTTGCCTAAATGTGACAGTAGCCCGAATGTAACATTAATCCGAATGTAAGACAATTTTTCCAATAGATCGCTAAAACATTTAAGGCGTATTCTAATTCAATTGAATTGAAGTGACAAAAGGAAGCTCAGTTAACCATGTTATGAGTTATGCTTGTCATAAGATATGAAACTTTTTGATCATGTTAGTATCGCACGTTTCCTAGATGATTCAGGGCGAGCCGGCCGCAGGCAACGGCGAGTGTTCGCCGGTGACCCGCCGTCGGAAGCGCCGGCCACTGCGGGGGGGCAGCCCCCCCGCAGAAATCACATCTGTCTAGGTCTATTCGATTTCCTAGGTCTACCGACCTCTAGTTAGTTTTCCCTAGTCCTCGCATCGATTTAACTTTTGTTGAATACAAAGCGGCGAAGCCGCTTTTTGCGGCTTTCAAACTGAATAAGCGGTGGTTCTCCGCCAAATAGTACTTTCGGCGAAAATGGCGAAATATACTAAAAAATATGCGACATTATGGAAAACCATTTATCCTCGATAATCGAAAGCGTAGTCGGCCTGCGAATATTTCATTTTTCCAAAGGATTTTTTACATTTTTGCTATTCATATTCGTATTGTATTGGTATTCAATAGAATTATTACGTCTAATTGTATTAATTTGCAATTGTACATATAACTCTACCGAGGTCTCATGAGCATATGATCCTTGGTTGGTGCATTCTTACTAGCTCATCTTACCAGTATAGTAGATTCAGCAACCTTGCAGTTACGGAGCGCCTAATGGTACATTCGGGTTTGCTATTTGGCTAGTTACTTTCGGGCTAGTGGTTTCCGGGCTAATGTTATAAAATCGTCGAGGAGGGTTACTTAATAAAAAAAATTGGAAATTAGAACACTAATACCCAACACCGCATAAAACAAAAAAAATAGAAACTGGAAAGTAATTAATTAAAGTTTTCATCGCATCACTGATGAATTTTCAGTGTTTTAAGCGACATTGCATTTCGTCAAAGAAGTCATTCGAACGAATATATTGAGCCAAACGGTAATTGGATCAATTTTGCTTTAACGACGCGGTTACCGCATGGCACGTCGTTTGCTGGATGTTTCGTACCACCACCTTTGGCTCGTTATCATATCTGTTCTTTTGGTCTTTTTTGATCACCGTGCAATTTTCTTATCAGATTTAAATTGACTCTTTTCGGTGAATTATTGAATTAACTTAGTATTGTTAACGTTTCTGCTTACTTTATTCAGCCATCCTCAGAAATTTATGACAAACAACTTATCATTTAAATTCAAACTTGAACGTTTGTCGCCGTTTTACTGTTTCCTTGTCTGTAGTGATCTGATTTGATTTTGACATATCTGTTTTGCCAAGCATACATTCGGCCTCGTGTCCATTAGGCCTCGCATCCATTCGGCCTCGCATCCATTCGGCCTCGTGTCTATTCGGCCTCGTGTCTATTCGGCCTTGCGTCTATTCGGCCTCGCGTCTATTCGGCCTCGTGTCCATTCGGCCTCGCGTCTATATGCCTTGTATCCGTATGCCTTATATCCATTATGCCTAGCGTACTATGCCTCGCGTCCGTATGCCTAACGTCCGTATGCCTAACGGGTGTCATCGCTGGATTGCTTACTCGAAAGCGGCATCGACTCGGGTGGAGATTGCTGCGCTACAGGAAGTTCGATGGCCAAATTCTGGAGAAAGGGAGTTCCGTGCAGTAGATCCAACTGCAGGCAATTCTTTCCAGTACCACATCTACTACAGTGGCGGTAGAAAAGCAGAATATGGTGTCGGTTTCGTAGTGTTGGGAAAGCAAAAGCAACGAGTTATCCGGTGGAGGCCCGTAGATGACCGCATATGTGTGAATTGAGGGCAAATTTTTCAACTGCAATCTAATCAACGTCTATGCACCGACAAACGATAAATCCGATGATACTAAGGGCGAATAGTACGACAGGCTCGAGAGAACCTATGGAGAGTGCCCAAAACATGACGTGAAAATCATCATCGGAGATGCAAATGCGCAGATCGGGAGGGAGGAATTCTTCCGTTCAGTCATTGGAAGACATAGCCTTCATCTGTCGACCAATGATAACGGTCTAAGGCTCGTAAATTTCGCCGCGGCAAGAGGAATGGCTATCTGTAGCTCCTATTTTCCACGGTTGAATATTCGGAAACACACCAGGAAGCATCCAAATGGAGACTCTAGCTCTCAGATTGATCATGATCATGTCTTGATTGACGGTCGACATTTTTCGGATGTCATCGATGTACGGTCTTTTCGGGGACCAAATATCGACTCTGACCACTATCTCGTAGTGTATAAGATTCGCGCAAGGCTGTCGAACACGGCGAACGCTCGCACCGAGAGGACGATGCGTTTCAATATCCAGCGGTTGACAACAGATGGCGTGGCAGTGGAGTACGCCAGGAAGCTTGATCAATGAATCGCAGTATAGCAGGTAGAAGGAGAAAATATAAATGGGCTGTGGAGGAACATCCATGGTGCCTTCTAAACAGCTGATAGAGACGTGGTAGGCACGACGCGTGGAAGACACCGTAACACCTGGTTTGGTGCCGAATGCCACAGGGTGACAGATAAAAATAACCAGGCTTGAAGTCGCATGCTCACTGTGGCAACGTGTATAAACAGTGAAAGATACAGAGAGAATAGAGCTGCGGAAAAAAGAACCCATCATCTAAAAAAACGCGAGTACGAGAAGCATGTGCTCGTCGGCGCAGAGAAACGATACGCCCGCAACGACACACGGAGTTTCTACAAAACGTTGATGGCATGACAGGAATTTTGCCATGCTTGTGATGTGCAATGATAGTGCTGGCAACCTACTTACTGTCAAAACGGCGGTAGAAGCCAGACGGAAGGAGCGCTTCCAGATACTGCTGAATGGAGATAAGCAGGGACAGGATAAGAATTGTAAGCGATGGCCAAGCTGTAGAGCCACCACCATAGCAGGAGGTTAAGAAGGCAATCACTGAGCTGAAAAACGGTAAGGCTGCTGGGAAGGATGGCATCCCGGCTGAACTTCTAAAAGCGGGGAGCGAGCGGCTATACGAAACAATCCACCGGATCATTGTTTGGATCTGGGAGGAAGAACAAATGCCAGAAGAGTGGTTGGATGGCCTCATTTGCCCAATTTTTAAGAAGGGGCATCGATTCGAGTGTAAAAACTATCGAGGAATTACATTGCTCAATTCTGCCTACAAGGTGCTTTCCCGTATCCTATTCTGTAGACTGAGATCATTAGCGGAGTCCTTCGTCGGCGAGTACCAAGTTGGTTTTCGTGATGGTCGCTCCACGACGGATCAGACGTTTACCCTGCGTCAGTTATTAGACAATTTCCGGGAGTACAACTTGCAGACACATCATCTGTTTGTGGATTTCAAGGCGACGTGCGATTCAGTCAAATGAAATGAGCCGTGGTAGATAATGCTAGAACATGGTTTTCCGTCGAAACTAGTTACACTGATTCGGGCGACGCTGGATGGGTCCAAATCATGCGTAAGAATAGCGGGTGAGACTTATGCCGCTTTCGTGACTAACCTGCTATTCAACATCGCCTTGGAAGGTTCAATACGAAGAGCAAATATGGAAAGGAATGGGACTATCATCAGGAAATCTCACATGCTTCCAAGTGGTGTTGGTGCCTAGGTGGAGTTAGATGGGGAACGATATGAAGTAGTAGAAGAATTTATATACCTTGGTACACTCATGACATGTGACAACGATGTAAGCCGCGAAGTGAAACGACGAATTGCAGCCGCGAATCGGGCTTTTTACGGATTACGTAGCCAGCTGAAGTCCCGTAGTTGGCAAATTTACACAAACCTGGCGCTCTATAGAACACTAACCCTCCCGGTGGTCCTTTACGGACATGAATCATGGACGCTAAAGGAAGCTCATCGACGACTGCTTGGGGTTTTTGAGCGTAAAATTCTGCGATCCATACTTGGTGGCAAAATGGAAGATGGAGTGTGGCGCAGACGCATGAATCACGAGCTGTACCAAGTATACAAATATGCTGATATAGTAAAGGTACTGCCTTTAAGGTAGTACAATGTGGCAGGCTACGGTGGGCTTAGCAGTAGCCAGAGTGCCCGACGAAAGAGTAGCCACAACTATTTTCAGTAGAGAACCAGGAAGAGGCCGTAGACTCCGAGGCAGACTCCGTAGACTCCAAGGCCCGCCTGATGCTGCCCTACGAATTCTCTTGCTATTGAGGATAGACGACGCAACAAGATCTTGGAGAGCACCTTGTAGGCGGCATTGACCAACGTGATGCCGCGGTAATTACAGCAACCTAACCGGTCGTCCTTTTTGTAGATGGTACAGACTACACCTTCCATCAACTCCTCCGGTAATTTCTCTTCCTCCCAAATCCTAGAAATTATTTAATGAAATGCCGTTGCTCGGCCATTTCTGTAGAGCTCTGCCGGGAGTCGGTCTTTTCCGGCGGCTCTATTATTCTTCAACTGACGAATTTTTCGCCAGATCTTTTCGAAATTGGGCGCCGGCACGCTGTTGTCGTCTGTAGGCACTCCTAGAACTTCCGTTGCGTCTTCTTCTGCTATTTTGCCGTTGAGGTGCTCATCGAAATACTGCTTCTGGTAGTCCTTAATGGACTTGAAACCGTGATGCTGCTCATGGAGAACATATGCGTCCTACCGTGTCCGAATGGACGGTACTGCGGACGATATTTGGCAGAATACAAACTGAAAGCGAAGAGTGGCTGATGCGTATGAATCACAAGCTACATGCACTGCTTGGAGAGATTCCCATCGTACATCTGGTGAAAGTCGGTAGGCTACGGTGGGCCAGACACGTTGTAAGGATGCCGGACACCAGTGCGACGGAAACAGTTCTCTTTAAGAACGGTATGGTTGAGCTACAAGTAGAATGGAGACGACTGTTTGATACAGCATGGGCCACCTCCGCCCAGTAGTCCAAATGGGCGAAAAGTGGAACTATTTTCCTAGTGTCCTTTGTTTTCATTTTATCATTTATGGTCTTCAGCAGTTTTGTTCATATACATATCCCCCTTAACCTAAAATTGCCAAAAGTTAGTGATCGCTTACTATAATGAAAATAAAAAAATAACTTTTTTTGTGTTAGGAAATATACACATAGTTCTTTCGGCAATGTTGTAAATAATGTAAAAACAAGCAACTTTGCTGAAGGAATAAAATTTCTATCTTTATCGAGTGCTGAACTATAGGGCATATTCTTTAAAACTTCTTTAAAAATTGGTTTTTCATACTTAGCTTTTTTTAGTTGCATTTTACCAGAATACAATGTTCTAGGCAATTATCAGAGCACTCAAAATACACGTTTTTGTAGAAGACCGTGAATCTCTTGGACCTTTACTTGCTAAGCTTAAGTCGAGTACTATAAACTTGTATGGATTCCGCTTGTCCCCAACCACCCAAAGAGAGTACGGTAAGCATACGTTTTATGTGTTTCGCGTTCGCTATAGGTTCGATACACGTCCATTCTTTTGTGTTAGTGGATATACACATAGTTTCTTAGGCATAGTTATAGAAAATATAAAGGCAAATAACTTTGCTAAAGAAATGACATTTCTATCTCTATCGAGTGCAGATCTATAAAGCATTTTCTTTACAAATTCTTTAAAAATTAGTTTTTCATACTTAGCGTATGTTGGTTGCATATGGTTCTAGGGCCTAGAACCATATGCAACCAACATACGCTAAGTATGAACAACTAATTTTTAAATAATTTCTAAAGAAAATGCTTTATAGATCTGCACTCGATAGAGATAGAAATGTCATTTCTTTAGCAAAGTTATTTGCCTTTATATTTTCTATAACTTTGCTGAAGAAACCATGTGTCTATCTACTAACACAAAAGAATGGGGGTGTATCGAACCTACAGCGAACGCGAAACACATACAACGTATTCTTGCCGTACTCTCATTTGGGTGGTTGGAAATAAGCGGGACTCATACAAGTTTATAGTACTCGACTTAAACTATAAGATGAAGTGCTGATTTAATAAATTCGCGTGCCCCATTTTACTCCATGGGTTTGTGAAGCTATGGAAATTTAAAGCTAGAATATGCGATAACTTAGCAAGTGAAGGTCCAAGAGATTCACGGTCTTCGGCAAAAACGTGTATTTTGAGTCCTTCGATAATTTCCTAGAACATTGTATTCTGGTAAAATGCAACTAAGAAAAGCTAAGTATGGAAAACCAATTTTTAAAGAAGTTTTAAAGAATATGTCCTATAGTTCAGCACTCGATAAAGATAGAAATTTTATTTCTTCAGCAAAGTTGCTGTTTTTTACATTATTTACAACATTGCCGAAGAAACTATGTCTGTATTTCCTAATACAAAAAAGTTTTTTTTTTATTTTCATTATAGTAAGCGATCACTAACTTTTGGCAGTTTTAGATTAAGGGGGCTATTTATATGAACAAAAGTGTTGAAGACCATAAATGATAAAATGAAAACAAAGGACACTAGGAAAAAAGTTCCACTTTTCGCCCTTTTGGACCACTGTGCTCTGCTCTAGACTGCTGACGACGGCGACATCAGGCCAAATGGACCGTGAGCTATGCCCGTGTGCAAAATGTCATGTAATTCTGCAATGCAATGCCCATTTTATGCTTCGAGGTACGATGCTGATCTAACAAGCCAGTCGTTGTATGTTCGAATCTCGGCTGGGTGGTGCTGCTAGATAGATTTATAAGGATTGTTGTACTAGCCCCCTTGCTGTCCTTGCTTTTTTTTTGATTCATCAAAGAAACAGCTTTATATTGTAGGATTACGGGTAAGCATACTTCCAATACTATGCACATACACTATCGAGAGTTTTGTTGCATGAAAGATTTTCTGGCAGTTTAGAAACGAGTCTTTATTAATTTGTCAGGTGAGGCTCCAATAGAAAGAATCGCAAACCAACTGCTGTAATACAGACCTAGATTGTGGATGGATCAAACATAACCGCAATTCAAACAGAAAAGAAAAAGGTTTAGCTCCAAAACTCATGAGAAATCAATGCTGCAAAAAAGCGGCGCACACGGGATCATTGCCACATCCCGGAGATCAGGAACCAACCGCCACATGACAGTCAGTGCCGGCAAACAACGCCAATACAAAAACTATCATTAACCTAATTTTCGTAAGTGTGCTGCCGCCGCTAGTACCACACTAACAAAGCGGCACAAGACAGTTCGGTCGGGCTACAGTCGGTCGGTGTGACAACATCGAGGTTTCAACACAACACAAGCCGTAGGTACGTGTGGAAGAAGAAAGTCGATGATGGAAGTAATTTGCCATCCCGCAGATTTCCCGCATTACTTCACGATACTCGACAATGAACCTGTTCGTACTATCTTTCGTACGGTTCTCGAATGAATCAAGCTTGATTCGACCACGGGAATAAAGCCGACTGTCACAACAGGCAAGCCAATCAACAGCAGTAGCAACAGCAGCCGAAGTATATGTAGCTTGGACCAGCGATGGTTAATTTTTTCGCCACTTTTCCATTCATTTCACTGTCACTCTTACTCAAGCCTTACGCCATCATCCCGAGCTCGGGATGCCGCCTTTGGAAGTATTTTAACCCATGCAGGCCCGCTTCTTCAGCGGTCTGTATGCCACGAACACGGTTTGAAATAAGCTAAGAAACAATTGTACAACGTTGGACCTAAAACGGTTCCTTCGCCAGGCAGAATCGCGAGAAAAGGTACTAACCGTTGCAGCGCCCCTTATCGGCATTTGTCATCGTTCCGAAAATTACCCATTTGACAGGCATAATTTTTCAATTGAAGCTCCAAGTTTCGAGGTTTTGTAACATCAAACCGTGAGACGAATCCATTGACAGGCGACAGCCGAGCGCGGAGTCAGCCAAACTCAGTGTGGAACGCACGGACCCATGCACAAAAACAATTAACACAAAGCCTGTTGCCTTGCCGAATGAACGTTTGCAAGTCACCAAGAATTCGGACAGAAGGTGGAATGTATGCAAAGTATTATAACGGTTAATATGTAAAAAAACACACCGACGAAAACGACAACGACTGGATGACATCAATCGAGCGCGTTCGGTAAGCGATGAACCCCACTGAACGGATGATGTCACAGGTTGGTAGAGGTGCGAAACGAGTGGGAAGCGATTATTGCTGCCATCGAAATTACGCTATTTACGTTCTATTTATAAGGAGGATGTTAGGTCTAGGTTGCTAGACGAAATTACGGGAAAAACTAGAAGCGAATATTTGTTTATGCTTAATTCACCATATTGAATTGATGATAAAATCAAATAAATTCGAAGTTATCCATTTAGTTTCTAGGTCATTTTGTCCGAAAAACACTGTATATTTGATTTGCATATCTTCCTGGCGAGGCGCACTGCACAAACACTACCGAAAGCATCTTCTCGCTTGCTGGGCCCTTTCTGGGCCGTCATTCTAAATCTGTTTCAAGGCCAATTTCTTTTGTTGCCCGGTTCCCGCACATCATTCAGTTTCACTGAATCATTTTCGATTTCATCATCTTGCGCAGTCACATCGCCGGTCAGTATAGTATCCCGCGAGACCCAGAAAAACGAATCTCGGCAATAAAATCGCAAAACTTACCTCAGAGCCTGACCTAAATCCGCGATATACAAGGAAGGCAAAAAAAACACGACGACGGACGGCGCGGACTAACCAAAGTGCTAAAAAGTTGGACCAATGCCGCCACACCATGATGGTCCGAGACAA
Organism: Sabethes cyaneus; assembly: GCF_943734655.1. NCBI lineage: Eukaryota > Metazoa > Arthropoda > Insecta > Diptera > Culicidae > Sabethes > Sabethes cyaneus. The sequence continues at coordinate 61,656,847 of NC_071355.1, forward strand.
CACAGCAAGAAAACTGCGTAGAAGAGTCATAAAGAAATGCTTTCGCTTCCCACGATCGTGGCTCTGAATTTCGGACTTTGGATGGAACAAACTTACGTACGAGAATTGTCAAATTGCGCATCGTTTTCCGGTGCTATTTTCCAACACATGTGGTTAGAAAAGTCGATAAAATTCGCTCAGTTGCGTGTGATTTGTCATCGTTTTAATTGGTGTGAACCTTTGTGGTGATTGTCGTGGCCTGTGGTGGCCAAAGTAACACGTTTTTAACTGTGTAGCAATACTATAAAAAAAACATTCATCAAGACTGTCCAAACGATTCGTGCTCATTGTCGGTCTCTGATATAGGTACGAAAAAAAAACTGCATTAACTGTGATTTTAAACCGATTTAATAATACCGTATTCTGTTCTACGCATTGTTAGTAAAGTTTTAAATTGCTGAGCGTTGTTTGTAATTTTGTGTTGTTAGTAGTTACTGTAACAACTATGTTAAGCTACAACTTCATTTAACCCATTTTTGTTTTCGAATAATAAACATTGATTGTTATTCAATTTAATGGGAAAGGGGAGTCTACTCGAATGTTACGTACTTATTATCATCTGTAAATGTTAAGGTCAACTGATAATATATAATTTCAAAGGAATTTACGGGTTGCAGTAATTTACTCAGTAATACTAAATAAAAAACAGAAACTTGTCTTTAGGTGTATTCGAAGTTTTGACATGCGTTCTCTGCTAGAATCTGAAATCCTTCAGCGACACAAACATAAAAAAATTAAAGGCTATACAAATTTATGTTGAATATTTCGTAAATCTTCCGTAAATCCGTAAATCGTCCTGTTTCAAGCACTCGTCTCCATTCAACTCGGTCTTGGGCCACTCTTCGTCAATTTCCTAGTCGTCTCAGAAGTCGCAAATCGCTTTCGACCTGGTCGAGCCATCGTGCACGTTGCGCCCCTCTGTTCCTGGTGCCGGTGGGGTTGTTGATGAGGACTATTTTCGTCGCACCGTCGTTCGGCATCCTTACGACGTGTCCGGCCCACCGTAGCCTGCTAACTTTCGCTAGATGTACGATGGTAGTCTCCTCAAGCAGCGCCTGTAGCTCATGATTCATACACCTCCGCCACTCTCCGCTTTCAGTTTGTACACCGCCAAATATCGTCCGAAGCACTTTCCGCTCGAACACGGCAAGGGTGCGTATGTCCTCCGTGAGCAGCGTCACGGCTTCAAGTCCATAAAGAACTACTCGTCTAATAAGGGTTTTGTATATTGTTAGATTCGTGCGGCGGCGTATGCGTATGATCGTAGCGTTTTACGAAAGGCAAAGTAGGCCCGATTGGATGCGCCGCTGGATCTCCTTTCTAGTGTTGTTGTCCGCGGTCACCAGCGATCCCAAATACACGAACTCCTCTACCACTTCTAGTTCGACATCGTCAACAGTTACCGTCCGTAGGAGACGCGCGTTTGTTTCCTTTGAGCCTGTTCCTTTCATGTATTTGGTCTTCGACGCATTTATTTTTAGCCCAATTCTCCTAGACTCCGCTTTCAGTCTGGCCTAGATTGCCTCCGCCGTCGCAAAGTTCCTGGCTATGATAGCGAAGTCATCTGCAAAGCCTAGAAATTAACTAGCCTTGGTAAAAATCGTGCCTCTCGTTTCGATGCCCGCTCGACGGATCACCCCCTCAAGAGTGATGTTGAACAGCATGCAGGATAAACCGTCACCTTGTCTCAACCCTCGCCGCGTCTCGAAGGGACTCGAGAGTGTCCCAGAGATGCGAACGAAACACATCACACGACCCAATGTAACTCTGATCAGTCGCGTTAGTTTATCCGGAAAACCGTGTTCGTGCATTATCTGCCATAGCTTGTCTCGATCGACTGTATCGTATGCTGCTTTGAAATCAATAAAGATGTGATGCGTGGGCACGTTGTGCTTCCGACATTTCTGTAAGATCTGTCAGATAGTAAAAATTTCCGTAGTTGTGCGAGCCCCCAAGAAACCCGCCTGATAATTCCCTACGAAACCTTGTGCTATCGGTGACAGCCGGCGTAACAGGATCTGGGAGAGTACCTTGTAGGCGGCGTTTACCAGCGTAATACCACGATAGTTGCAGCAGTCTAGCCGATCACCCTTTTTGTAGATGGGACAAACCACTCCTTCCATCCATTCCTCCGGTAGCTTTTCCTCCTCCCAAATCCTCGAAATAACCCAGTGTAGAGCCTTTGCTAGCGTTTCCCCGCCATGTTTATAAAGCTCTGCCGGTAGGCGGTCCTTCCCAGCGGCTTTAGTGGTCTTCAGCAACCTGATTTCTCGTTTGACTTCTTGGAGATCAGGTGCTAGGACATCACTATCTTCCATGGGCGCTCCTAGGTTAATTTCCGTTCCGCCTCCTTCTGCGACTTCGCCATTGAGGTGTTCATCGAAGAATTGCTTCCATCTGTCGACCACCTCACGCTCGGTTGTGATACGATTTCCTCCCTCGTCTACACATGTCAAGTTTCGGTGTGTAGCCGTTCCGAGTTTGGTTCACCTTCTCATAAAACTTGCGCGTGTCATTAGCTCGGAACAGTTGTTCTAATTCTTCACGGTCTCTGTCCTCCTTTTGGCGCTTTTTCCTCCTCAGGATCATGGTCAACTGGTTCCTAGCTCGTCGGTGTTTGGCCAGGTTCTCTCTAGTGGCAATACTTAGATATTATTTCACAGCAGTTTTTTCCCTCTACCGCTTGATGGCATTCCCCATCAAATCAATCATTTTGTGTACTCCGAGGGTCAATATCTAGGCCTCCCCAATGGACGAGCGTATTCTGCCCCAACCATCTTCGAGGTTTGAAGCACCTAACTTCTCGGAAGAAGGCAGTGCCTCATTCAGTACTAGCGCATAGTTCTCGGCAGCTTGCGCTCGGAAGCGTACGTTCATAATGTTAGAGAAAAACCGACCCTCTATGAGAACGTGGTCAATTTGGTTCATAGTACGTTGGTCAGCTGATCTCCAAGTGGCTTTGTGGATATCCTTGTGCGGGAAAAAGGTGCTTCGGATCACCAGGCCTCGGGAAGCTGCGAAGTTTATACATCGTTAGCCGTTATCGTTCGTGTCGGTGTGCAGGCTATGGGGTCCTACCACCGGTCTATACATTTCTTCCCTACCGACCTGGGCGTTCATATCCCCGATGACGATCTTGATGTCCCGTATCGAGCAGCTGTCGTACGCTGCCTCCAGCCTCGCGTAGAACGCTTCTTTCTCATCGTCGGGTCTACCTTCGTGCGGGCAGTGCACATTAATGATGCTATAATTGAAGAAACGGCCCTTTATCCTCAATACACACATTCTCTCATTGATCGCCTTCCAATCTATCACGCAATCCTGCATTCCACCCAACACTACAAAGCCCGTTCCCAGTTCGTTGGTAGTGCCACCGCTCTGGTAAAACTGGGCCTTTCCGTCACGGATCTTCCATACCTTCTCTCCTTTGCGACAGATTTCCTGCAGAGCTACGATGCCGAGTTTGCGGGGTTCTAGCTGTTCAATCATCACCCGCTCGCAACCTGCGAAATTTAGCGATCTGCAGTTCCAAGTACCGAGTCGTCATTCGTCGTCCTTGTTCCGTCGCCTAGGTCGATGCCGAATATTCCGCTCCGAATTTGCTTGAATTTTGTTAGTTAATTAATTTAGGTGTGTAGCCGTACTGGGGCAACACTACCGAGTCTCGCGATGGGGCTGCCATCTTATAGTGCCGAGACTCACTATACCTCCTTCCCGGTTAGTATACGACCTTAGTTTCCACCGGGGTTGGTTACCCGATCTCCACTAAGGTTGCTCGTGAAAAATATATGCACTGAAAAAAACAATTTACCAATTTTTTAAAAATTTGAAAATAAAACTTAAAATTTTTGATATCTTAAAAATATACCATTTTTGAAAATTTTTAAGTATTTTTTGAGAAAAAATAGACTGCAAATTATTTCTATTTTTTCCAAAATAGACTTGAAAATTTCCAAAATTGGTATTTTGGATACCTTGATTTTAAGTTATTTTCAAATTTTTCAAAAATTGGTAAAATATTTTTTTCAGTGCATATTTTTTTTATGTTCAAAAACCAATTTTCTATAACTTTAGCATAGAAATAATTTTTGAATAATCGGTATTTTTTGAAATACAATCTTTCAAACATAATACACATAAAAATAAATACGCCCTTTTGAAAAATGAGTCTTGAATCAAAATGACGGCATGAAACCTGTGGCAGGTGCACATTTCCTCCTCTCAAACACGTTTGTAAAGTTTCATCCAAATCAGAGAGGTCCATTTCAGATTTGGCGATGGAATTCCCAATGGAATGGACAATAATAACATGATTCCTCCCCTGTTATTCCGACAGGGTGGACTAATTCTATTTTTTGATAGATTTACTAGCTTAAGTGTAATTATAACATTTCAGATTAAATGGGAAACTCACCTTAATGCCCAATGCACAGATACCCTAGCATTATGGGTCACCGTTCTACCTGGCTATAATTATGGATCAATAGTCCTAGTATTATGGATCAGGTTACACAGTTTTTGTTTTCTTTTGAGAAAAAATTTCGTGTGTGTATTTGTTTGTTTGATAAACTTCTGTGGAACTTGTAACACCTGATTCAATGCCAGCCGCAGGCTGAAAACCCCTTAAATAAAGAATTTGTTGTTGTGACTTGATGCAATACATCTGGATCAGAAACTGTTTGTCGATTTTCATAGCGCGTTTTTTTTTTGTTTTATTGAAAACAATTCGACAAGAAAAACAGTGAACACTGCTTGACCCATAATACTGGAAAAAACGAAAACGAATTTTTGTAGGTAATTTCATCCGTTTTGCAACCAGACACACAAATTTACACCGGTATTCACTATATTGCTGCAAGGCATGCAGCGGAATGTTGTTTCTAACTATTTAAATTATACTCGATGGTTAAATGTTAGTTTATTACGTATAAAACTAACGTAAAGTATGGACTCGCCCATAATACTGAGTGGCCCATAATACTAAGGTGACTGTAAATTTGGTTACTGAACAATGTCATACATCAACTAAGTGAAAGCTTTTAAAATCACTATTGCAACCATATTTTGTTTACGGCGGTTCACTTTATGCTAACACTGCTGTAGGATTCTTGAATAAATGTATGTAGTATGGCATTAAACGTAAACATTTCTACGTTTTCTCACGTTTTACACCTATCATAAGTTGCTGTTAGGTTGCACCATCGCGGAATTTTGTAAATATCCCAAGCAACAATGCTAATAGAATAGGTACCAAAAAATACGAGTCAAAACACACTTACCATAATAAAACTGTTAATAAAGCAAATTTATTGTGGTTGCTTGTATTACCACGATAAAACTAGTTGGCTGCATCACGTCTCCTATAAAATTACCATAAGACACATTCCACGCACTTGTACACCAAGAAATCGGTATTTAAAACTACATATTTCAACTCATATTATACTGGATATGAACCAGTGATTATTGAACTACAAAGAAACCCCTTCTGAATAGTGAGCCACTCCAAGTGAGCCACAGCCACTTCAGTCAGTTTTATAGCGGTCATCAGAAAGTTCTGGTGGAGCTCATTGTTTTCCAGAGTCAAAACCACCAGAGGAACATAATAAAGGGTGTCCCACATCAAATTGCACCACGGAAAAACGCTGTAGAAAATTTCTCAACAGGTATTTTCTCTTGAAAATTTGAGTAGAAGTAGTTTTGAGTGTATTGTTTACACTGTAACGCTGTCGGTTTTTTGAAAATTGGAAAAAATGGCGTCACCCGAAACGCCGAATGTCGCGAATTGATTTTGCGAAAGCACCTGGAAAATCCTCAACTATCTTATCGGAGGAAACAAGGAAGCAGAAACTTTCAAACCCAAGGTACCCAAGGACATGAACCCCCCACCCCCCAACATTGTTTTTTTTTTAATTTTTTTCCCTATTTTCCAGGGAAAAGCCTGTTGAAGTATTGCACCTTTCGAGGAACTTCTTCAATAGGCATAAAAACCCTTTTCATTTGTTGAACATTACAATAACTGAGGCACCATCCAGTGAGCGATGCTCGTTTAAGAAACTGTGACATTTTCAAGTATCATTCACACATTTTCACATTTTCACATTTTTATACATGATTACAATTAGGTATGATGATTACAGACATATATGATGATTACAGATATGATGATGATAGGTTGCGATGATCGATGGGTGGCTTTTGTCAGTAAGCGATTTGTGATGAGTATTGGACGAATTTGTTGTTTGAAGGCTTGTTTCGTCAAAAGTTTGAAGTTTTTAGACTTCTGGTGGTTTTGGTAGTATTTGATAGAGCATTGTAGAGTTTACTGGCGGCATACGTAAACCTTTTTTTCAATTTGGATTCTACATCTGGTGAGGGCAAGGTTTCCGAGCTGTCTTGACAGTCCATACATGTTGTGATGGATTGTTGTTGTTGATATTAGTTGGTGCATGAAAGTAATAAGCTGCATCTCATACATAGCTTTTATAGGCAGGATCGGGTCACTGGGGTCCGTGTAGAGCAACTCAGTGGGTACGGTTTTTTGAAAACCATTGTGAGGAAGCGATTTTGCATGACTTATAGCTCCTTCAGTCTGGTTTCGTTTGCTTGATCCCAAATTGCTATCAGGTACTTCAGTCGATGTGTCAATAGAGGATCCTTGGCAAAAAGATGCAGTTTTCCTTTGAGCGGCAGGTTGGATATGCCGTTTATAAACAACAAGAACAATACATGCCCTGAGATACTGCCTTTTGGTATTCCGGTAGATATTTGACGCAGTTCACTTCGATGTGTGAGCGGGCATCGAAACGAGAGGTACGATCTTCAGCACGAGTAGCTAACTCCTAGCCTTCACATATGACCTCGACCTCGTTACTAGCAATCTTGGAACGGAAAGGGCAATCTACAAAACGCTATTTAAGACCGGTAGTCCTCTACGGACTTGCTTACGGAAGACATATGTGCTCTTGCCGTAATTGAACACCTTTCGTTCCGGACTATTTTTGGTGGAGCACAAAGAGAGAAGCGGAGAATGGCGTAGTTGTATGACCTACGAGAAAGTTAAGAGACTGTGCAATTAAATTCGGTTCTCTTCAACAACCTCACTAACACCAGGAACAGAGGGATCCAACGTGCAAGATGGCTCGACCAGGTCGAAAGCGACTTGCGCGAGTCGAGACGGGCAACGATTTGGCGACGAGTAGCCCAGGATCGAGTACAATGGACAGGAATTCTTAATACGGAAAGAGCCCCCCCGGCTTTCGGCTAATTGCACAACGGGCAATTCCTTACAGTTCCCTTACTGCTGTTATTCAGAGAGGGGACACAGACATCAGAGCCTATAATTATGTATCGAGTTTTGCATAAGCGGGAATGGCGGATAGTACTAATGGCGTAGTCAATTTAGACCTGCATGAAAGGTCAAACTATAATAAATTTCACCTGCATAAAATGTCAAAATCGACTGACAGCATGCTGACACTGCGCAGGGTTTTTTTGAAAAAAGTCAATTCCCAAGTAACAATTCTAAGTTTTGATAAACAATTTGGAATCTAAGAAGTCACCTGGTCCTGACAGTATAGGGGAACTGTGGGTAAGGCGAACAGGTTAAGAAGAACATCTCATATAAATACAGAGAACTTATGCTTTATAAAACCTAAATAGAGTTTACTTCAGTTCAATATTTTGTTTTCAAACGCAGCTAGTGAAATATTTATAAAAGTGTTTTCCAATGTGTATTTTGAGTATTAAAATTGGTCTGAAAAAGTGAACTTTTTTAGTGCTGCGGGTGAAACGGATATTATTATTTTTGACCCTTAACAAACTGAATACGTAAAATATGGTGGTGTAGCATGCAAAAAGTGGAGGGGCAGTCCACCCCTTCCCACCAGGGGCAGCCAATCGAAAATTGTTCCAATCCTTCCAAAATTTATTTCATGCCTGGCCGCAGTGGCCGCTGCTAATTTGGTTGAAGTCCACGTTTACCGGTTAAATTTTCATCTATATGCATGAGATATTACTAAGAAGCAAAATCAACAATTTCATTATAATATGTTCACTGACCAACTTACCCAAACTAGCAGTTGTCCATTTAACCCCATCATTATACATTTTTTTAAAGTGTTGACAATTTTTCATATGCAAATAAAATTACCTATTTTTGTAATGCAGACGCTACTTGAAGAGGTATTACAGTAAAATATTCCATGTTATGAGTAACGTTTTAGAATTAAACCACTCAAAAAGCTTAACTTTGATGGCAAAAAAGGTACATCCAAACGCCGAATCACTTCCAATTTTCAGGTTTTCTGTACTTTATCGAAATTTGAAAGTTCTAAATGATAATGGGAACGTACATCTTCTTAAGTACAACATCTTAAGATAGCAAGATGGTTGGATGCCCATCAAAATGTTTACGAATTTTAATGCTTAATTGGTAGAATCAACCACCGTCCATCTTACCCACCCTGTTCGTCTTAGACACAGTTCCCCTACATCCCAACTTTGTAATAGACCACAGCATACTCGCACCGTTATTAACCGAAGTCTTCAAAGAAAATATTTTGACTGGACAGTATCCAGAATGTTTGAAAGTTGCTCGTGTGATCCCGTTTTCCAAATCCGGTGATCCGAAAGACCTGAATAATTACCGTCGAATTGCATGTCTACTGTGCTCGACAAGAAAAATAGCTTGTAGACAGAATAACCGATTATGTCGACCGTTACAAACTGCAATGCGGTCATCAGTATGGGTTTCGAGACATGACTCGAGTATGCTCAGAGCCACTTGTGATCTTGGGGAAGACATAAACGATTCGTTGGATAACAGCAATATAGCTGGCACCCTGTTCATTGACCTTAAAAAACCTTCAACACATCGGACTTGCCGCATCCCTCTACGAGATTCGAAAGGACTCGCTCCAGGGTAGCTTTGATCAGCCGCGTCAGTTTGTCCAGAAAACCGTACCCGTGCATTGAATGAAATAAAAGTCCTATCTTTTATGATTGATAGGCTGGAGCAATTTAAAATTTTTGGTCGTTGTGGACTTAAAAATCCGTTTCTTCTTAGTAGGTCTCCTTTCGCGTTTATTTCTCACAAATCATGCCTTTTGAGCACTTTCACATCCATTGAAAACGCACATTTTGTTTGAAGGAATCAAGTCGCTATCTCCTTCGGTTCTGAAGCTACAGATATTTTTACTAAGAACTACAAGGTATACTAAGGGTTGTACGAAAGAGTAACGTAGGTCTATATCAGATCATTAGATCAAAGACTAATGTAAACTTCATTTCTGGCTGTATGCTTATAAGAATCTGTGAGTGCCACTTTTTAAGTGAATGTTTAAATGAGAATAGCTAAATATTCAGATTTAATTCTTCATTGAATGCAGGCTTGGCATACACTTTTCGCTTCAATTTTGCTCTTTTGATTACTGCATCTCAGCCAAGCAAAATTTGAAAAAGTGATGTATGGGGCGTTTGTAGAATTTGTTATTATCTACAATATTGCTGAAGTAAGCATTACTGTGCATTTTGTATTTATGGCACTATAAGGCTGCTACCCTCTTGGTAGCAAAAAGAGCGCTCTTTTTGCTACCAACGGCATTGCTGCGCTACAGCGCCGTAAATACTAAAGATAAAAGTTGACTTTCATCAGCAATATTATAGATAATTACTAGCTCTACAAATGCTCCATACACCACTTTTTCAAATTCTGCTTGGCTGAGGAGCAGTAATCAAAAGAGCAAAATCAAAGTGAAAAGTGTATGCCAAGCCTGATTGAATGCAATGCACAGTGGGTAAAATCGATCAAAAAAACGGAACTTTTTGTTGCCGCTGTTTTTATGGGGTAAAAACTGACTTTTCTTATGTAAAAATCACGATAAATTGATTGGTGATGGTCTCAACGCGCGGAAATGACGAGAAGTAGCCCATTTTTCCCCATTTACCCCTATTTTCTAATAGTTTTGAAAGAATCATGTACAAACTCTCTCCAATTTGAGATTCTATGGCAAGGAAATAAGAAGAACGTTGGGAAATAGGTATACGAACAATTTTATTTTACCATAACATAGTCTAGAAGTTTGTTTTGCCCCATTTTCCTCGAGGTTTTTGTACTACAGGCAAGATAACAATTCGATACTTTTACCAGAGATTTTCAAGAAGGCATGCCTGTTGTTCAGGTTGAAACAGTCAGAATATCGAATGACGATCAAGTTTTTCACAAAAATGTCGTGTAAGGGAATGTTTTGCCTTGTTCTACCATACACCTTGCATTGAAATCTGAGAAAGTATTGATCGCAGAATGAGCAACTATCAAAGTGTTCCGATTTCGTTCAAATTTGGTGTGTTGGTTCCTACACTGAGAATATAATTTCGTATCGTTTTTGAAAGAACATTCGTAAAACTATATTCGTAGCTGATACAAATAATTTCATACTATTTAAAAACTTTCGTAGGCTTATTGTCTACCGCAAATGTTGTTATTACGAATGGTTCGTATTTTTTACGAGAGCACATTCGTAGCTGTCTTGCAATTATGACCTTCTTGGTATGCAGTAGCTGTGGTTCTGTGGTATGCGGCGTCGTCGGCTGTTCGTAGAGAAGTATGACAAACGGGCGTTCGATTCCCGATAAAATCAGCCTTTTTTCAGAGATAATAAAGATTTCACTATTTTTCGATAGGTGTCGATAATGTAGCATACCGACACCTATCGGAAAATAGTGAAATCTAGTTATATTTTTATCGACCGCCTTTTCGTGCATTCGTAAAATCTACGAACCGTTTTGTAAAATGCAATAATTCGTACGAATATAGCTTTGTTACTATGTACAAAACATTCAGGATTGATTTTACGAATCTACTTCGTGGTAGAAAACAACGAAAGAATTCGTAAAACAAACGCTCGTTTTCGTACTATAAACCAAGTTTTATTATCAGTGTAGTCGAAAAATTTTAGACTCATATTTTTTATTGGACGCTTAGGGTGCCCCTTTCTGAGTTAGGGTTGTCACAAATATCGTCATGCTTTCTGATTTTACTTTATTCGGTCGATTCTGCCCACTGTGCAATGGTGGCTTTAAAAATACGTGGACGGGGGTTCATAAGTACAACGTCTGCAACCATTGAGACATAGTAGGGATTTCTTTTAAAAATCACTAGTGTGCATCATAAAGGTTGAAATAGTAATGAATGGCCCGCCAACAGATTATTGTATTAAATATGATTATGCGTAGCTTGACATGTTTCAAAAATCTTGCTTTAACTCGCTTGTGGCCTTTAAAAGGGCCATTGGTTACAAATAACATTAAGCCCAAAGCACGTTCATCGCAAATATGACGTGCTATTCGAATGTATTTCTCTTTTGACATGGATGGCAACAGGCACGTAAGTTAGCAGCTTCGATGCACCGTCTTTTGCTCCGAGAAGGTTTTACTAGTTTACTTTCACAGTTTACCGCTTGTTACATAGCAGAAAATGTGGCACATACGCAAAAATTTCTGTTTTATTTGTATGAGAGTCCTTATCCTCCTACCACAGGGGTGACGGGTCTCAAAAATCCCCACATGCCAAATTTGGATACATTTGCTTGATTAGTTCTCGAGTTATGAGGAAATCTGTATTTTATTTGTATGGAATCCCCCCTTCTTAAAGAAGGCAAAGGTCCTAATTTACCATAGAAAAAAAGCCTGTCTTCAAAAACCCCGACATGCAGAATTTGGTTCCATTTCCTTAATTAGTTCTCGAGTTATGAGAAACTTTGTGTTTCATTTGTATAGGAGCCCCCCCCCCTCTTAGAAGGAGAAGAGGTCTCAGTACACCATAGAAAAAATTCTTACCTCCAAAAACCACCACATGTCAAATTTGGTTCCTTATAATTGATTAGTATATCATTTGAATGCGAGCCCCTCCTCCTAAAGAGGGAAAGGATCTCAATTCACCATAGAAAAAATTCTTACCTTCTGAAACCCCCACATGCCAAATTTGGTTCCGTTTACTTGATTAGTTCAAGCACTGACGAACTGACATGACACATAGAAGAAAATTCTTCAAAAAGCATCGTCCTACACATTTTGCTTGCACACTAGTGCCCTCTGTTATGCATGTTGCGGAGTAGCTTGCATTTGCAAGGTTTTATACTGTAGGTATTTTACATTTGCAGGGTTTTATACTGTAGGATTTTTACATTTGTATGGTTTTATACTGAAAACTCGAAGCAATACTCGAGCGCCGCGGTGTGGTCATGTTGCGAAACATGCTTTTTTTGAAAAATAAGTGGTTTTCGAATGGACGATGGAATTAACGCGAGTGTCTCGTCTTTTTGTCTGTGGTTCTAGATTTATGAGGAAATTTGTATTTCATTTGTATGGGAGCCCCCCCCCCCTCCTCTTAGAAGGGGAAGGGGTCTCAATGCACCATCGAAAAAAATTCTACCTTCTAAAACCTCCGCATGCCCAATTTGGTTCCATTTGCTTGATTAGTTCTCGAGTTTTAAGGAAATTTGTGTTTCATTTGTATAGGAGACCCCCAGCCACGTAGCCAGAGGTGGGGGCCAGGAGCCCTAGCTTGGCTCCAAATACATTATATGCATATCTTACTGCTTATAAATATAATATATTACAATACATTTAATGTATTGTAGTTCTAAACGAAAAAATATGCATATAAAGCAGTTAAAATCAAAATCGGGCCCCCGGGCCCCCCTTCTGGCTACGTGGCTGGAGACCCCATCTTACGCCGTCCATAAAATTGCTCTCTCGCCCCATCCATAAAATTGCTGATATTTTTATCTTTCCAACGACATATAAATTGTTCAGATTCGTCCAGTAGTTTAATAGTTATTAGCATTTGAAATCATTCCAACGTTGCACTTCTATTTTCGTTTTCACAAAGTGCCACCCAGTCCCAGATAGTAAACAAAGACGTAGTCCAACGTCAAACAAATATGCTTTTTTTAAATGTCAATAACGTAAAAACTGCTCAAAGGCAGCAAATCAAATTTTGTACAGATGTTTAGTACCTAATATGTTGGCCACCGAAATTAATTGAGATCGCATCGGTCCAAGTCGGTCCTTTTTTTGCTAAAACCGTATTAAATATTGAAGTAAAATTTTTGACCTGGCATTTAGCCGAAGTCAGCCTGACATAGGTTTCATCGTCCATCAGAAGACACCCGTCGAACTTGGTTTGCACCCGGTCCTATAGCTTTCGAGTACGGATTTCGGCAACACTATTCTGTTTTATGGTTCGGTTTAGCTGCTTGCTAGCTCGATACGACTTGATTCCTTCCCGGAGTCGAATTCTCCTCACGATACTATGAGCAACACCGAATTTTCTGGTCAAATCACGATCCGACAGATTGGGATTCCTCTTGATGGTCTTCAAAATCTTACCACGCAGTTTCCGGTCAACAGTTCCACTCCGATAATTAGCTTGAGGCTTCCGAATCGTCGTCAATGTTTCCTTGTACCGTTTAATAACGCGCCATACGGTATTTCTGGACAATTTCTGCTGTTTATCTAGCCTAGATGCAGACCACAATGGATTTTACAAATAACTGTGCACAATTTTTTCCCTTTATTCGGCTTCCATGTTGTTTGTTTACAAAATACAGTCGTTTTGCGAAATGTCAAAAACACACAGATGAACCTAACAAAATTTCCGACACGTGGGCGCCAAGAACCTCCAAATCCGTCCATCAAGAGCGGCACAATATGAGCAAAAGTTTGTTCCAATTCTAAATTAAGCAAGCTTTACCAAGTAACAGTTCAAAAGTATTGGAAAAGATCACGGATGAAGAGAAAGCCCTGGAGCAGGACACCTTGGTTCTGCAGTCTTCGACTGTTATTCTAATTCGAAAAGTTCCCCATCAATTATTATCAATGATCCATTTCGGAGTTCTTTCAATCTACTCATCCATATTTGTCATAATTGTCGTAATTGGATTAATTGTTCCGGATTGAGTAAGCAGCAGCAAACACAAGATTCTGCTGCACTGTCGATGGTGCATAACAGACACCGAAAGAAGCACCAGGGCCTATGTCAAACAAAACACCATCGCCATCGTCGCATGCCTCAGGTGGAATAAAAATGAATTATTTATATTCTCCTCTGCGTTATTGCAAGGTATACTCTTCCACCTCCACGATTCCAACCTTTTTGGTCGATACAACATACTCGAAAAAAAATTCTTCATGGAACGCCTTTGTGAATGTTTATTTCTCTGCTTTATTTCGTTTTGTGTTTCACCGTTCGTTTACTGACGCAGAGACAGACCCGAGGGGACCGTTCGATGCGAGGGACCCAAAGCCAAAGTCAAGTTCAAGCGAATTCGTTGGTCCGATCCATTCCCTGTTCAGTACACCACCACCCGAGTGGGCTGTGGGCTGTGGGCCGTGCAGCGGGTGGTGGGGCATTGCATTATTGGCTTTGGCTCGAACACACTGCCGCCAGGCTCGTGTCTGTCCGAGCTACGAATTCATTCTGCACGCATATTCCGTTGACATTAATCACGGTACGAGAGGCACGCTGACCTACTAAACAGTTTATTTGAACGTTCGGCTGTTGAGTGTATTTACATATTGTGGGTATACATACATTGTGGTTTAAGTCAACATGTACCGGGCGATCAGAGGAGAAATGGACCAAGCCGGACGTTTGATGTTTAAATGATTTTCGGATTTGTGCGATTTGTTTATCATTCCGTTTCGTTTGCAGTTTCATCGTGTCAATTATCGGGCTGCTTTTAGTCATCAATAGGTTGCATTGTACAAACGAGCCTTTTTATTGTGTGGTTAGTATTTACTATCCGTTGATGTTATTTCTAAGTAATTTTGTTTGGAGTTTGTCCACATCCGTGGTACATGTACGGTGAATATTCCAAGAAAAATTGTTGTTTAAAATTTCGAGGAAGAACCTCTCCAAAATTCGCTCCCAAATAGTGTACAAAACAGCCAATTTTTCTTAAATTGCTTGCTTTCACGGAGAAAAATATTTGATGATCCGACTTGTTCCAATTTATTAGCGAATCAATGAATAATAATTATTGGTGTACAGCAGGCAGGCATGAATCATGCAGTGAAAAGCGCCTTAACTTACGCATGTTCGTTACTATGTTCAGGCTAATACCGCATCGTAAAACAACATCGAAGTGCGGAACATAGACCAAACAAGACTCATTTTGACCCGCTTTCCCGGTGAGTAAACAACAATGCTAAAGTTCTTCAGCCCCGATGTATCGAAACTCCAAACAATCCGCGGCGAATCGTTCAATGTGCGGGGTCACCGATGCGGGTTGGGAGGTGAAGCTAATAGCATATTAGCAACACTCGGTCTCCGTTGTCGTCAATAAAGCATCTCGAGTGTGACAATGTTGGTAGGCACTCAACGCCGCCGCTCATAAGTGCAATTAAATCATAAAGAGAAAGTCCTCCCGTAGATGTACACCTCCGGCTTACCTCCTTACCTGGCTGCACGTCTATTTTACTACGGTTACAGCCAGTGCCGGCCTGCATCACACATTAGTCGAACGCACGGAGAACAACAACGTCGTGTGGTGAAGAAAAGAAAAACTCAGCAATGAAGCCTAGCATATGCGCTGCTCTTATGATCTTGCGAAAACCATTCGAGACCTGGTGGAGGCAAGGATGTTCAAATCAACCATTAAAATCTCCAGCAAATTCATAGTCGTACCTGTAGGTAATAAATCAAAACATCATTAATCAATTTCCTGAATAGTAGTTTTAAACAAAAAACACCATTTTTGGCCATCCCTAACCCACAAGCATCACTTGTTCATTTGGTGGGTACGCTCTTTGAACAATTGCTGGCTGCTCGCGGTGAATTTGACCTACATCACAACCACCGCGATGCAATTTCCTCCTTTCGCGTTCCCTGGCCCGCATTTGTGTACCTACTCGGCAACCACTCCATTTGATCGAATTCCGAACTCCAAGCGCAGCCTCATCGGCTCGATCTCGGGTTGGCTTGAGTGTTTTCTTCCTTCCTTCCACTACTGGCTTGGCTGTACCGCCGCGCCGAACGTAAAGCATTGATCGGCCTCGCTCTCATTCACTCGAAACCTAGCTCCAGTTTTGCTGCGCCACCCGACCCGGCGCATAGGCAGACGGACGGACAGACAGACAAACCGACAGACGGATAGACAGTCGAACAATCGAACGCGAAGGCAGTCGTCGTATGCTGCTAAGAGCAGGCTTTGGGAGCCCATTTGTGCGGAGTAATTGCAGAACTCCCAAATAGACACCTTCCCGCGAAGCCGATCCGAAGAGCGAAGTTCATAAATCAGTTCAATGGCGTACTAATTTCTGTAGAAATAGACGAATGTAAAGGAATAGAAACACACCTCGAACGGGGCGCTACAATTATTTACATTAAACTGCGCGAAATGCTCGATCCGAAAATAATGCACCGTCGCCCATCACATCGCATCAGCAGGCGGGCGCAAGACTAGCGAAGAGCTATTCGCAAAAGATAATGAATACTGTCGGAGAGGCCTCGGGCAACGGTTACTTACGATCGATTAACTAGTTGACCGATCAGGGGGTTCTTTCCGTGTGAATTGCAAGCAATTATTCTAGGTTATTTTGGGTTTCCTTGAAGTAAATCGTACTTTACTAAGCCTGTTGCTTTGGAGTCAGATTCCGTTTATCCATAGCAAAATCGGTCAAACACACAATATCAACTCAAGGCTTATTGAGCCGAGCAGCATATTATAATAAATAAATTTTTGGTGTTAAAATGGTCTACAAATCTAGCAGTCGAAGTTTAACCTCAACTGAGCTTTTGGATGTAAAAATTTTTAAAACATTCAATAGATATTAGACCGAATGAATTAAACATTTTGCTTTACTTTTCCCGTGTAAATCTTATGAGAGAATTTACTCTAACACTTCTAAAAAATGATAACTCTGGAACCTAGTGTCGTAGAATAAACAATATTCTTATAAAAATGCAAGCGATTTTTTGGCAATCCAACAAAAATATCATTTGGAAAAAGTTTTTTACAAAATTTCAAATCTACAGTGGTGAGAAATTCCAACGGCAATCTAGAAAAATCCGTGTTCTACCTCATAGAAATTTTTTGAAATATTTTATTCACGTAATTTTTGATGTGACCGAAAATCTAGTGAACTTTTTGAAGAAATAAATCAAGGGCAGTGTCGGCATTAGCCAATTTGTCGCTCCACGCGCCCCCAGAATTTAGTCGTAAAAAGGGGAGATTTATTCGGATAGATATTGCGTTTATAATGGCGTCAAAATTGCTTATTAGACGCATTCTGTGCAGTAATATATCCGCTGTGTAAATTAATTTTTGCGTACCATCTAATCAATTTTGGATTTTATTCCACGTCAATCACTTACTTTACTTACTTTACTTTAGTGGCAACGGTCCCTTAACGATCCTGCGCCGAACGAATTATGGTCCTCCAGTACCGTCGGTCCTGGGCTGCCGTTCTCCAATCCCCACGAACGCCAGCTGAACGTGCATCGTCTTCGACAGCACACACCCACCGGGTGCGGGGTCTGCCTCGGATCCTACGGCCTCTTCCTGGTTCTCTGCTGAAAGTAGTTTTGGCTACTCTTTCGTCGAGCATTCTGGCCACGTGTCCAGCCCACCGTAGTCTGCCACATTACACTAGCTTCACAATATTAGCATATTTGTATAATTGGTACAGCTCGTGATTCATGCGTCTGCGCCACACTTCATTTTCCATTTTGCCAGCAAGTGCCGTGACCGCACATAATTGCGATCAGCTCCTAATTTCAACCACTCAACCTAAATAGTAAATTTTTAGAAAATTTAGCCAAAATCTGTAGTAAATGAGCATGCTCAGTTATAATGTTATGTGTTTATGTATCAGTTCTTGAAAAATTACTACCTTTGGGGCACCATGCACTTCGCAATAAATTAAATTCGACAGTCAGTAGCAAAAAATGTCATCAAAATATATTTTCTTAGCCGAAGTGCTGCGCACGACCAAATGTGCTGAGATCATAGCAGCATGGAAACATATTACCTTCTTCGGTATTCTATGATAACAAATAGATACAAGCATATATAACCGTTCTATATCAAATTTGGCTGAAAATATGCTGAATTTGTTGAATTTATTTCATTAAAGTGATTGGTCGGAATTATGAACTTAACTTTTTTTCTGCTTTTAATTCCGATCACTATATCAAAGTTAGAAGGTCGCAAAGTGCATGCTAACGAAGTTGCTATTTGGATTTTAGGATTAAACTGAAGTCGCTTTTTACGCGTTTTTTTTACGCGAATTTCGTAATTTACGCGGTTTTTTTACGCGATTTTCGGAATTGACGCGATTTTTTACGCGATTTTCAGAATTTACCCGTTTTTTTTACGGATTTTCGGAATTTTCGCGGTTTTTACGCGGTTTTGATTTACGCGGGACGTATCCTTCGCGTAAAAAGCGACTTGAGTGTATTCGCAACATGATAACATGGTCGGATTTTTGAAACCTTTGACGTAGAACTACGTCTTGCACTATTTCGCACTATGGGCAAAAACGAGAGAAAAAACAGACGCTATTAAGATACGGCCTGCAGGCTTAAAAAATATAGGTGAACTTATGTAAAATTTTCCGGAGAATCGCGTGATGCCCACCCCTTTCCTGTTTGTCATCGGGAAGTGCCCCATTTTGCACTTTTTCCCCAATTTTTAACATGTTTTACCCTTGTTGGATTATTCCAAGCAAGGTTTTGAGAAAACAAACCGCAAAAATCTACTAATTTTGTGTTAAAAAGTCCGCAGAATCGAATAAGGCTTATCTCATTTAGTTTAGAGCACATTAATTTTTTTGGTTGAATTCCCGTTTGGTATGGTCGGTTTGATAACGGGAGCTCAACCAAAAAAAATAATGTGCTCTAAACTAAATGAGATAAGCCTTATTCGATTCTGCGGACTTTTTTACACAAGGGTTTTACATAAGGGTGAAAAATATTCAAATAAGATAAAATGAGCGAAATGGGGCACTTCCCGATGATAAACAGAAAAGGGGTCGGCACCACGCTTTTCTCCGGAAAATTTTACTTAGGATCACGTAGGGGTACCTGGGGTAATAAGTACCGTCGAGGCATAGTGCACCCCCTCCGTTTCTAAGCTAAAATGCATTTTAAAAACAAAAGAGTAATACTGCCAGTTAAATCGATGTTTGCTTTGGGTACTATGCCATTTTGGCAGTTCTATCTAACAAGGAAACGTAAATAATAACAAAAATATGTTTTCTACAAATAACCTGTAACTTTTTGCTTCGTTTCGCTAACACTGTTTAACTGCTTTGAGAACATTAATAACCGGTAAATGTTATAATTCGATTAATTGTGGTTCGAGCTACACAATTCTGATAAAACATTGAAGTTTAGATATGTATTACTTTCGTTTTAGCCAAGAATATTTTTTGTGTAAGTTCGGGGCGAAATGCACCCCATTACTCGAGGCAAAATGCACCCCCAGAAAACATGCTTTATTTACTTTGCTTCTTTTAAAAATTGCTCCGCAATTACGTCCGAATGTCGTTAAACAGTTTGAAGCTTTACCAAGGAAAAACCACGATTTCCTTAAACGGTGCATATTACCCCCGGCTACCCTATATTTTATCAGTCTGCAGGTCGTATCTTAATTGCATCTATTTTTTCTCCCATTTTTGCCCATAGTGCAGCGTCACGTCACGAAAGATTGAAAGATTGAAAGATTTTGAACGCTAATAGCTCTTCCAATTTAAAACGGATTTTGATCATAAATGATGCAGCAATTGTATGATTTTCTTGAAAAGATTGTTTGTCAATCACTAAATAGTGAAAATTATCGAAAACTTTCAAGTTAAAATTTTTCCATACATTGTCTTGCTTCCCAGGCACGGACGACCATTACACACACCAAGCTTGTGGCTGCTCCTGTGTGAAGACAAAGGAGCAAAATAAACTTGCGTGTTTTTTTTTTGCTTACTGCAAAGCACAGCACAGTCTCCGCAGCCAGCTGTAAGAGTACGGGACAATAGTAGGACTAGTGCTACAAATCCTTTGACTCTTACAGCCTCTTTCAGTCGAGTTCAAACATATGACGTCTGGCTTATTAGACCAGTGCCGTACCACCTTCTGAGAGGCTCAGACTTTTTGCTTTTCTAACGCTACAACCAAGCGACAACGATAGTGCAGTTATGGACTATCTTATTAATGCCTGTTCTCTTATTGTAACAATAATATATTATATTGAGGACTTAAGTTTTCTCCTAAAACTTCGTTAATAGCCGGATGCGTAAGACAGATGTCTATACTGAAATACTCCGATTTTGGCATTGGTAAAAATATTCGTTTTTGAAATCACAAAATAGCTCACCTACCAAAAATAGGATACAATTTATTAAGCAAGCAGTAAGTCCCAATCTCGCCGCTTCCATTTTAAAAGGCCTGAAGGCCTCTTCCACTGCTCTACGGTTGATTCCGATGATATAGACGTCATCCGCAAAACCAAGAAGCATGTGAGATTTCGTAATGATAGTTCCATTCCTTTCCACGTTTGCCTTTCGTAATGCACCTTCCAAGGTAATGTTGAATAGCAGGTAAGAGAGTGCATCCTCTTGCTTCAGTCCATCCAAGGTCACGAAAGCAGTTGCGGTCTCACTTACTATTTTAACGCATGATTTGGATCCGCACGAATCAGCGTAACTAGTTTCGCCGGAAAACCATGTTCTAGCATTATCTGCCACAGCTAATTTCGTTTAACTGAATCGTAACCCGCTTTAAAGTCCACAAACAGATGGTGTGTCTGCAAGTTGTATTCCCGGAACTTGTCAAGCAACTGACGCAGGTAAACATCTGATCCGTCGTGGAGCGAGCCTCACGAAAACCAGCTTGGTACTTGCCGACGACCTGTCTTCTACCGCCGTTTTGTCGATAAGCAGGTTGCCAGCACTATCGTTGCACATCATAGGCATGGCAAAATTCCTGCATCTCACCGTTTTATAGAAACTCCGTGTGTCGTTGCTGGCGTATCGCTCCTCTGCACCGGTGAGCACGTGCTCCCCGTACTCGCGTTTCTTTAGACGATGGGTTCTTTTTTCGTCAGCTCTAGTCTCTTTGTACCTCTCTCTGTTTTGACGCGTTGCCGCAGTGAGCATGCGACTCCTGACCTGGTTGTTTTCATCTGTCACTCTCTGGCATTCGGCATCAAACCAGCTGTTACGCTGTCTTCCACGCGTCGTGCCTAGCACGTCACGCTCAGCTGTTTCGATGGTACCATGGATGTTCCTCCACAGCCCATTTATATCTTCTCCTTCTACCAGCTGTTCTGCGATTCGTTGGTCAAGCTTCCTGGCGTAGTCCACTGCTTCGCCGTCTGCCGTTAATAGCTGGATGTTGAAACGCAGCGTCCTCTCAGTGCGAGCTTTCGCCGTGTTCGACAGCCTTGCACGAGTCTTACTCACTACGAGATAGTGGTCAGAGTCGATATTTGGTCCCCGAAAAGTCTGTACATCGATAACATCCGAAAAGTATCGACCGTCAATCAAGACATGATCGATCTGAGATCTAGAGTCTCCATTTGGATGCTTCCCGGTGTGTTTCCGAATATTCAAACGTTCAAAGTAGCTGCAACAGATGGCCATTCCTCTGGCCGCGGCAAAATTTTTGAGCCTCAGACCGTTATCATTGATCGACAGATGAAGGCTATGCCTTCCAATGACTGGACGGAAGAATTCCTCCCTCCCAATCTGCGCGTTTGCATCTCCGATGATGATTTTCACGTCGTGTTTTGGGCACTCTAGGTCCTCGCAAGCCTATCGTAATACTATTCCTTAGCATTATCGGATTTATCATTTGTCGGTGCGTATAAGTTGCTTAGGCTGTAGTTGAAGAATTTGCCCTTAATCCTCAACACGCATATACGGTCATCTACGGGTCTCCACCGGATAACTCGTTGCTTTTGTTTCCCCAACACTACGAAACCGACTCCATGTTCTGCTTTTTTACCGCCACTGTAGTAGATGTGGTACTTAAAAGAAGTGCCTGTAGTAGGATCTACTGCACGGGACTCCCTTTCTCCGGAATTTGGCCATCGAACTTCCTGAATAGCAGCGATCTCCACTCTACTCCGTTAATCACTACTAACCATAAAACAAATAGTAAAAGTATCGCAATCCGTCGAACGCTTAGCATTTGTTAAGACATGTTTAAGATTTCTGCAGGTGTTCTAAAGATTCTCAAGAGAAAGATTATTTTCCATGGTGCCAATATCACTGAAAAAACTTAAAACCATTTTCTGATGTATACAATATGTACAATATGTAAATTTTAAAATCTAGTACACCTAACAATTTTAAAAAATGTTTCAGTAAAATTGATGGCAGTATCTAAAACAGGCATCTAGGTACTTGAAATCTCAGAGTGGAATAGATTCGTCATCTGCTTTATATGAAAACAGTTTCTTCTTGTGGCAGGAGCGGGTTCAATCCTCTGAAATAAATGACGTATCAAAGCGACGTTTACCCACCATTTCTCTTGCATTATTGTCGGTTTTTGAAACCCTTTATCAGAATGGTAAACCTTCAAAAACAAAAAAGTTCCGTTCATATTGCTTCAGAAGGTTTGTCCTCATACCTTGCTGCTCGTAAGATGATTGCCGATTTTGAAGTGACGCGAAAATCTCTTTTCTAAATCATTTAATAGCGTCAATGCGAATTGTCCATCACGTTTATCTAAGTGTTGCAAATAGGTTTCCATCATAGGTTTTCGTTGCAAATAGGTTTTCATCACAATAACCAAGGCTAAAATTTGGTAGCACTGCAACACGGTTTTTTTAGCAGAGTACAAACGGAAAACGGAGATACATCCTTCGTATGAATCATGAACTGTAGGCACTACGTGGAGAAAATCCCAAAGTAGGTACATCTGGCAAAAGTCGGGAGAGTACACATGGCGGGTCACCTCGCAAGAATGCCGGATGACTATGCAGTGAAATCTATTCTTTTCAAGACCTTCTTCGGCATTAGGAATAGAGGGACCCAACGTACTAGATGGCTCGACCAGGTTGAAGCTGATTTGCTTGTGACGAGACCCTCAACAAATTGGCGGCAAGTAGCCCAGGACCAAATACAGCAGAGAGTACCTCTAAGTACAGCACGAGCCCTCCCGGCTCTATGCTGCTAAAGTTTTTCTAATGTAGCCGAAATGGCGCCCCCTCAAAGTGGCGCTCCAAGCAACTGCTTGTTTTGCTTAACCGCCGGCCCTGATAAAGGGTTGTGTTATAAACACGACCACATGGTTAACGTATTTCAACGATAGCCTCCCTAGCTACAGTCGAGCTGCGCTATGGTCACCAGCGTACAACAGCATACAGCACACATTTTTTAAAACACAAAAATAAGTAAATTTATAACAAGGCGAAATGGATCGATTCTTAGCCGAGGGAACTACGTTAAAAAACAGAACATTGTAACCTTTGAAAATGGAAGAAAAACAATACGTTCACAGAAAGCTGATTTGACATAGATTGAAGCAATTAAATAAATTTTTTAAAGCATATGCTTTTCGTACTCAAATAAGGGTGGATGGGGACAAGGATCACCTATACAAGTTTTTAGTACTTGATCTAAACTACAAAGTGAAGCACTGATTTCATGTTTCCACTTGCCCCATTCTACTCTATTGGCTCGTGAAGTTAAATAAAAGCTAAGAATAAAGCTAAAATAACTTTGTAAGGAAAGGTCATAGCGATTGGCCGCGTTTTGCAAAAACGTGTGTTTTGATTTTGAGTACTGCGATAATTGTCTAGAATAATGTGTTCTTGTAAATTGTAACCAACAAAAGTTAAGTATGAAAAACTTTTTTTGTTTAGATTATAGTCACTCTAACCAGTTTTTGGTCATTCATGACTTCTGCGGGGTTGGGATTTGAACCCCAGGTCCTCGGCGTGAGAGGAGTGAATGCTAACCACTACGCCGGGACTGATCCCTTATGAAAAACTTATTTTTAAAAGCTTTCGAAGAAAATGTTCTATAGCTCTGTACCCGATAGAAATAAAAATGTCATTTTTTCAGCAAAATTGTTTGCCATAACAATTTCTACAACTTTACCGAAGAAACCATGTCTCTATCTACTACCACAAGAAAGTGGATGAGTATTGAGCCTATATGGCGAGCGCAAAACATATAAAACATAAAGTAGTTTTTTGAGTATTTCGATAATTGCTTAGGACAATGCATTCTTGTAAGTCGCAAACAACAAAAGTTAAGTATGAAAAACCAGTTATTAAAGAACTTTTTAAGAATACGCTCTATCGTCCTGCACCAGGTAAAGATAGAAATATTATTTCTGCAGCAAATTTGCTTATCTTCACATTTTCTACAACTTTGCTGAAGGAACTTTACCTCTACTTTGAACCAGCGCCTCTATGGTTCAAAGGTACAAGTACCAGCGAACCACATGCCCTGACAGGTGCTGTAGGTTCGAATCTGGTTACAATCTTAGATTATAGCTTGGTTCGACCCATGCACCTTCCAGCATTGGACAAAAGGTAGGAATCACAATGACAACTTGTTAAGCGTAGCTACCAATGACCACCGCCCCCCCCTCTCCTTTCCACTCTTTCCCCTCCATTCAAAAAATGTTTCATTACTTTCCCCTACCATCCCTTCATCACGATTCTGCGATCATTCTACCATGGTCAGTCTTAGGGTTGGGATACCGGGAGTACCGGAACCGGGAATACCGGCTGATTTTCCAGTACCGAAATACCGGTATTGGCACGACAGAAAACCGGTACTTTCGGTACTGATCAATTAAAAAATTTTTCTAATATTCATCCACAAAAATGAACACCAGCAACAAAATTGAGAAAATCGTAGATGAGGCACCGCCGAGCATTAGTTGTAGAAGTGATTATGACATGCTTAGTGTGAAGAAAAATTCGAACGAACTTTAGAAACTCAAGGCAGTTCCAGCTTCAAGGAGTTTGATTAGGCCTGTATTCCAAAAAAACACTGCAAAACGAATTCACTTACTTTGAAACTCAAGAATTGATGAGCTTCGGTGCCTTGAGTACAGTATTTCCTACAGGGACACTACAGTTTGTTACTAAGATTCGTCTTCGCATAAGTAGTGGACAGTACGTTGAATATTCTCTGCATCTTAAAGTTGAATTATTGCAACCTCCTCCTTTTACAGCATACAACCAAGGTGGTTCGTACTGTCAAGGATTTGTTTCCTCTGTACTCGGTTGAGCTTCTCGACACACGCCAGTCGGCTTAAACCTGATCGAGCCATCTAACACGTTGGATCAGGGTCACTCTATTCCTGAAGCCGGCGAGGTTCTTGAAAAGTTTAGTGCATAGTCGTCCGTCGTCCTTGCGATGTGGCCATAGCCTCCCGACCTCTAGCAGGTGCACGATGGGAATCTCTTCATTTTTTTGCAACCGCCAACTCTGTTAAAGCTAAGAGTAAGAATGTTAACAATGGTCCTGTTCTCACAGTCATCTCACCTAAATTTATTAGATGGGAGTACCTACAAATGAAATAAGTACAGTAAGGTGAGGGGAAGGGACCCAAATCAATAAGTATTAAGATATAAGAACAAGATTTTTCTTGGTAAAAACTCGGGTACCGGTACCAGTACCGGTATTGCCGGTACTGATGCTCCCAGTACCGAAATACCGGTTCTCAAAAAATGCTGTCGGTACTCCCAACCCTAGTCAGTCTTGAGTTCTGAAGTTCGCTAAAACGGTCTCTTAACAACGAATGTAGAACCAACTATCATTTTCTTTCTTTAAGGTATTTTCTTAAGGCACCAATTTTTATGTATTTAAAAACGTCATTACTGAATTTACGCGTATTGAAAATGGAAAACTATCTTTAAAAGCTATTTATGCCTTTACTTTACTAACCCAGATCAATCACGGAAAATCAACAACGATGTGTGTGGTCGTTAATGCTCATACTCAAAAATATAATGAACAGCAAATTATCTGAATTGAAGTTCATAAGTTCATCTACTGTATCCGAACTGTCCGCTTTTCGTGCACTAAAAAGCGCGTTTCGACTGGGCCTTTTATTTTACGACAAAAAAACTGAAAATAATAACGTGAAAACTTCGCTTCTTTTCCCCGGGGTACGCGTTGATGCACGCAACTGGCCAGCAGATCTCATGCTTCAGAACAAAAAAAATTATCTATCATGATTCGTCCCAAACCTATGATAGAAACTCGCCTAGGGATGAAAAGCAGACTCCAGATCTTGGCCGCCACATCGAGCCACATCATGTCTGTATATGGCATGTTGTGTGTGGATCAAAAGCACAAATCAACATAATTATGACAAGTTGTGAAACATGACGAAGGTGCGGTTGATAATTTAGACGAACAAATCGGTCTTTGCTCTCCCCATCACAGCCAGCAGCAGCAGCAGCAACAGCGGCAGCACTGTGGTGCGGCGGATGCTTGAAGGAAATGGAACATACACGCGGCATGCCGCGGCAAAGTCATATAGAGGTCCCGCAAAATAACCGCGCCGCTGCTTTTCAGTTCTTTTTTTTTCGTTATGCCCTCCGGGGAACAGCTACTTAAAATGGGCCAAAAGTTTATTGGCTGTGTTTCTTCCGTGCGAAGCGCAGATTGTCCCCTCTGTTTCATCCGAATCAAGACAAAATGCCAGACGGTTAAAGACAAACGAAACGGATGTCTTTTGCTGCTGCTGCTGGTTGCTGTTGATCCGTTAGTGTGTCCAGTCCATGGTGCCAAAATATGTACGACTAACGCTGGGAGGGTCGCAGTTTGGCTGGAAGGCACACAGAACAAACACGAGTGACCTAGTTTTTTATTGGGAAACGATTAGATCTGCAGTGATTTTTCTTTTAGTTTGGGAAAATAGCTTTATCTAGTTTTGCTCTTGGGAAGAATGTCAGTTTTAGAAGTCGTTGTAATTAGGCTGCAATTTAGTTTTATGAACAATTGTTTTGCGATACACTTGAAATGCCTGAAACGTGAAATACCTGAGAGTTTTATTAATAATTTCATGCAATTTATCTTAAGCGAATCTTATGGTTTGCGGCTGTTTCCTCTTATGTAATATTACATGTAGGACAGAACGACTCTTTTAAAAAAATTAAACATATTAAAGACGCCACCAGCAATGCCAGAACAGTTCAAGCACAGATATGAATTTATATGAAAATTACAATGTTTTCTTCTGTTAAACTCTGTTGCTAAACTAATTACCAGGCAGGCATATCTTGATTGTAACTTATAATTTCAAGTGTAAAAGTTACCCAGCAAATGAGTTACTGGAAGGTAACAGTTTGGAATCTTACCATCCTGTTATAGAAAAGAACGTTAATTGACATATTTAAGTAGGGCTCACGTTTCACCATCTAGTACCAGACAAACGGCTGACATTTTTCTTTACGTTTATCAGCACATATGGCGCCATATTAGCTTCTTAGTCAAAACTATCACTCAGTATTGTTTTTGTTTCTGAGAGTAAGCCTTTCTTTTGCAAACGTCGAGACTAACTTGAGCACGTACAAGAATGCAAACATTCTTTTACGTGCGCAGATCAGCAGCTGGTATTTTTTGTTATGGTTCTGTTCTGTTGTGTTATCTTCTTGTTCTCTCGTTTTTTTTTGTCTAAAATGGTATTGAAAGTGTACAGTTCGATCTCATAAAATATACAACATTTTTATCTGGTCATGGGATGTTTGCGACTTTTTTCCCCATAGTTAAGAAATGACACGTGTCCACCATTTTTTACTTGCATACATTAGTTCTGGTTACGAAAGTATTGACACATTCCAGCGTTACGGGACACAATTAGCACCCATTGTTACCGTATGAATCGTCTCCTGTTTCACCAATTTTTTGGCAAATAGCTTGCAAAATATTTATTTAAAGAGTACTTCATTTTCCACTTGAATGCCAAGGATTTGATGAAACAGGAACCGATTTGCATAGTAGGGATAGTGTCCCGTAACGCTGGAATGGGTCATTGAGTAATTCTCGTTGAAACGGAGCCACTACTGACACGAGGTCTTCAAATATTGGAACTTTTGCATTTAATTGCTTGAAAATGGTTAACGACAAGGTCGTCAAAGTCCTTTTATGGCAGTCAGTATGGCACCGAATCTCAACCTTACCTTCCCTTCTTCAGTGTACCAACATGCTCCCATAGACTCGGGAAACCATCACAAAAAAATAAAATTAGTTCAACTAACCTGCTAGCCGTAATAAGAGCTTGCAACTCGAAGCACTAAACATTACATTTACATTCTATAGGTTCTATTACTTTTTGGGGTATAAATTACACTAAATACGGAAATTTCTGCTCAGGTAAAATTCATCACTATATTTTCACTTTTTCGCCGTCGATTTTTCATTAATTTTTTTTCGGTCGTTCCATTCGTCACATCACTGACGAAACTTAACTTGAGACACAGAAAACTTTAATTTGCCACCTAAACAGTTATTTGGTAAGATATTATAATGATTTTGCCCAAACTGTTTACTTGAATTGATATGAAAAACTTTACTTCGTTTCGATTGCAATTTCGAATCCACGACCGTCGTTGTTATACGTTACCAAGGGAACGGACGTATACATGAAGTGATGCCTACGTAAACATTTAAGCATGAAATTGACCAATTATTTTCGCTGCTAAATTAAGGGTCGTAGAGTGTCGATAATACACTTATAAAATTCACTGATAATGAAATTCACCGTAAACAACATTTTATGTAATAGAATTACTGTCGGTTCTAGTTCAACATCTAGATCAGAATCAAAATCAGTAAAAAAGCAGCTGAGCTCTGACGACCTTCACCTTAAAAAATGAGAATTACACTTTTAATACTTCGAAACAGTGAACCCCTCGTTTGCCAAGAGGCCTAACAGTTTCAAAAAAGTTAAATTTTCAGTAAACTTTGAGATCTATATATCATGTGATATTTCATAAATTTGCAATGAAACAACTAACAAATTGCTCGGTTTTGTAAAGAAGAAGAACAGGGCCTTCAAATGGAATAAAAAAAATTTTGGCCGCTATGTTGGACTTTATAAAAAAAAATGCCGTTTTCTTCATGATTTCCCCAGCCGATTTCAATTTTAAGACCACCATCGGAAAGCTGAGAAAAAATGCTACAAGAAACACTCATCAAATTAGATGTGCAGTGGCTTTATATAAACGAAAGAATTAATTATCTGTATCAAGGTTTATAATTCTCATACAATGTGTATATCTTACCACAGAAAATTAATTGTTTCCTTTAGTTTAATGCCATTGCACATCTAATTTTAAAAATATTTCTTGCTGCATTTTTTCTCAGCTTTCCGATGGAGGTCTTAAATTTAAAATCGGTTGAAAGGGTCATGGCGAAAACGGCGATTTTTTGATAAAATCTAACAAGGCGGTCAAATCCTAGATGGCCGCCAATTTTTTTCACTTCATTTAAAAGCGCTACCTCTCCAAAACTGTGTTGTTTGTAGTTTGTTTCATAGCAAATCTTAAAAATATCACAATAATTATATGAAAATTGTGAACCTTGCTACAGATAACTGGTTGTTTTATTCAGTTAATGCCATTGCACACCTAGTTTTATAAATGCTTCTTGTAGCATTTTTTCTCAGGTTTCCAATGGAGGTCTTAAAACGAAAATCGGTTGGGGGCCTCATGGCGAAAACGGCGATTTATTGATAAAATCCAATATGTCGACCAAATCCAAGCTGGCGACCAACAATTTTTCCTTTTCTTTATGCTTCTTTACAGAACTGGGCAATTTGTTAGTTGTTTCATTGCAAATTTATGAAATATCATAAAGATCTCAAGGTTTGCTGGAAATTCAACTTTTTTGAAACTGTTAGGCCCCTTGACGAACGAGGGCCCACTGTTTCGAGGTATTGAAAGTGTAATTCTCATTTTGTGACCATTTCCAACCAATTAAGTGCAAACGTTGCAATGTTTGAAGACCTCGTGTCAGTAGTGACCCCGTTTCAACGAGAATTACTCATTAGCAAGTGAATGAGAACGAGGTGTAGATCATTGACGCGGCTGTAATCTCTTATTAGCAAACAGGACACAGGGTATTTTATTACTGAAGTTCATTTCACTTTAACGCCGTGATGATCCGGATCCAGAACGAAAATTGGGTCTCCCATTCCATTTAAGAATTTATCGTAATGTAAGAAACAAGGCTGGTCAATCCCCCTTTACTAATTGCCTTATGGCAATGGCAAGGAACGTGTATGTCAAGTATGTTGAATGAAGAGCCGTCCAGGAGCTTCAAAGTTTTAGCATACAAACAGGCGGCAACATAGTATTGCTGTTCCGAAAATTGGTCTGGTGTTGGCATTAATGTAGGCCCCTCCTATACAGCTTCCTTGCACGAGTGTTGGACACCTAGTTTTGGTTGTCATTCCGGTTCGGTGCCTTCCAAATTTTGTACACGTTCAATCTAAACCGTTTCATTGTTCTTGAACTAAACAAACCTAACGGTGCTACAACGCTAGTAACTCATCAGTAACTAAATGAACGTTTATTTAGTCACTAATAAGACACTAGCATTGTAGCGCAGTAACTGCAAAAGATACAGCAAAACTTTATTCAGCAAAATTATAGACAATAACTTGTTCTACAAATGTCCCATATATAACTTTGTCAGATTTGGCCCCGTTAAGGCGGTAGCGTGAAATGAATCAAAATTGATTGAAAGTGATCGAACCATCGCTGCCACAGACGGCACTCCATCAGGGCCCGAGGAAAACACGTTTTCAATTTCAAAAGCCCAGTTTCAATATCAGGTACAGAAAACAGGAGAAAACATATCCCAAGTAACAATTCCAAGTTTTATTACGTTTGTATAGTGGTTTTCATGACCAATTTCAGAAAACTGCTATGCCCACCAGAACTTTCTGATGACCGCTACAAAACTGTTTTCTGACCAAGTGGCCCACTCCTAAAAATGTTTTCTCAACTTTTATAGGAATCACGTTATAAGCTCAAGTAGTCGAATCACGCTCTGCTGAAAGCAGCAATAAAACCGGTTAAGTTCTCGCTGCTTGACAGCCATCGCCATCATTTAATAAAGCTTTTCGCTTTTCGCTCTGGTGAAAACTAAATAAGTTCGCCAGCTTTGTCAACTTAAAAATACATCCGTGAGCAGCAAAGTTTAAATTTTACTGTCAGATTATTGTGATCGATTTGGTTTAAGTACAGCTACAGACAAACAGACATAAAACTCGTTTTCCATTCTTCGCACCGATTAAACCGTCATTTCAAATTTGGGTTTAGTCGGGAATATCTCCGTTTTGGTGAAAGTGGTGTTTTTTAACGGGAATGCTCCATTAAAAATACCTGCTAGTTCGAGGGATACTGCTGTTGCTATTTGATATTTGGGAATGTTGATCATAGATGGTGCTAGTGTTCAGGCAAAATGTGAGGTACGATAATCTTGGTTGATTTTTCTTCCAAGTTTTATATCTGTTTGTCTGTGGTTTAGGTATAGCGACCATAATAAAATACCCCATTGAATATTTAATAAATTTTACGCAAATTCGTTGGTTTTCAGCATGTGCGCATTAAAATTTGTCGTGCATATTGATATGATAGGTGGATAAAATCAACGCGCCACTGAAATTTTGCAATTTTTGAAAACAGGTTGTTTTAACAAAATAAATATATTCAGTTAGTCAATCTCAATTTCTAGCAAAATCATTTTAGTTGCTTCTTGTGACAGGAAAACTGATTGACAATAACGTTCTTTCTGCAAAACACTTTGCTTTGATGAATTTTTGTTTGCGAGCTAAAACAAAACACTAGAATATGGCAATATGGCTTCGCATAAAGAAAATGATTTTGGTCTTGAACATCGGTATCCTTCAGAATAGCAGCAAAAAAACTGTTTGGTCAGGGTGGTACCGTTTTACTAGCTCTATAAAGCTAACAGATTTATTGCGGCTTGACAAGCAACCGCGATAAGATCAATTTTGATAGGTGCGCCATTTTGTATTGCTACGCCACACTTATGGTAATTTTATAAGAGACGTGGTGCAGCCAACAAGTTTTGACGTGGTAATATAAGCAACCACAATAAATTTGCTTTATTAACAGTTTTATCATGGTTTTCTAGCTAGCTATAAATGTGTTTGGATTCGTATCCTCTTGGTATTACCCAATTCCACAATAAAACCAGAAGGAATGATTAATACCGCAATAAAACCTTTATACAATTAAAGTAAAACCAAGCGGCTTTAGAATTGTTACTTAGGATATTAAGATTGAGCCGGGAAAAACACATGGCCAATATATATTAAAGTTGAACCGCCAAAAGGCCATGGTTAACGCGTATTAAATGTGACCTGGGAAAAGGCCTTGACCAACGCAAATTGGGATTGGGAAGGGGAAAATGCACGGCCAAACTATATTATGGCTGAGTCGGAAAAGTCCATATGTAAGCATATTGAGGTTGAGTTGGAAAAACATTGATTAGGGTTGAGTCGGGTAAAATTCAACAACAACACCTCTATGAACACTTAGCCGAGATGAGTCTACGGTCAATGTTTAAAAATCGGTAAAACGTTGGATAGGTACAATATCAATAGTCATGTCATTGACTTCAGAAAGGTAAATACACTGTGTACTATTGTGGCAATGGGTATCAATGATACTGTGTATCAATGACAAGATATGGTAGATACTGTGACTATTATGTATGTCGTTACAAAGTAAGTATATAAACTATGTATCTATTAGTGACCTGTAATAATATCATGTAATGAATTGTTCATTTTATGCAGGGGGAGGATGTGGCATCCTGGTAATTGCAGCATATTAGAGGATTTGCCTGGTATGTGTAATGTGTGTAAATCAGACATTATTTGGATAGTTGCCGATAGCGTGTAACCAGCACAGCGCGAAAGTTGTCGGAGTCGGTTGACAGCTTCCGGCGTAAAGGGGATTAAGCAGTCACTTGTGTGAGATAGCGAACGGCAGCGTATCAGAAAGATAAAAAAGTAAACGAAAATTAATACTATCTTTTAATTCTACTACCATGTTATTGTCAAATGATGTCGATCTCGACGAGAAATCCTCTTCAGTATCAATATCTTAGACTGTTTATTATCTTTTCAGGTAGTTATTCTACTAAGATGCGCAAGTAAATAATGGTTAATTTGATGCTCTATCATAGCTGTTTAAAAAATAGAATCACAAAACTCTTGAAAATATTTTAAGTACAGTAAAATCCAAATTAAAGCTATATTGTTTCAATTCAAATGGCAAAACGGATCTATTGGATATTGCAAAAGTTTGTAAGAGCCCCAGCTTCTACCAAGGTTTGAGGCCGCTAGTAACCGAAAAAGTATAAAAACTAGAAATAGGTACAAAACTGTCATATTTGTATGTATGTTAAACCTCCCATAACAACGAAGTTTGAGTCCACTGATTGATAAATTAATCGCTCAATATAGTACTATTGTTGATTGATGAACACAAAATCTTTCTTTAAATACAAACTTTTTCTGCCTATAACATAATAAATTGATAGCAAAATTAAGGCCTAATTAATTCGCTGTGCTAGATGTTCTTCACAAACGGTGGTTACGCCTGACCGAAATCATAATTTGTTTTTAGTGACATGTGCGCCGCACCTGATCTGCGGATTCGGATGGCGGACGTTTTCGAAAATAAAACGGGCACCCCAGCAGAAGCGGATTGAATAATAAATTCGCGAAACACACGCCCCTCCGTACCGGTGGTGCGGAGCGGTGTGCTGCGCTTTAGCGCAACGAGCACGAACTTCACCTTAACTTTGACATAAAGCGAAAAGACTTGAAAACGCATCAAAAACTCCCAACCAGCAGACGAGAAGTGATGCGAAAACAAAACGTGTAATGCTCATTTCTATGCGTATTGTCTGTGCGGTTTTTTTCATGAGCCCCCCGCGCTGTGCTTTTGACTTTACCACCCCACCAGGTTTCTGTTTCTTCCTCTATTGCAGCCACCCAACAACAACACCGTCAGTCAGCAACCGCATAGACTGGGACTGGGCCCACATCACGAGCCGTCAGCATCGGCTTGTATCAACCCAGTTCGTGCTTTCTTCTTTCTCTCGCATCGCATGCTCGATCCATTCCACCATGCAGCCGCAGCCACAGCCGATCCATCCTCTCTCCAGTCTCCGGCGCGATCACAACAAGTTCTCTCTTCGCATACTGCCGTATTGCCCGGATCGGACCGAACCGAACCCACCGGCCGAGGAAGAGCGCAGCTTTTCAGCATGCGTGACTGACTTTTTCGCGCCACGTTCGTCCTACTGACGGCGCTTGTAGCCTGAAATACCTGAACAGCCAAGCCGTATGCGTGTGTATGTCAGTGGAGCATGATTGACCGGCGCTGGATCGGGGGGAGCGTTGGGAGGTGGTTGTTGGCGGAAACAAGTTTGAGTTCCCAAACTGGTTGTGTTTGCTTACGCTGCTGCTGCTGCTGCTGCTGCTCTTGCTGTTAGTTGGGGCTATACCAACAGAGCAACAGCAGCATACCTCTGGATGGTAGGTTGGATGACTGGTCGGTCGGATGAAATAGATACACCAGCAAATAGCTGACCTCTTTCTCCGCCGGGTTGGTGTTGGTGTTGAGTCAGCAACAGACACTATAGCATCGACGTTAACCGAACCTCCTCACATGTACCTACATGTACGTTGAACGACGCGTATTGCTTGCTCGTCGAAGCTACTGCTGCTGGCCGTGATCGAGAGTATGGTTCGGCAGTGTGGAAGAAAAGAAATGGGAAGTATTGTACTTCGTGGGCTGAACATGTATACGTTGATTTACATTAGGCTTGTTGAGCACAGGACGGAACTACAAGAATAAAGGGCGTGCTACATCAAATTGCACCATGGAAGAAGTGCTGTAGAAAATTGCCCATTGGGTATTCTCTCTTGGAAATTTAGGTAGAATTAGTTTATAGTGTATTGTTTACACTGTATTTTTATCGCGGTCAGTTTTTCGAAAATTGGAAAAAATGGTGTCACCCGAAAAGCAACGTCGCGAATTTATTTTGCGCAAACGCCTGGAAAATCCTCAACTCTCTCATCATGAGAGGCTTACGTTAAGGCGGACTTCCGGCAGCTTCCGGGGCTACTGTACTTCACCGCCCAGCACTAGTTTGATATTCCGGAGGAAGTAAGGATGCAGAAAGTTTCAAAATTTGCCAAGAAATACATGATTTGGCAAGCGATCTGCTCATGTGGCAAACGGAGCACGCTATGTCTGAAGGGTGCGATTATGCAACTTTGATGTACATAAAATTTTCTTTTACAGCGTATTAGTATAGGTCTTCACGATTCAGAAAATGCTAATTTTAAAAAAATCCATCGGGAAAAAATTGAAAAAAGTTAATTTGAATATTTTAGCTGTAATCAACCGGATACAGGTAACGCACTTAGTAATTCCATCATCAAAAGTGCTCCGATTTTGTTCAAACTTTGTGAATTGGTTCTTTTTATGGAAATTTCAGACCCGAATTTTTAATGTGGCGCTTAGGGCGCTCCCTCTTAATTTGGGGTGGTCCAAAAAATCAGCATCCCAGTCATGACACCTTCCTTTGAATACTGAACTTTTAAATGCCACTATTGACACGAGATCTTTAAATATTTAAATTTTTGTGCTTGATTGAATGAAAAAGGTTAAATATAGAGAATTTCATTTTAAATAACTCGAAATAGTGGACCCCTCGTTCGTCAAGTGGCCAGGCAGTATTAAAAAGAGTTGATTTTTGGTGAACTTCAACATTTTTATCGTGTGATATTCCCTAAATTTGCTATATAAATAAATAACAAATGAAACGGTTTTGTAAAAAGAAATTCAAATTATGTGAAACATTTTTAGTGGTCCTCTTCGATTTGTCGCCATATTAGATTAGTTCAAGAAATTGACTTGTTTTTGGCACATCAATCGATTTTATCAAAGATCTAAGACGGCCGCTAACATTATTTCCACTTAATTTGAAAACACTATCTTTACGAAACTATGCTGTTTGTTAATTATTTCATAGCAAATTTAGGTAATATTATATGACAAAGATGGATTGGCTACAAATCAACTTTTAGAAAATTGGTGAGCGAGGGATCCACAGTGTCAAGTTGTTAAAAATGTAATTCTTAGCATTTAGTTATTTTCAATTAACCAAGCATAAAAACTTCAATATTGAAAGACCCCTTGTTTTAACCCCTAATTGATACTCATTCTATATTTCATTGTCTAATTTCGGTATGTTCCGCTTGATATAATGTCAAAAGGCTCCAAATTCTCGTTATTTAGATGAATTTGAGCAAATTCAATCGTTTGAATAGAAACATGGGAGAAGAAATTTGAGTTTTGCGCAGTAAAAATCTAATACCCCGATCGGCTACAGGCGTATCCACAAACTGTATCTCCAAAATAAACAAAAAGATAAACGTGTCTAGATTTTTGATAAATTTTGTACAAAATTTTAAGCTTTCAAAATATATAAAAGCTGGGAGCTTATTTGTTGTCATTGCATGGAAACATGTTCAATGTTTATGGTAATTATGTCATGGTTTGGGTTTCAAACCAATATTATATTATTCATAAAAGGTAATATAGGTTACATTGCAACGTTTATTAAATGCTCATTGATGTAACTTTCGACTGCTATCAATATTGTTGTAATCGTTTGAGCGATTCAAAAGTTAAATATTTAAAAGAAAGTGTCATGACACAGATGATGATTTTTTGGACCACTCTAAGTGGTCGACACGCCCTATCCCAAGAGTGTGTACCCTAAGCGGCAAATAAAAACTACAGGTCTCAACTTATCAGAAAAAGAACAGCAAATTCACAAAGTTTGAACCAAATCGGAGTACTTTTGATCATAGAATTACCAAGTTCGTGAAGGTGTACGCATGTGGTAATTCCATGATCAAAAGTACTCTGTATGATCCCGGTTGAATATAGCTAAAATATTCAAATTAACTTTTTTCAATTTTTTCCCGATGGATTATTTTAAAATTAGTATTTTCTGAATCGTGAAGACCTGTACTAATACGTTGTGAAAGAAAATTTTATGTACATCAAAGTTGCATAATCGCACCCTTCAGACATAGCGTGCGGAGTGCTCCGTTTGTGACTACCGGAACTGTAAACGGACAGATCTACGTCAAGGAGTGTCTACAGAAGCGCTTCCTGTGTCCTCTGTCGAAGCAACACAAGGGCCCTACGATCTTTTGGCCGGATCTAGATTCGTGCTGCAGGCATTACAGAAGCATCCCAAGGAAGTCAAATCTGAGAAAGACATGAAAAAAGTGGGTTTCCGTACAGAAAGCAGTGTACAGCTGCAGTCAGATGTTGTACAAACTTTTTGAATGGAGTTAAGCGTAAGGTGCGAGTATACGGTTATGATATTGAAGTTGAATGAAATAAATATGCCAAAAGCTTACTAATGGGTAATATTTTATTATCTGAAAGTTTGAAAAGGATCGGTCAATTAAGTAATTTTCTACAGCGTTTCTTCAATGGTACAATTTGATGTGGGACACCCTTTAATATGCGATGTATACACCGGCGGTGGTGAAAAGTCTTCACTGAGGACACCTAGGTCTTCACACGGATACGACTGACAACGGTTAACGGTTCATCAATTCTGCAACTTCCCAAAATATCCACTAGGCTATCTGGAAATCTTCTGGAGATCATCATCGTACAACGAACTTGACAAGAATTATGCGCGCCTACGGAATCAGGCTTAAGCCTCCTTTGCCAAGCTAGGTACTCCAATTCTTGAAGATGGATCGGGCACAATACGCTTGGGCATCATAGAGGTCACAAACGCAGAGCGGAAGAAGCCCCGAGTGCGGCTGTCACAACCCAAGTAACAATTTTTAGTTTTATAACGTTCCACTAGTGATTTTCATGACCAATTCCATAAAACCGCTAATAAAACTATGAGCTCCACCAGAACTTTCTGATGACCGCTATAGAACTGCCTTTCGACCGAGTGGCCCACTCTTCAGAAAGTTTTCATAAACTCTTTAAGAGTTAGGTTATAAGCAGAAGTAGTCTTATCACGCTCTGCTGAAATAAGCAATAAAACCGATTGTGCTTTTCGCTGCTTGACAGCTACCGCCATACTTCAATGAAGCTTTTCGCTACAAAGCTATAAAGCATACAGTTTGCTCTGGTGAAAAGCTAAACCCATGCAGCAACTTTGTTTACTTGAAAATATATTCGTGAGCAGAAAAGTTAAAGTTTTACTGTCAGATCATCCTGATCGATTTGATTTGCAGCGACCATAATAAAATATCCCATAGAATAATTAATAAATTTTAGCAGCATTGATTTGCAATACATGCGCATAAAATTTTATTGTGCATATTAACATGATAGATGGATAAAATCAACGCGCCATCGAAATTATGCAATTTTCGAAAACTGGTTATTTTGACAAAATAAATATATTCAGCAAAATCAACTTAGTTGCTTCCTGTGGCAGGAAAACCGAGTGATAATAATTTCTTTCTGCAAAACACTTTATTTTGATAAATTTGTCTTTGCGATCTAAAAAAGAATACTAGAATATGGCAATATGGTCTCAGATGAAAAAATGATTTCGGTATTGAACTCAAATATAGCAGCAATAATCTGATTGGTCAAGGTGTTGCCATTTTGAGAGCTCTATATAACTAACAGATTTGTTGCGGTTTGACAAGCAACCATAATAGGATGAATTTCGATTGGTGCGCCATATTGTATTGCTACGCCACACCCACATTTATAAAAGACGTGGTGCAGCCAATTAGTTTTATCGTGATAATATAAACAACCACAATAAATTTGCCTTATTAACAGTTTAATTATGGTTTTATAGCTAGCTTCAAGTGTGTTCCGATTTGTATCTTCTCGGTATTGCATAACACCATAATAAAACCAAAGGTATTAATCATACCGCAATAAAACCCATAGAAAATTCAAGTAAGTGGCTTAAGAATTGTTACTTGGGAAGTCTGGTTATGTTTAATTTCGTAGAAATTCGAAGAATTTTCCTAAGGCAGTACAGGCAAACTTCGATATAACGTACCCTCGTTATTACGTACCCTCGATACAACGTCACTCGATATAACGTCAAATTTACCTCGATATAACGTACATATATTCTAGTGTTGCAAATCTGTTCAGAAACTGCATTTAAAGTTTCATTCACAATAATTCAAATATCTTATCAATCTTACAGATTCATAATCGGCATCTAGTGCCTCGGTAAAGGTTCCTGAGTTCCAACCAGAGCATTTCACAGCAGGTGCCATTTCACAGGTTGAGTTGCAAAACCGCGATTTTAAGCTATTACGTAAAAAATGCGTAATTTTTCAAGGATGATGTCTTTGGAGAAGTTTATTATTAAAATACAGCGCATCTTATTACACTATTAGTGTGACCGTGAATCTACCTATTAGAGTGATAAAAACTTTTGTTTTTTTAAATGCGTCCAAAAAATATTTTTTCATCTAAAAAGTTGTAGAACACACCAAAATCAGCAACTTTGCTGAATAAAGTAACTTTCTATCTCTTACTGTTTGCGAAATATAATGATTTAATTGAAAAGAGTAAGTTTACAGGACTGTATAAAGGAAAAAACACGAAAGAGGTTTCTACACTCTTCTAGTTGGATTATATCATCATTATTTATTAAACGTAGTCAAACAGTAACAAAATAAAGTAATATGAGCTATATTTTTGAGTTCATTTTGCATGCTTCGATATAACGTACAATTCGATATAACGTACAACTTGAAAATCAAAATGTACGTTATATCGAAGTTCCCCTGTACCAGGCAGGCTTCGTAATACTTAGAAGCCATTCTTACTCCGGCGAATCGTTCAATAACATACCCACAACGTGCCCACGCATCATATTTTCCTGGATTTCAGGGCAGCAAACGATACAATTGAACGAGAACACCTATGGTAGATAATGCACGAAAACAGCTTCTCAGATAAACTAATGTAACTAGTCAAAGCTGTACTGCAACGTTTGAAGTGCTATGTGCGTGTTTCAGAAACGTTCTCGAACCGTGCAGTGGATTCTGTTCTTTAACATTGCCATTGAAGGTGTGGTCTAGCGAGTGGGCATCGAAGCAAATGACATGATTTTAACAAGGGTATCCAGCTTCGTGCAACGACTTCGATGTTATTAGTATAATCTTTGTGGCGGCAGCCAAACTTTCGCACAATAAATGCAACCTCTTTGCAAGATACTTCAAACAGGCTTTTAATCGAAAAAACAAACCTTGTAAAAAAAGTACTGAAGTATACTAAACGGGAAACTAGCAGTCATTAACTTTTCATCAGAATGCCTAATTCCAGAAGCAGTTTTTGGGCCCAAAACAAGGGCTATGTTTTTAAAAATGTATTCCCTGCATTCTTCTTTCCATTCCGAAGACAGGGAATATATTGCTTTTGAAATTCATAAAATCAATGACGGCTAATTTCACCTTAAATATGGTATGTGAAAATTAAGTGCTTTACTTTTAGAAATGCTGTAATCAGTTCTTAAAGTAGCAAAGTGGAGATTCGCTTCAGCAGCTGAAAAAATGTAAGTGTTTTGACAACAATTTTAAATTCATCCTATGTCTTGTCGAAAACATAATAAATTGTGTTTGGATGAATTACATCTATCTAAATACAGTGGTAACCTGATTTTGTCACTCCCCGATTTTATCACTCCCCGATTTTGTCACCCCCGATTTTGTCACGTTTTTGACCCGATTTTGTCACCCCCGATTTTGTCACGTTTTTTACCCGATTTTGTCACGCTTTTGATTTATCAAAAGCTTAGTTTGAAAATCATTTTGAAACATGCCAAATGTGTTAAAACACTGTGAAAAGATCTAGGTAGATTATCATGGAGTTTTCACAAAAGTTGTTTCTTATCTCCACAACTATAATAGCTAGAAGGTCATTTTCTTTAGCAAAGTTCTTCATAATAATCTGCTCAAAAATGTTGTAGAACATTATTTTGCTCTATCTTTTACTGCTTGAAAAATAAATTTTCTATCTTACTTTTAGGGGGGTTAATCAAAGAATCGTTCATACCATAAGAAAGAGCTTTTTACGCTATGAAATTTCTATGAACATAGTTAACCAGTATAATCAACCATTTTGGCGCAAATAAAAAACGCGTGTTTTCATACCTGTGGGACTGCTGTGAACAGGTGACAAATGTCCACAGAGGGGTAAATGTCCTAAAAGTGATTAGAATGAAATATATGTAGTTCGTTCTAAGCTATCTGCAAAAAAATAAAAATTGAAAAAATACCCGATTTTGTCACTGTCCCGTTTTTGTCACCCCTAAATTCATCATGGGGGTGACAAAATCGGGTCATTACTGTAATCGGTTCCTGACCCTACCTACGTAATTACTAAACTATACCTACGAGGTACAAACGCAGCCTAACCTTCGATTGCTTCCCTCGAATTTATCTAATCGGAGCAAACCACGCACGCGCACCGACTGAGCTTGCTGCGCATGCTGCTTGAATCTGGTTTCCTATACCCACACAGACGAGAAAAGAAATTTCTTTCACTCACTCTTCCGCCACGGCGCGCGCTGCTGCCCGAGCACCTCTTCTCGTTTTCGTTCGTTCTCGTTCTTCGTGCGGGCCTTCTCGCTCTTCGGCAGCATAATTCTCTCGTCCAGCCATCAGTGGGCTGATTGGGCACGGCTTGCTGTGCAAGAGAGCCCACTTTTGCTATGGTTGCTTTTCGCTTCGCACCACTTCACACGGGTGCGAATCAGAAGAACACGGATGAAGAGCGAGAGAAAGAGTAAACATACCACCGAGGGGCCAATCTCCGTCGACGCAGCAACACCGAGACCCCCTGTGAGGTGGTTAAGGCCGGGTGGAGTTGTTGTTGTTGCCATATGCAAGAGAGAGTAGCACCAGAGCAGCAAGGAGGAACGAGGTTGATGATCATAGTTTTGTAGGACCGCCAGCCAGTTTGTTTTCGATCGTTGCTATATGCGTTTGCTGCGCCCTGACGTCCCCTGTGCCTGGCGTGTCCGGTCTGGCTGCTTCCGCGTAACGTGTGTTCAGTGTGTGCGGTGTTCTAGACAGCTAGAATCAACCCTGCAACTTCACCTTCTGCCAAGGAAAAGATTCTCACAATCAATAAGGACCCCAGTACGGGTTGATTGCAAATAATAGCAGAGTGGAAAGCGTGAGTGAATGATCATCTCCGATCGATCGATCGAACGATTCCAAGTTTTTTGTTGACCTACTTTGGGATCTAGCCGCGAGTGAAGCATTTCAGTATATGCCAGAAGCATAACTTGCTCAGCAGAAGGGATCATCCAAGGCGCTGACTCAGTGAAGTGATTAACGAGTTCATAAGGATATAGCGGATCGAGGTTATTGACCGGTATGAGGAAAGGATACTGAACTCATACGTCACGATGACGTTCACCAGTGAAGTGACAACAGGTGGTTAAAGCAGTGATTCAGGCGTAGATATTTGGCAGTTTAGTCAGTTAGTGTCAATCACGATAACTCAAGACGCAATCGTTCCAAGAACTGGGGGCTGTTAGTGTGCTTTTGAAGCAAAAAAAGCTAGTTAAAAAGTGTCAAGACGGTGGAAGAAAACTTGAAAACTATCTCGCTTTAGTGGGCTGACCTACATTCTGCTGCTGCACGAGTCTCGATCGAGAGTCTCTCAGCCAGCGCAGCGGCGACGTCATCAACTAGGCGGATTATTAGCGGCAGTAGTGGTTGCCTTGATCGTGATTTTCATTCATGAGAGCGACTAATCGTGTGGAGAAAAATTTGAGCGAGGTGGAAGAAAGTTTCCACGGCCAAGGAGTACAGTGTATGAGTGCATAGTTTC
The DNA here is from genome assembly GCF_943734655.1 of Sabethes cyaneus. Lineage (NCBI taxonomy): Eukaryota > Metazoa > Arthropoda > Insecta > Diptera > Culicidae > Sabethes > Sabethes cyaneus. The sequence goes on from NC_071355.1 coordinate 61,699,794, forward strand.
GCCAATGGCGTTGAAACGTTGCGTGTGAAATATTTTCAATTTACCTACTACTGATTCGCAACGAGCGTAGTGACATATTGGAGTGCAACAAAAACACCACCTGCGGTAATACATTTATTAATGCAGATGACCCGGATATTAAAAATACTGAGACTGTACATGCTATTGTTGCGATTTGCATTTAATTGTGTCAAAGCTGCTCGATGTGCTGCGCTTCCGTGGATATGTGTTAATTAGATTTGCGCACCACACAGGAGAAAGAGATAACAAAGAGGAAATGCCGATAGCGACCGAGTGAAAAAAAAGAGAAAAAATTGTACACGACCAGTGATCTGATTAAGCCCCACACCTCCAGCCGTTCCCCGATCGTTCCGCTTGAGGCATCTGTGACACCGTCATCAGGTTTAGTGTGAACGGAGTGCGAAGAAAGGGGTGTGAAAACGGAAGAAAGGAGAATGAGATAAATTAAATATGTATTGAGGTGAACCTAATGAGAGCAAACGACAGCCTACTGAGATTTAGGTACTACTCGGAGTGAACCCGAATATTGTGTGGCATGTCAAAAGTGATGCAAATCGACTTAATCAGTGTTTACAATTTCAAATTACCGGATCCCACAGTGAGCGAAAGTGAAAAGTGTTAAACCCCGGAGGAAAACTCAATCATCGTTGGAAACGACTAAGTGTTCTAAGCTTCTTACTCGATAGAAAGCCATTTTTGTACATAGGCAACGAAATTGAAGGCTGTCTATCCCCGAAAAATATTTCTCGGCCTCTCAAACCTTCATCGCCTGTCTGTCCCAGTTGGATCCAAACTTCCGGCCTGTACAGTCTAAAAAAACCTATCTCAGAATAGTTCTGTGAGTATAAGACGTTGCTTTCTGGTAGCTTTCTTTTAACCCTTTTAACCATCTTCAGCAATCTGATTGCTCCTCAAAACAAAAAACCAAGCTGTAAAATTTTTCTGCTTCTTATTCTTTTACTCGAACTAACCTCCATCCCTCAAAATTTTACTAATCAAACCACCTTAGTCTGTCTAACAACGGCTAACCTGACCCTAAAGTCCACCAATTTTTCGGGGATTCAAATCCTGTTTTCGTTGCAAACAATCACTGTTGCGGACCCAACCAAAAATCTAGCGAAAAGCGTTTAAATTGCAATTTGACGAACAACGAGTGCCGAGCCCCGAGACGGGAGACGGACACAGTAGCGGGAAACGACCAGCGCAGCTAGTGAACTAATAGAAACCGGATATTTCGACCTGTGCCCGTGATTCGCAATCCTGGTTAGTGCACCTGCTGAAGTGAACCTTAGCTAGTACGCTGCGTACAACGGCCGTGGAGTACCGACGACGACGCTGAGCGGGACCGTCCGGGCTACCGGCGGACACGGCAAAGGTCGCCGAACTGCCACAAGCGAAGCAGTAATAGCAGTGTGGTACGGATTTTGGAATTTGCGTGCAGCAACAGTTGTTATGCAAGTATTTCTTGTTTATCGATAAGACTTTTCCCATTTAGACTTATGGGCGGATGGTATTTGGTGTCCTAATGCTAGACACTGGTGGCGGTGGTTGGTCCGGTTGAAGGTGATTAACTGCAATTTCTATCACTTCGCACCATTCGCGCCGTTGTCGATTGTTTCGGACAGTCAAATAGCGATAATGATGAACGGTGAAAAACAAGAAAAAACCTGACCTTGGCGCCAGTTCCTTTTGATTTTGACATTACCTGTTGTGAACATATTCTGTTTGAGAAATAAATATTTACTGTAAATCTAGAACTACCTCATGTAGTATATTTCATGTGATGATGATACTTTATTAGGTATTGCATCATATTTCACATATAATTTTTCTTCAGGTTCTGCTAACATTTATCACAATTAGATCTTAAGACGACATTTAGTGGTGCTGACATTAACAAATTGTCATAATTTTTAGAATGTAACAATCTTTGAAAGTTATCTCTAGGTATTACATGACAATCTAAAATTTATTTGATTATTTTAATAGGAATTTGAAATTACATCAAAAAATCAAATTAATGTTTCACTAAAAATGGATCATACTTACAAAAAAGCCCTGAAATCTGCATTAGTTGTGCATACTTTTAATAATTCATTAGCTTTATTCATGTAAGTATTTTTAACTCACAATGAACTCCATTTCGGGACAACGGTGTTACAGAAACATCTCTGCTTTAAAATAACTTCACTCAATTGACTCATCACAAATGACAACGCAGGTTTTATTACACTCTTATAATGTTTTTTATGACCAAAATTGGTCATAAATACCATTATTAGATTGCAATAAAACTCAAAATGTTACTTGAAATTGGTTTGTTTGTCCGCGAACTAAACTTTGAATTCTGAATTCTGAAGAAAGCATACCACAGCTGCCAATAAACGGTTGATTTACTGTTAATGTAAATGATAAACCCGTGCTTTATCTGGGAAGTGTTTCACAAAATTTTCCGCGGTGCTTCGAAGGAATTTCGCAAAAATTATACTGCTTGCTGGTTCACCCATTTTTAATTTTCTGATGATAAAAATTTCACGATGGCTTCATTTCTCGTTCTTGAGTTATGACCGCAATAATATCAAAAGTCATTTGATATATTCCGGAACTAATAAGAAAATTTACTTACACTTTCACTAAAAACCTGATTTCATTCATCTAGTGGTAGTGCGAACATTTGTTATACTACCAGATTTGTTACTTGAGATTTGTGATTGATTGAAGTTGGACCTTTCTCAAAATAATATGCATCAATTTTTTCGGTGGAAAATTTTGTTTTAAATATATAAAGCTCAATTTAGCAGAATTTTTATAAGCACCGCTTGGAGTGACACAGTTCCTACCGTTGCATGTATGTTCCGAACTGGGTGCTTTTGATAATTGAACGTAGCATTAGTGCTTTGTACTGGCTTGCTACCTGAGAAAAAAGAACATGAATGCGGTGCCTTGGTGTTTGGCACGGCACCAATAAGTACGATGTCAACGATCCATACATAATGGTGGTATTAGTTATGAACTGAGCTGAACATTTTAGATCGGATCGTAGCGCGGTGCGTACTTTCACAAATCTATAATTTACGAAAGAATGCTTATGGGTCATTCCATGCCAAGTGACCGAGAAAAAGTTCAAACGTGTAATCGACCTTCACGGATTTGAACCAAATTTTGCCAGAATGTTCGTTTTTGGTCAGAAAGCAAAAATCCAAAATTTGGTAAGAATCGAACATTTCCTCGATTAATGGGAGCGCCTCCATTTTTAAGAAAAATACCCGATTTTGTCAAAACCTCTTTTTTTTTGCTTATATCTCCGGAAATACTAGGTTTAGAAAGACACTATTTTCACGTTTTCAAAGGAAATCATCCAAGAAATTTTTACTCAAAGTTTCAACTCCATCGTGTTCCGCAGATTTTTTTACATACGAGTCACTTATCGCCCCAAGGTATTCTTTGCCGATCCCGAGATACAGTGTTTTAAAGCAAGCAATTCCCCATTTTTATTGTAAAACTAAGAGCAAAATACCTTTTTTGAAGTATTAATTCTCTGCGTAATGTAAAAGTACTTTGGCATATCGGAAAAGCATTTATACAGTATAAAAAAAAGTTTTTCTTAACAGAATTGCCAATTTTTCAGTTTCCCGCATGATAGTTACATTAGTTAAGGGAATATTAGTCTCCTAGCAACAACAAACGCAACGCTCACGTCTATTAGCGAGATGAAAAACAGTTTACAAGGCTATGATCAAACAACTAACGTATATTTTATGCCTTTTTGAAGTAACATTTCCTCATCTAGTGCTATAAATCAAACGAAAAACTGAAAAGCTAGCAACACTGTTAAGAAAAACTTTGCTATATATTGTATAAAGGCTTTCCCGATATGGCAAAGTAGTTTTACATTGCGTAGAGAATCACTGCTTAAAAACAAGTCATTTTGCTTATAGTTTTACATAAAAAATGGGGTATTGCTTGATTTAAAACGTTGTATCTCGGGATCGGCAAAGAATACCTCGGAGCGATGAATGATTCTTATGTAAAAAAAATCTGCGGAACACGACGAAGTTGAAATTCTTGAGTTAAAATTGGTTTCATTGAGAGAAAAATGTAAATTTAGTTTTCAAATTGAGTTTAAAACTATTTGGCAGCACTGTTGCTCAAAAATAATATCTTTTTCGAATTTCTTGAGACATTTCCTTTGAAAATGCGAAAATAGTGTCGTTCCAAACTTAATATTGCCGAAGATATAAGCAAAAGAAAAAAATTTACATGAAAATGGTGTATCGCTTGTTTTAAAACGCTGAATCTTGGGATTGGCAAAGAAAACCTCAGGGCGCTAAGTGATTCTTATCTAAAAAATTTTGCAAAACACGATGAAGTTGGAATTTTTAAGTCAAATTGTTTTCATCGAGAGAAAAATAAAAATCTAGTTTTCAAATTGAACTTAAAAATATTTGGCAGCACTGGTGCAAAAAATAATATTTTTTTCGAATTCCTTGGGTAATTTCCTTAAAAAACGTAAAAATAGTGTCTTTCTAAACTCAATACTTCCGGAGATATAAGCAAAAGAAAATAAGAGGTTTTGTCAAAAACGGGTATTTTCCTGGAGGTGCTCCCATTAATTGAGGGAATGTCCGAGCAGCACCAAACTTTCTATTTTTACTTTCTGACCGAAAACGAACAATCTGGCGAAATTTGGTTCAAATTCGTGAAGGTCGATTACACGGGGTCGGACACTTCGCGTGGAATGACCCTTTATTATACTTATTATACTTTTTATTCAATAGTTGAAATAAAATCTAGTTCTACAAATTTCTTAAATTACGTGAAAACCAAACTAAAATCTGTCAATTTTGCATCCGTAATACATCTTGGTGGAAATGTTGAAGACAGTTCAGAAAAGATTTGTAATCTTTTTGTAAAATTTTTAGAAGAAAAATGGATATTAGCGTCAACCAACTTCAAGCTCAGCGTATTTAGCAGGTTTTTTTTTTTTAATTTAAATACCTCAAAATGGATCTGATGGAATCTTTCCAGTATTCATAAAAAATCTTGTGCTGGAGTTCACTGCTCCTTTGTTTTGGTTACTTAACATGTCACTGGAATCCGGAAGCTTCCTAAAAATATGAAAATGGTCATTTCTAGTGCCTAACTTTAAATCGGCCCGGAAATCTGACGTACGTATGCTCGACATCGGAACGAAAATTGAAGTCCAGGTGCCGATCCGATCCGGTCCAGATAAAAATCGGAACGAAATTTTTATGTCCGATTTCGTTCCGGTCCGATTTGGTTTGGTTCCGGCCCGATTCCAGTCCGGATGTCCGAAATTGTCCGGATGAAAAATTAAGCAGTTTAAGAAAAGTAGGTAAATATCAAAGTTTTGAATGCGTGGAACCTGTAATTTGTAACTTATAAAGTGTAAGCATCTTCTTCCTCCCATACGAGTCTCCGGTTTCCTGAAGCCGTTCAATGGAATGGAAAAATGCGGAACGATTGACTGGTGCTTGGCAGTTTATCCATAATGGAAAATTCCAAAACGATGTGTTCTAAAACGAAAAATTTGCTAAAAAAGCTAGAATTCAAATATTGTTTTTATTAATAAGTCCATATCCTATGCTCGTAAGCAAATTTTCATTAAATTCTCCAAACCTATACGATAGTTTTGAAAAATCTAATCCTATGAGACTACAATAGGTATCTATCAGATGGGCCAATAAGCTTAAAAATCGGTTACCTAAGCTTACCTAATTTAGTCCTATAGTTACATAACTTTTAAAGTGAGCTCTTTGAAATCAAATTATGATCGATCAAAACGCTCCAGCCAATGCTGAGAAGCGCCTGGTTTCAAGTGAGAGAGACAACTAGATATTTGCTAATTTTCCAAAACTAGATCGATTGGCTGGACTGGGAGCCTTGAAAAATGCAAAATATTACGTGAAATAATTGCCTTTCCTCCACGAAGACCTTAGTATTAAAAGAAATTAGCTTTAATCATTTAAAGCAAGTCCTAGTCATCGTTTCCACCGTAGTCAATTTTACTGTCAAAAGTGGTCCGGACTTTCAACGGAATACCCGGTCCGGTCCGGTTCCTGAAGGCTTCGTTCCGGTTCCGGTCCGGTAAAAAATCGGACTCTAAAATTTAGTTCCGATCGAACTTCGGACCGGGTATCAGACCGAGTAAAGTCCGGTCCGATGTCGATCACTATACGTAATCATCGTAGTACTGCCATAATTTCTTTAGGTGCATTTAGCAGTTAAAGCTAAAATGACCCTCAATTGTGTGCGAACCATATGTGAGTGACTGTAATAGAAAAAGAATCACACCAGATCTTATTGAAAGATTAAGAAATCAAGCAGTAGAAAAATGTGAAAAAGTTAGGGATTTAGTAATTGTCTTAGATCCCTAGCTAACTTTCATTGACTATTGTAATTGCATAAGGCAAATAAAATGCTGAGTTTTATCAGACACTTTAGCTATAATTTTGACGAAGGACTACGTCTTACCGCAGGATGTCATTTCATGATTTAGATTCTAGTTACAGTCACGAAAATAGGAAAGATTTTGAACCCCAAATGCTTTACCTTATGAATGGATTTTTGTGGTTTAGATACCGATCCACTCATAACAGATCTAGCAATTGTTTGGTTTCTACTATAATTTTCTTTTTCAATCACGAATGTTTGAAAATTAACGAAAAGTTTCAAGGTCAAATATCCCCATACAGTTTCCTCGTGATCGCCTTGCTCACAGACAGGGACGATAGTTAAACACACCATCTGTTTACTGTGATTTCGATTTTTTTTTTGTCGGAAGATTTGACCACTGCGACCATTATTTTGATCTATTGTGGTATGCTTTCGATTACTTTATTTTTAGAAAAAAAAGTAACAAAGCCCTCTCGTCACAATAGGTCGAAGATTCTTTACGACGTTCAGACCTATTCTAATTTGATGTCTGTGCTTGGGAAGTACGCCAGAAAAAGTGATAAAATCTTCTCGTCCTAACAAAATTTCTTAGGACCACTATAAACTTAGACCAATTTGATGTCTGTGTTAGGGAAGTACACCAGAAAAAGTGATAAAACTATCTTGTCCTTCTTAGGACCTCGATAAACCTAGTCCAATTTAATATCCTGAAAATAAACAGTTATAAAAAAGTGAGCGACCAACTTTTCAATCGTTTGCCGAATCGTATCCACGTACTGCAAGGATTAATTCAAAACTAATTATATGAAAAAGGGGTTGACGGAATATTCATGCCTGTGACGTGATGCAGCGATTTTCAAAGTGAGGAAGAATTAGCGACTGATCCGAAAATAGGTTTTTGGTAGAGTTCTGAATTTAGTCAACTCAGTAGCACGCGAGAACTTGTCATCATTAAACCAGCGACACACGTTTCACGTAACCAGTGAAGCGTTAAGCGTAGCTACCTACCGTCCCTTCATCAATTGTGGAACCATCGTTTCAAAAAAATATTACGAAATTATTTGCCATAAGCCATTATTGCATAAATTATACAAAATTCGGTGCAATAAATCGCATGATGGGCTCGTACCATCAATCGTACAATCGGCAAAGACTTCAACATTATTTTGATTCAAAACGTAATCGCAACGTGTTCTCTACAAAAATAAGAATATTTTTTAATCCTCATTGGATTATAAAACTTTTCTGTAAGAAAACTGCATATGTGTTATACTACTCTACATTGGTTGACGAAATATGACAAGTCTCTGAGCGAAAACGCATGAGTCTACCCAACAAACATTTTTGTTGTATAACAGCTTATTAGGCGCCTGTTACTTGGTAATTAGCTATAAAACGGTTGAATAAGCTACTTTTCAACAACAATGTTTGTAAGTAATCAAAAACGGTTTCTGAAAAATGGTGACAATCTTTAATTATTTTAACAGTATTTTATTAGACCGACTTCTTTCGCAGAAACTGGAAACATTTCTGCAGCACCTATACCAGCTATGCGTGCAGGATATCATAGAATTTATCGAACGTCTGTTCCAGGGTCCTCTGCATGGCTTTTTTAGTTCCGTGAGATGAAAGTTCCACCATGGTGTTCCTCTAGTCCTTTTAATAGGCTTTAGCGGATAAGCTGACTGAAAAGCTTCCGCAATTAGGGATGTTATGACATCTACAGCCACATCCAAGTCGACTGATGACTCAATCGTCGCCTGGAATCCTTAAAATTTTGTCGCTAGTTCCTCCTCAAACAATTCCCAGTCGGAAAATCTCGGATTGCGAAATGTTGCAACGTTCAAGAAGACACCAAAAATGATCAAAATATATGAAGTACCTAATGATCAGATATTGGTGTCTCTTATGAAACGTATTATTGTGCCAACTCATAATCGATCCTGTTAGAGCAGAGTCTTACATCTAAAACTTCCTCCCTAACAGCTCGTATGAAAGTTGGACAATTTCCAATGTTAAATATACTAAGGTTGATGCTACTCAAATATTCCATCAAAGCAGAGCCTCTCAAATTGATGCCCGAGCTGCTCCAAATAGTGTGATGGGTATTGGCGTTACTGCCTACAGTGAGCGTAATTCCTTTAGATTGCCAGTATCTCACCACATTTTTTACATTTTTTTTAAATCGTTACTGGGGAATGGTTCGTCATGTGGTAAGTATGCAGAGCAGTAGACGTATCGCCTTTGGACATCATTCACATCATTATCCTAAGGTTAAAAAATCTAGGTGACTCTGCTCTTCAATTCAATTTTTAATGGATGTACGCATATTTAGCTTTATGAATCATTATAAACGCTGAGATTTTTTGTTTTTTGTTCGTTGGTCTTCGGTGATCAATTTCACCCGAACCGACGGTACTTTGCCAAATCGTAGAATGTTCTGTATCACGCGATTCATTTCAAATCAAGAATTATGGCTGAAGAAATTTAAGTAGCGTTTCCTATGTTCCATATCAACAACATCAAACCAAACTCGTTTGTTTCAGTCCCAGTTCTTCGTTTTATTCTTCTGTATCTGTGACCCGCACATCTTTCCTTCCAAAAATAGACCCATCACCATTAGGCTTCCGATGGCCTAAGCCATCGCCAGTTTGATGATGATCAACAGCTTTCGCAATCCGCCGCACGCGGCTCTTCCACATTTATACAGCTCAGCTGCATCGAAGCGAGCAACCCCGAGCACAAATCATTTCAGAGTCAATGTCACAGCCACACAGCCACGTACCTCTACTTCGAATTGATGCAACTGCGGTTTGGAGCGGATCGAGTCGGCGGTCGCTGAGATGGTCTCTTAATTGCCGAACCTTGCGTGTAAGTTTAAGGTCATCCTTCCTTCGAATGGCACATCTGGTGTCAGTGGTAAGCAACGCTTCGCTGCCTGCGGCTCCATTGCCAAAGTTTGATCCGTTCGCCGCTGCTCATGCTCACTCATGCTCTCGAGAAGCAATATAACTGCATATTAAATGAATCTCCGCGCTCGGATGGGTGATCGTCATACATAAATTCATATACACACACTTAGCCCCCTGTGCCTCTGCTACCTCCGGCAGCAATCACCTTCTCGTAGAGACGCAGGAGTACAAGCGCAGCATTTCACAACACTTTCTGCGGGCCGGGCTTGACCGAGCGCAGAGGTAAGCCTTGAAGCCGGCTGGCTTGACCGCACAGAAGGAAAAATCTCGCACAAACAGTTGTCAGGTTCCAATCTCGGGCGTCCGTCCGTGTTTTACTAAATGCGTTCGAAATCGGAAGCGACGGCTGTGAGGCCGTTGTCGTCACCGCCGCCGCCGCACCGTTAGCACCGATCACCGATTCACTACAGTCAGCCAGTGCAACGAAACCGCGCACCGCGTCGGTGGGTGTGAATTTTCGGTGAGTAAACTCACGTGAGGGGGCTTTCCTCCATACGGCACACAGTGCGTCCGGCTGGAGTGTACATTCGGATAACAGGTGGTTAAAATTGCCGTAATTATTTAACAAGGGTATGTTCGTTACAATTATAACGGTTTTTGGTATAAATAAATGGGTGGATACGAATCATTAATTTATGATGCACTATATTTGTACGGTATTAAATCTGTCATATTGATCATAGAAATAAGATTCAATAAGAAACAATAAAAGAAAAAACGCATACTATTAGTAAATGATCGTGGCAACGAGCGAGCTAAGAAGGTGCAAGATCGTTTTCACACAAATTTTTACTTTGATCCAAGCCTCTGGCTTGTCTGTAGTTTTTTTTCTCTGAATCTGATCTATCACTTTCTCGTCGCCTGCCGATTTCATACACAAAGTTCCACAATGCAATATCATGCCTCATCAGACGTAAAATATTCCAGCGATTTTATCCTATTTCTTATATTAGTGTGAATACATTACTTTAACCCAACTAGCTAAGTTCAGAAGAAACATTTGTTCATCGCTTTAATTTTTCTAATTTTTTAATTTTTAATTTTTTAATGTTACTGATTGGATTTCAACATCTTTAGTTTCCGCAAGAAACTAAGCTGATATTAACTCGCGAAAGAGAAAGCTAAATAAAAGTTCAAACTATTTTCCTCATCTAAACTGCACAATCATGAGCCTGCGTGTGAATAACCACACACATCGGAGTTGTACCTTCATGTCCAAACTAAGCTGGTTAAGTTTCATAGGAAACTGTTTGGGAAGCTTTATGGGATATTTTGACCGTATAACCGAATAACTCAATAATGATGCCAAGTATACCTTTGCCTTTGTTAGAGAAAGAGCGTGTGGTTGGAGGGCCAAGCGTGCCTTGTCAACGCAAGTAGTAACAATACAAGTAGTGGTGATCCTGCCAGTAATACATAAATGAAAACATAAGATTTATCTTTAAAGTTATTCAAAGTGCTCTTCTGATCGTTATTAATTCATCAAAACGGTAAATGCGAGTTGGGTTGTGGTGCCATCCTAAACCTCTGAGCCAAAGTTTAATAAATTCCAGTAATTCCAGTTTGTCGTAGTTGAGCGTCCTTTGAAGAAACCGTGTTACAATTCTGTAAATCTGTTTTTAATTTGGAGAAATTAATTTTTTATTGATAATTGCTTCGAGTTTTAGAATGCAAGAGATAATTGCAATACCACGATAATTACGTACATCAAATTTCCAGCCCGATTTAAAAATAGGCACTAAAAATGAGCTTTTCCATGTTTTTGTGAAGCTTCCGTATTCCAATGACAAGTTAAAAAGCCAAAACAAAGGAGCAGTGAACTCCGTCGCATGCATTTTTATGAATACTGAAGGGATTTTGCCGGCTTTAAAAATTTAGATAGCACAAAAAGTCCTGGACCTGACCTGGTCCTGAGCATGAAGTTGGTTGACAACAATATCCATTTAAGATTCCGGATAGAATAGTTGCAATGGCTATCTTTAGCATTATCATTAGCATATGTGGCTGCACACATCGTAGGTGACTATATAATGGCATTACTACGTCCGAACAACCGCAGCGGAAGTGGGTAGGAATGTTAGTGTAGCATCTACTTTTGAAAGTGCAGGGAACCCATACTACCTTCATAGATGTTACAGGAAAACAGAGTATATCATGTTAGTAGGGCAAGGCAAACAATAAGGATCATGAGGAAGGTTTATTCAATAATAAACTGTATATAGTATATATTGAGTATATATATGCAAAAATAGAACAATCTCACCAGCAATCCGTCGCGTGAAATACAATTGCGTCATTTGAATTTCCATCAGTGCATCTAATATCCAATAATTAATTTTAATTTTTTCCATATCCATGATATCCATGTGTATTATTTAAACTTGTTACGGCCAAAGTTTTAATCGTACAGCAGGAGGTGCTTGATGAGCTAAAACGAAACAAATAATTAAAATAACATATTAGACTTATCTGCTACCAAGGCCGGGTGGCTCAGCCGGCTGCGCAAAATCTTAGTTTTGAGGTCTGGCATCTGGTAACCACGCAGCATCGCACTAGCTTAGCTACGCGATAGAGTATTACCGGGTATGGCCGCGTGGAGGCGCTAGGTAGGAGCTTGGGCTAGCAAAAGCTATATTGGTCGCTTTCTCGTTTGCCTTCCTCATTTCATACCCTTTGAAATAACGTCCTCTCGTTTTACGTCCAAAATTTGAATTACCGTCCGCTTTTTTTACGTTCAAAATTTTACTTTACGTCTACTTTTTTTCGTCCAAAATTTGAATTAACTTTCTCTCGCATTACGTCCAAAATTTGAATTAACGTCCTCTTTTTTTCCTTCCGAAAGTTTAATTAACGTCCTCTCTTTTTGCGTCGTAAATTTGAATTAACATCCACCCTTTTAACGTCCAAAATTTGAATTACGTCCTTTTTTTTACGTCCACAATTTGAATTACCGTCCTCTCTTTTTACATCTTAAATTTGAATTAACGTTCTCTCGTTTTACGTCCAAAATTTAAATTAACGTCCTCTCTTTTTACATCCTAAGTTTGAATTACCGTCCTCTTTTTACGCCCTTAATTTGAATTACCGTCCTCTCGTTTTTATCCAATACCAGCTGACCCGACAAACTTCGTATTGCCACAAATTAACTTGTGTTGTACATAAATCATGAATCTCGGATGATCTTTGTCACAATCTCGAGTTTTGCAAGCCCCCAGTGGGCGGCGCTTCCGACGGCGGGTCACCGGCAACACTCGCGACCGTCTCGTCCTGAATGATCTAGTGTTACTATAGATAGTTTTTGTGGTCTTGTATCGACTAATGTTTTATGGAAGAGTCTCGAATTTCGATTCGATTAGTTCGATTAGTTTTTGAGTATCGCAAAAATTTCTGTTTTATTTGTATGAGAGTCCATATCCCCCTACCACAGGGGTGAGAGGTCTCTAACTATCGTAAAATAAATTCAAGACTCCAAAATCTCCCACATGCCAAATTTGGTTCCATTTGCTTGATTAGTTCTCATGTTATAAGGAAATTTGAATTTCATTTGTATGGGAGCTCCCCTCTTAAAAGGGTCGTAATTCTCCATAGAAAAAATTTCTGCCATCTAAAACTCCCACATGTTAAATTTGGTTCCATTTGATTGATTAGTTCTCGAGATAAGAGGAAATTTGCATTTCATTTGTATGGAAGCCCACCCTCTTAAAGGGGAGGTGGGCCATAACTCGCTTTCTAAAGAAGAGAGGGGTCTCAATTCACCATAGAAAAAAATCTTGCGTCCAAAACCACTTACATGTCAAATTTGGTTCCATTTGCTTGATTAGTTCTCGAGTTATGAGGAAATTTGTTTTTCATTTGTATAGGAGCCCCCTCCCCCCTCTTAAAGTGGGGAAATCCATAGAAAATATTCTTGCCTACAAAAACACTCACATGATAAATTTGGTTCCATTTGCTTGATTAGTTCTAGAGTTATGAGGAAATTTGTATTTCGTTTGTATGAGAGCCCCCCCCCCCCTCTTAAAAAGGTCATAGAAAAAATGGTTGCCTCCAAAAACACCCACATGCCAAATATGGTTCCATTTGCTTGATTAATTCTCTAGTTATGAGGAAATTTGCATTTCATTTGTATAGGAGCCCCCCTTCCTAAAGTGGGGAGGGGTCCCAATTCATCATAGAAAACATTTTTGTCTCCAAAAACACCCACGTGCCAAATTTTGTTCCATTTGCTTGATTAGTTCTCGAGTTATGAGGAAATTTGTATTTAGTTTGTATAGGAGCCCCCCCCTCTTAAAGTGGGGAGGGGTCCTTATTCACCATAGAAAATATTCTTGCCCTCGAAAACTTTCACATGCCAAATTTTGTTCCATTTGCTTAATTAGTTCTTCATTTATGAGGAAATTTGTATTTCATGTGTATAGGATCCCCCCCTCCTAAAACGGGGAGGGGTCCCAATTCATCATAGAAAAAATTTTTGTCTCCAAAAACACCCACATGCAAAATTGGTTCCATTTGCTTTATTACTTCTCGAGTTATGAGGAAAATTGTGTTTCTTTGGTACAGGAGCCCCCCCTCTTAAAGTGGGGAGGGGTCCTAATTTACTATAGAAAATATTCTTGCCCTCGAAAATCTTCACATGCCAAATTTGGTTCCATTTGCTTGATTAGTTCTCGAGTTATGAGGAAATTTGTTTGGAAGCCCCCCTTTTAAAGAGGAGAGGAGTTATAATTCCCCTTATAAAGAGGGGAGGGGTCTCAATTTACCATAGAATAAATTCTTGTCACCAAAAACACCCACATGCCAAATTTTGTTCTATTTGCTTGATTAGTTGTCGAGTTATACAGAAATTTGTGTTTCATTTGTATGGGAGCCCCCCTCTTAGTTGGGGGAGGGGATTCTAACCATCACTAAAACCTTTCCTGGCCCCAAAAAACCTCTACATGCATATTTTCATGCCGATTGGTTCAGTAGTTTTCGATTCTATAAGGAACATACGGACAGACAGACAGACAGAAATCCTTCTTTATAGGTATAGATTTGAATTAGCGCTCTCTCCTTTTACGTTCTAAAATTGAATTAACGTCCTCTCGTTCTACGTTCAAAATTTGAATTAACATCCTCTTTTATAACGTCCAAAATTTGAATTAACATCCAGTTTTTTACGTGCGAAATTTTAATTAACGTCATCTTATTTTACGTCCGCAATTTGAATCAACGTCCTCTCTTTTTATGTCTTAAATTTAAATCACGAACTCTCGTTTTACGTCCAATATTCGAACTAACGTCCACTTTTTTCCTTCCGAAATTTTAATTAACGTTCTCTCTTTTTACGTCGTAAATTTGAATTTTAAATCCGCTCATATTACGTCCAAAATTTGAAATAACGTCTTCTCTTTTTACGTCCTTAATTTAAATTACCGTCCTCTCGTTTTACATTCTAAAATTGAGTTAACGTCTTCTCGATTTACGTCCAAAATTTGAATTAACATCCTCTTTTTAGCGTTCAAAATTTGAATTAACGTCCAGTTTTTTACGTACGAAGTTGGAATTAATGTCCTCTCTTTTTGCGTCCTACATTTGAATTACCGTCCCCTCATTTTACGTCCAAAATTCGAATTAACGTCTTTTACTTTTACGTCCAAAATGTAAATTGACGTCCTCTTTTTTCATGCCCAAAATTTGAATTAATGTTCAATTTTTTACGTGCAAAATTTGATTTAACGTTCTCTCTTTTAGGTCTACGTTTTTTACGTCAAAAATTTGAATTAACGTTCTATTTTTACGACCGATTTTTTACGTCCTTCAATAGACGTAAAACGAGTTAGAATTGTTTGATTTTCACAATATTCTGAAACATATCGCTCTATGTTTAGTTAACCCCTCTACGGTCTATCTCAATACACTAATATGGCCGTAACTTTTGACGTAGGACTACGTCTTTGTTTATTATACTGGGACTGGGTAGAAGTGTAACGTTTGAATGAAAGATTTCAAATGCTAATAACTACTAAACTACTGAACGAAACTGAACAATTTATACGTCGTTGGAGAGATAAAATGATCACCAATTTATGAAGGGAGAAGAGAACAATTTTATGGAGGGCGTAAGAGGGGGGGGGGGCTCCTATACAAATGAAACACTAATTTCCTCAAAACTTGCGAACTAATCAAGCAAATGGAATGAAATTTGGAATGTGGGAGTTTCAGAAGGCAATAATTTTTTCTATGGTGAATTAGGACCCTTACCCTCTTTAGGAGGGTGGGGGGCATACAAATAATACACATATTTCCTCATAACTCTATAACTAATCAAGCAAATGAAACCAAATTTGCCATGAGGGGGGTTACTGGAGGCAGAATTTTTTTCTATGGTGGTTTAAGATCCCACCTCCCTCTAGAAGGCGGGGGGGGGGGTGCTCCCATACAAATGAAATACAAATTTCAGCATAACTTTGGAAGTAATCCAGCAAATAGAACCAATTTAGCGTGTGGGGGTTTCTAGAGACAGAATTTTTTTCTATGGTGGTTCAAACCTCCCCCCTCCTCTAGAAAGAGTGGCTCCATACAAAATAAGTACAAATTTCTGCATAACTCGGGAACTAATCAAGCAAATAGAACCAAATTTGGCAACCTAAGGTTTTTGGAGGCAAATTTATTTTCTATGGCGGATTAAGACCCCTCTCCCCTCTGGAAGGGGGACTCTCATACAAATGAAACTCAAATTTCTGCATAACTCGAGAAAAAATCAAGCAAATGGAAACATATGTGGCCTCCCACATGCCCACATTTTTGAAGGCAAGTTTTTTTTTCTTTGGTAGTTTGTGACCCCTTTCCCCTCTGGGGCGACAAAAAACATTAGATGAACCATTAGGCATTACCAATACCACCAAAAACTGCTTATAGTAACACTAGATGATTCAGGGCGAGATGGCCGCAGGCCACAAGTGTTGTCTTCCATACTAAAATATAGAGTAAATTTGGAACAAAACTGAGTCCATGGTTTCTGACCAGTTTTCAACTGATTTCAAACGAACTGCACTGATATTTTATTGCGGTTTTGCCAACATTATCATTTAAAGGGTTGGTTAGAAAACCCTAATTGTTACGTGGGATTAGAAATTTGCGGTATGAATTAGGAATATCTTGGTTTGCCAAAAGAAAGCTCTTGGTTGCAAGATTACAATTAAGCAAATCTTCAGCATTATGCATCTACCCCATTTTTGGAATGGCGTAGCAACGCGCGCCGGGTCCTCTAGTTTATTATATTTATATGGCTTAGCGTAAAAAAATATTTTTAAAAACGGTTTAGGCTATTTATGTTTTGTTCAATGGAAAAATATTTGTGATTTTCGTTACGTGTTCTTTAATTTATATGCATTTCAATTTATGTCGAATGTGAGATTCTTTCTATGCACTCGACAAAATAGTGATTGGCGACCATGTCATGACGTCTCTCCGAGGCAATATGGCCGTCTTCAGGTCCTGGAAAAGTTCTTCCGAAATCCGTTCCGTGCTTGGATCAGAAAAAAAAACTTGAGCGAGGCTCGGAACCAGTCATATGGTCTCTAAAGGACATGATCCCGGATCCGGATGGCGCGTACTATGGCTCGTAACTGCAGCAAAGTAACTGATAAGACCACAGTCGATGATTTGTTTTCAAAAATCCACATGTTTCAAACAGTTTTTAAAAATTTGTCAAAATTATCCAAAAAAAAAAGCCATATCACGGTTCCCCAAGGAACACCGGAGTAACTCCGGGACCATGTGACGTCTGGCGACTATCTGCAGGTAAAACATATTACAAGTTAACAAAGTTACCGCCGTTTCAGTGAATTTTTCGGTGCTAAAAACGATGTAAACCTTAAAGACGTTAATTGACAGTAGCACGATATTCTAATTTCTGGCTAACGTTTCAGCTCATTTCACTTTGGGCATCAGCGATCATCAAATATTACATAGCCTTTATACACGTCGCCTATTGCGTTTTAGGCTTCGAAGAAAATTAGCAAGAAATATGCATTTTTTTTCTCGATAAAGAAGGCTCTAGTCTCTAAGAGACGTTACAGTCCAAGGCTCTGCTAGAACCGAATTAAGGTCACAAAACGTGATTTACCATTCTTAAATTCGACTTCCCGGTGAAGCTTATGTCGGATCAAGGAAGGCTCCCGTAGAGTAAAGTATTGTCCAGTCAAGATCCAATGTGCACGCTTGTTGTTGTTTTTTTTTCTCCTCCGCCAAAGAGCTACAACACGAGATATAACGGGCCGGAGGAGGGTGAGCCTAGCAGACCTCCTAACAACAGACCAATCGATGGTAGCCCAACTGCTGGTGCAGTGCGGCGTCCACCAGCCAGCAGCGGGGGAGGCTAAACACATTTTGCCGTTAGTCGCTTCACAGTCGTTGATCATGTTCGTGATTCGCCGTCACCGCCGGCTCATGGTCAGCTATTTAAGTGGTCCACACTCGGCGACCACGAAATATGCACATAAAGGCTCATAAGGTTTAGAGCCAGTTTACTTCCTTCTCACTACTGCTGGCCGTGCTCTTTCTTCTCCGCGCGCCACCGCTCGCTGTGGGCTCGCGAACTGGACGTACAACAAGCCGAGCGATAATAAAAATGATAATCAGGTGAAGATGGATTGTTATGACGAGCAATCAAATAGGTTAAGGGGTGCCGTGCCGATATCAAGAATGTGATCCACTACGCAAGGGCTGGGAGGCTTTTTTTAAGTAGACATAATTTAAAATCTATTCGTTATGTTCACCTGCTAATGAATGCACATTAAAAATTCGAGAATTTATATGGCTACGCATTAGGGTGATTTTAATCACGTATATAAATTATCGGGAGTCGAAAAAACACCGATTAACTGCTCAGAAACATAACCGTTGTATTTGTTGTCACAGTAGAATTGCGAAATTCAAAATGATATTTAAATAACTAAATGGCACAAGCGACTAACAACTCTTTTCTGAAACTTCAAGTTTCCTCCAGTAAGATAAGTCACGCTCATCACATCAATAAGTGCTAAAGCGTTAGCAATAGAGTCTTAGAAACATAATCATCCGCAATAACGTAAAGAATTGTTATTCTTTTATAATTTCAAAAGGAGAAAAAATTACAGAAAAGCATAACCAAAATCTAATTCCCATACACCATCGCGCACAACCCATTCATGATCTTATCGTTGAAAGCTTCGTTTTGTTGCCCTTTCATCTCGCAGCTTCCCGCATGGCGTTGCTTGGCCGGGTCGAGCCTGGTCCTGACTGGGTTGGCATTTCTAGTTGACCCCATTCCCGGCTGGTGAAGTGGGTAGGCCTGCCACGAAGGCACCGCCGCGCAGACACAATATAGCAAATTTCTCTTCTCACCATCATAGTCAGCCCACCAGCCAGCTCAGCCACACAGCCACGCCACAACATAGCAGTGCGCGCGGCAGCTGGTGAAGTGCAACATTTTTGCGCGCCTCTGCTGATTAGTGCGGGGAACTGATTTCAGTTTCTATAAGAGTAATTCTACACATAATTGATAAAAAAAATAGTTATAACGATTGGTTCGGAGATTTGCAGTTTTTGAGTAAATTTTACAAAAATCTGCTACTCTTCGTTGTCATACGACAGATTTAATAATAATTAATTTTTTATTTTCTACACAATTTTGCAAATGTGTCCTCGGCAATGAAATTGGCTTAGAATCACTGAAAATTTTTTAGAACCATAATACTTTGCTTTGTTGCTTTTACAAGAACAGTTTTAGTATGTGCCAGTTTATATATTTATAAAATAAATAATATATTTATACAAGTAAGTATAAATAGGCTATACTATCTTTCAAACAAAACTAATAGTGCATACATTGGATTGGTCATCTCTGAGAATCGTTCGTCTTATTGAGACCTAGTTTGATTCTAATGAAAATAATAAACTAATGAAAATAGCGGGTATAAAACTTTTCATTTGGTACTAAAATTATTGAAATTGGCTGAAAAATGGTTGAGTGGTTCTTGTCTTTCGGTCATGTTACATTGCTGGCTTCATACCATTCTAACGCATCATTATAATGATGGCAAGAAGCGAGATCAGGCCACAAGATTACAGGATTGTTATAAGCAGCATAACCATCAAGGGTAGTAACCTTTTCGACAGACGCTCTTTCGTGTAGATTTTTGCTTTCATTGTGCCTATTATAATGAACGGGCCTGCCAATCCATAGTTTTCTTGCCAGATTTTTCGATGCAAATGGCCTTCACTGATCTAGGAACATTTTTCCCTTTGAGTGTGATATAGAACTGCGACCCCTGCAGAGTTTTATACTCGCGCTTTGTGTAGGTTTCGTCATCCCTGATAATACACCCCGATTTTTTTGGCCTGCTATTTGTCGTATACAGCTTCCAAGCCCTCGACTTCACCTATTTAGTCTGTTTGGTGGTTGGTTTTGGCTGCTTCTGCTAACGTTAGTCTTTGAGATACCTAGTTTTTTGCCATAACTGGTTACTACTTTCCCAGCCGAGAGCCGGGGTGGCTCTTGCCGTATCAAGAATTCCTGTCCATTGTACTCACTCCTGGGCTACTCGTCGCCAATTCGTTGCGCGTCTCGACACACGCAAGTCGGCTTCAACCTAGTCGAGCCATCTAGCCCGTTGGGCTTCCCTGTTCCTGGTGCCACTGGGGTTCTTGAAGAGAACGCGTTTCACTACACATTCGTCCGGCATTCTTGCGACGTGGTCGGCCCACCGTAGCCTCCCAACTTTCGCCACGTGTACGATGGGAATATCTCCAACTCGTGCTGATTGATACGCCTTCGCCACTCTCCGCTTCCTATTTGTACTCTGTTAGAAATAATCCGGAACATCTGCGTGCCTTCCGTAAACAAAGTCACTGTCTCAAGTCCGTAGAGGACTGCCGGTCTAATTAGCATTTTGTACATCGCCAACTTTGTGCGGCGGTGTATGCTCCTCGATCGAAGCGTCTTGCGGAGGAAAAAGTAAGCTCGAATTCCAGCTTACACGCGTCTTGAATCTCCTTACTCGTATTGCTGTCGGCGGTGACCGGAGATTTCAAATATACGAACTCATCAACCTGTGCCAGTTCATCGCCGTCAATAGTCACTGTCCGTGGGAGGTAAACGTTGCTTTCTCTGGTCTTCTTCCTACCATATATTTGGTTTTCAACGCATTAATTTGTAACCCTAACTGATAGCTGGTACTGATGCCAACTGCTTAGCTGGTTTCGAGGTACGATGCTGGTCTAACAAGCCAGTCGTCGTACGTTCGAATCTCGGTTTGGCGGTTTGCTAGATTGAGTCAGTAGAATTGTTGCACTAGCCCCGTAATTATCCTGTACTCTAATAGCCGACTGTGTGAAGGCTGTCGATAAAGCAGGGTCAAGTCTTAGAAAGACGTTTAAGTCCACAGCTTGGCTTTGGTACTGATGCCAAAGGATGCCGCTTGTAGCAATTCGTTATCTTTCTGTCCTTTGTTGGGTCATCCGGACCTGGTTTTCTACCACGTCTCGAGGAATCTTCGAAAGTGCACTGTTCTAAACACTTTTCAATGCAGGTTGAACTGCTATGACGCTCAACTCTTCATCCTTAGCCATTTTTGTGATCAAAAAACCACTGACGGTGTCCCATTTATTACATAATGATCAAATTAAAAAGTGCTACACACACACACACACACACACACACACACACACACACACACACACACACACACACACACACACACACACACACACACACACACACACACACACACACACACACACACACACACACACACACACACACACACACACACACACACACACACACACACACACACACACACACACACACACACACACACACACACACACACACACACACACACACACACACACACACACACACACACACACACACACACACACACACACACACACACACACACACACACACACACACACACACACACACACACACACACACACACACACACACACACACACACACACACACACACACACACACACACACACACACACACACACACGGAAAGGCAGGTCTACAATTGATACCTTACGAATGGTAGTGGATGCTGCGGAAAAGGCCCAAAGGCTGTGCTGGGGTCACCTTGGACGTGAGGAATGCTTTAAATAGCGCCAGCTGGGAAGCAATCGCCCGTTCGCTGCTTAGCATGACGGTTCCTGTTTATCTCTGCAGGATTTTAAAAAGTTACTTTCATAATCCTACACTGATATACGAGACAAACAGAGGGGAGAGAATGATTACAATCACGGCGGGCGTTCCTCAGGGCTCCATCCTTGACCTGACGCTATGGAACGCAATGTACGACGGAGTATTGACGCTGAACCTCTCCAGGGCTGTGAAGATTGTCGGCTTCGCTGATGATGTGGCGTTGATAGTTACTGGCGAATCAAGAGAAGAGGTGGAGGTACTCGCCATGGAATCCATACATATGGTGGAAGATTGAAAGGGAGAGAATAGGCTGGCAAAAACTCATCATAAAACAGAGGCCGTAGTGATTAGCAACAGTGCAGCAGGCAAAGATCATAGTTGGGGAATGCATCATCGACTCTAAGCGTGGCGTGAAGCATCTGGGCGTGATCATCGACGACCGACTAAATTTCAATACTTACGTAGATTATGCCTGTCAGAAGACAGCAAAAGCGATCACAGTGCTAACCAGAATCTTGCCAAACAATTCGGCGATAAATAGTAGCAGGAGGCTCCTGGCTAATGTAACCACGTCAATACTTAGGTATGGCAGCCCTGCATGGATCTCTCATGGAAGAAATCTATCGCGTTTGAATAGCACGTACAGGCTGATGAGCGTGAGAGCAGTGAGCGCCTACCGCACCATATCACTGGAAGCGGTCTGCGTCATTCCGATATGATTCCCATTGGATTAGTGTTGGAGAAGCATCTAGAATGCTACAGAAACAGAGTCCTCCGCAGAGCTCGAAAACGAACACGGGTAGATACATTGCGTAAATGGCAGAATGGAATGGGATAACGCAGTCAATGGAAGATGGACACATCGGCTGATTCCGAATGTGTCCACGTGGATGAATAGGAAACCAGAGATGGTTCGATCACTTTGACTCAATTTTGATTCATTTGGCAATACTGTCTTAACGGGGCCAAATATGGCAAAGTTATGTATGGAACATTTGTAGAACAGGTTATTATGTATGATTTTGCTGAACAAAGTTTTGCTGTATCTTTTGTAGTTACGGCGCTACAAACCTAGTATCTTATTAGTGACTAAATGAACGTTCATTTAGTCACTGAAGAGTTACTAGCGTTGTAGCACCGTAACTACAAAAGACACAGAAAAACTTTGTTCAGAAAAATTATAGATTAAAGCTAGTTCTATAAATGTCCCTAAGATCACATTGTCATATTTGGCTCGGCTGAGACGGTACTGTCAAATGAATCAAAATTGAGTCAAAGTGATCGAACCATTCCTGCAGGAAACACGGGAAGTCAACTTCCAGGTGACACCATTCCTGTCAGGCCACGGTTGCTTCAGGAAGTACCTACATAGATTCCGTCACGCGGAGTCACCTCTCTGTCTGGAGTGCGCTGACGTAGAACAAACACCGGAGGACGTCTCTACTAGCACAGTTGTTTTAAAGCAGTTGTGGCAACTGATTTAGAACCAATTGCAGTCGTAAATTGATTTCTTCAACTAAAAGTGCCAAAAGTGTGCTGCTTGGGGTGGTATTTGTCTGCCCACAATTCAGGGCAATGCGAAGCGCAATGTTTGCTACCAGCGGTGAGGACTCCAGCCCAGATAATGCAGTCCAAAAAATGTGTCGTGACATTCACACTTGGAATTTAATCAGCCGAACCATCACACAAATCATGTCTGCGCTGCAGAGAAAATGGCGCGAGGGTCAAGAGTCGAGTCCTTAAATAGAGTCTCGTGTAATCGGTCTCGAAACCAAGATTCCGAATATAATATTTACTCGGACAATGTCCTGTCTCAAGACCGGTAAGCGTGCTGATAACTCTCTTATTGAGACTCAGCAACTTTTGAGTACCTTAATACTCGATGCTATAGATGGTTAGAATGTTTGAGCGATTGTACGGCCATCCAATTGGCCATGACTCTCTCATAGTTTCAGCTCACCCTTCAGAGTGGAGCCATCTCGTCTTTTGACTCACTACGAGTCGGCGTATTGAGGATAGACGAGGAACAGGGCTAGATGTTTCTCCTCTATGCTTCTATTCTCCCCTCCACCTCTATTGCGTCTTTGTTTTTTTCGGCAGAGGGAGCATGCACTGCTCCCAGCAAAAAACCCTGCGAGGGTGGCCGTAAGGAGATGGAAGTCATGGCGGCCGCCATCTCTGGATCGGTACACGTTTCGAGAGGTGCAAGTAAAGTGGACGGTGAAGGAGCATGTAGTAGCATCAAGGATGGCAGCACCCTGAGTGGATGGCTGTGAAGGAGTGGACGTTATGACGGTCGCCATCTCCGGATCGGTTTACATCTCGACAAGTGTACGGAGCAGTGTACAGACACAGCCTCCCCCCGAAGTAATACTTTAGTGGGTTAAAGTCCCACACTGTGTCACATACATTATTAGTGTGCCTGGCAAAGAACGTTTGATTCAAGTTCTTTCGGAGACCTGAAATAAAGGTTTAAATTACGTCTTGTGCATGTATTGATTGGGAAAAATTGGAATTGAAACAAGTCTCCGGAAAAGGCTTAAATCGTATTTAAATAATCGCCTACAACTTATTAACCTAACGGAAACAACTCGAATCCAATTGAAGTCACTTCTGGTGTGCCTCAAGGCTCTCATTTGGAACCTCTGCTTTTTATTTTGTATGTGAACGACGGTTGTATAACATTTCGCCGAAGACCATATGGCGGAATACTATTTCGCGGTAGGTATATGCCGGAAGTCCTCCCGCAGAAATCACATCTATCTAGGTTTGCTTGTTTTCCTAGATCTGCTGATCTCTAGTATTTTTCTTCAAGTAGATCCGAACGATCTACAGCGAGTAAGGACGAATCACACTATCTTTGTGAGTAGATTGAACGCCATGGATTTGATTAAATGTTCTTCTTTTTGTTAGATTATAGCCACTTTAACAGCTTGGGGCATTCGTGACTGCAGGGTTGGGATTTAAACCCGGGTCCTCGGCGTGCGAGGCGTTAATGCTAACCACTACACCGGGACTGTCCCCCTGACTAGATGTTGTTGTTTGTTTTTTTGTTTATATTTGAAACCTTTTAACCATATCTGGTCATTCAAATCTGTAGGTTTGATTAGATGGTTGGTCCTAATTTGCTGCCCTGCAGCACGCCGACAATTAAAGGCGCAAGCACTCAATGTGTCATTTGTCCGTACGTACTGAGATCTTCCAGTTAGGTTATTTTTTATCAAATCGTTCGCCGTTCCGCGAGTCTCGTAACAGCAAAGTTTTTGTAAAAGTATTACTTTTTTCAAAATCCAATAAGAGGACTACGTCTTACGGCAAGGTTTAGGATAGGGTGTCATTCTTAAAAATTAAATAATGCGAGAGCATTAATGCAATAATGCAAAACATTTAAAACAAACTTGAAATGTACAGTATCACATAATAACAAAAATGATGCCAAAATAATTTAAAATGATCAATATGGTTTTAACAGGGTGTGAAATACAAAACTAAGAAAAGGAACCAAAAGTAAGTTAAAACGGTTAAATCGGCTTAGGCCGTCTAAACGCGTCAAAACAAACGGAGCAAAACTAAGCATGTTTTGTACAAATCATTATAGTCGGCTCAGACTTAAGCCACCGAGCAATGCCGACATTAACTTATACAATATTTACTGACTACCAGCATCCGTTTGCTAACCCAATTAACTATACAGCTACCAACATATCCTCAAAAAAATATTTCTTCCTGAACAAATATTTCTTCCCATGAAATGGCTTCAGTTTCGTTTTGGAGCGACCGAAATACGCTTTGCGAAAAAAAAACGCACACACAACTTGATGCCCATTCGCAACAGCATTCACAGTTTGCCCCATTTCATCTCGATAGAAAAAAAAGTCCGTGCTGTCTATGTTGAAAAGTAATTTACCGACTCAGCGTGTGTTTTAAATTAGTTACACTTGGATGCAGCAATTTTTTATCGTGCATATACTTTTAGCGCTGAATTCGGATGCGTAAATATCTGGTTGCATACTGTATTTAATTTTGCTTTAAAATTAAAGTATTCGATAAAACTATTTATTATGGGTTTCAACTACTTTACTACCAAATTTGTTGAAAGGTTTATGTCTGCATCACTCGCGGAATTAACGACCACCTACGAAGTTAATGTTATAATCCAACTCATTAATATTATTAAACCGTCTTCCGTTGGCATATGTCGCTTCGACCCGACTATGACCATCATTTGGATAACATTCATAAGTTTTAATGTCACAAATCATGTATTAATTTTAGTTGTGACTAAATTTTTCAAGGCACCTGTTATAATAGCCTATTTGAATTAACCTTCCCAAAACTGTTTGAGAATCGTCGAAAACTTTCTTTGCGCCCTCACAGCTTGTTTTCCAACAGTGACGTATTCATACAGTTATACATACACCTTGCTGCTATCCACGAATCCGTCACCTGTTTAACCCACCCGAAAAAATCGCCAGCCGTCGATGTGAAACGGTCGCGCACAACTCACAAATGGGGCCACATTGTTTCTAATCCGATTTGTACCGGGCAGATCGTTAAAATTAATGCTTTAAACAACAACGTACCGTAACTATAAAAATTAATACTGCTCATAAATTTTCATCTCACTTGGTGTTGAACCGGGCGTCACACGACGGAGGAGAACAAGCCTGAAAAATGGAACTTGATAATGAATCGGCCTGATTCGGGTGCCCAAAAGAAGGGGTCCCACCACCACCTGTACCATCATTACTGCCGCCCGTCGTTGGCCCACGGGGCTGGATCCGAGGTCTGGTTTATTTCCGACGTCGTCGCAGACTCATTTGCTGACTATCTTCTTTTATTGGGCTTTCTTTGGCCCCCGCTTTTCTTCTGTCATTCAACTGAAGGTGATTAATGTCCGCCGCTTCGCACAGGTTTCCGAGCATTATGCGATTTTTCGTAATTAATTCGTTTTTATTTTGTTCCTTTTTGGGCATACCTCTCATTCTGGAAGAAGCAACGTTATGCTGGAAACCAAAAAAATTGGGGGACCCATATGTGGTCCAACGGATATGCAGAGTCCTCAACAGGGCTTATGGACAATGGTTTTTAATGAGTTTTAGTGTGTCACTCACTAAAGGCCGGGTGGGGGAAGTAAAGTAGTAGTTTGCAGACGACGCGACGCTGTGAACGCATGGTCAATTAACTGTGTGTTGCAAGTAGCCATGATTAGAGCGAGGGCTTTACTGTCTAAATGTCAGCGCTACTAGGGAACTCTGGGTCGTGTACGCGGATCAGTTAGTAGAGCATAACAATGGTGTATGGATAGTATCTCGTGGAAATGGGAATGCTTTCGGTATTTAATTGGACGCTTTATTCGTGAAATGACTTAGATGAGTTTGTTAATTATGATTGGTAGTCTGGGTAGCGGATTATCCGTTGGACCATGGGACAGTCAGCATTTTTTAGCTGCATATGCAGTACTTTGAGACTAATTGGTTTACAAAAAAAATACAGTTACGTCTCGTTTGAGGTTTATAGCTTATTTGCATTGCCGACTCGTAAGATTTATTCAGCGTTTTAAATTGTTTAGAATTTTTAGGCAAAACAGAATACGTACGTCTATCATAAAATTTTTCCAAAATAACAAAAAATAATATTTGCTTGTGAATAACTGTTCTTGTAAACTTGAATATTATTAGCAATAACATAACATTCAAATATATGAAAGGCCCAGTGCCATCACTGACCAAAAACCAGATTATGTATTCATTCTAGACACAACAAACAACACCTTCTCCAAACTATTATTTATAACAAAAACAAGCGATCTAAATTCAATTAATAACTATGTCTCAATATGCATTATTCGATGTCTCACTAGTCCCGCCTGTTAAGGAACAGTGAGGCAAAGTTTTATCCTCACATTTGTTATGATGGTAACCAGAGCTGTCCTGCACTCAGTGCACCTATTTTGCTTATTTAACTGTAACATCTCAACTAAGTCAAATTCGAAAATGTTATAGGGCACGGGAGGGTATTTTCGGCCCACTAAGCGATGACATGTATTTTTTCGGCCTATGGACTAGTTCTAGTGGAAGACCAGGTGGTTTTGACGATCTTTGAATAAAAAATAGTAGTTTTGTTCCAGTTTTGAGGAAATAGTTTTAACATACTACAATTGTATGTCGACAAAGTACTTTTATTGACGAAAGAAAAGGCAAATGGCTGAATTTAGAAACCTACTGAAAATACCCTCTCGTACCCTGTATGAGGCATTTATATAGTCAATTATTATCCACAAGATTGCTGAATCTATCTCATCTGCTGTATCAGAGATGTTTCTTGGCTTTTTCTGGAAATGGAGGAAGTATCTGGCAAAGAATGATCAATTGGATGAATTGAAAAATTTTCGATATATAGATCAAAAATATATTGGATGGTTGTAAACCATTAGACTTGCTGGAGTGACAGTCGGTAACGAACTGCCTGTTTCTATTGCACTGACCGAGTAGATAGCAATCTATCTTCTCTGCGACAGATCTTTGTTTCTCTTTGTTGTAGTCATACAAAAAAAATATTATCGCTGAGGAGTGTGTGGTGTGAATGTGGAATGATAGCATTGGGATCATGACACAAAACTATGTATTAGACCTAATAGAACCTAATAGAAATATACCTACTAGAAGGCTGCAGCAATAGTTTAAAGGTTAAAACTCTCGGCCGTCAACCGAGAGATTGTCGGTTCAAGTTCCACTTGTGTCAGCTGCTGACCATTGCGGATTATAAAATTATTCTGTATATGTCTAAAGGAATATATGATATACTAGGTATCAAGCATGTACTGAATTAAAAAGGGAAGATTTGCATTAATGCCTTCATGCCATCAATATAAACTTGTTATGAATATTTTTCAGTTTGACGTAGATAGAAACATTATTAGCGTTATAGGCATTCTCACTTTCAAGCTTTCGCTTTCTGACTGTAGTATATTCTCATTGATAGTAATACTGATATTTTTTTTATATTGGAGTAAGGGAACGAGGCGAAATATTTTCGTTTCTATTTCTTCGCACATTTTGAGAGTTCCTAATATGATTTCAGCAGCGAACAAGATTATTTTTATAATTAAGTGGCTGGAATTCTTGTCCTACTCGCATTAATTAGTTTTACTCTTTTTTACACTAATTAAAAACTGTTGAACAACAAACAGACGTCAAAACAATGGCGTAAAGACGATGAAACTGTGATGAAAACACTTCGAACAATAACCGAAAGATGATGAAAATACAATGAAAAGACTATGAAAAAGATATGAAAATACGACAAAAAGGCAAAAACGGCGACAAAAAAATGACAATAAGACGTTTAAAAAGCATAAAAAAAACGCTAAAATATGTCAAAAAAGACGATGAAAAGATGACAAATATACGACAAAAGGACGACGAAAGAACGATGAAAGGGAAGAGAAAAAGCAACATTTTGGGTGCCTTGACAACTGAAAAGAGGATGGAAAACAGACAAAAAAGTGACGATAACACAACCAAAAACCGGAGATGGCACGAAAAAAGCAAAACAAGACAATGACAAGGACAACGATGTGTCGAAGACAAAACCTAACAAAAAATGCCAAAAATAGAGATGCGAAAAACGGTGAACACACGTCGAAAATACGATGCATAGAAGAAAGCGGACAAAGATACGAGAGAGAAAAAGGGGGAAAGAGAAGAAAGGAAAAGATGACCAATAACTGATGACAAGTAGACTGTCATTGACGTTCCCATTTTCACCGGTTTCGCCTTTGCCATCCAAGGGCAAAGTTACTAGTTTGAGCTAATGTTGCGAATCGAGCGAGAAGTCAACCATGCGTGCTCACACGCGAAAGAGTATGGGAAAAATAGCATTCAATACTTACGCCGCACACGAAGGCGTAAAAGAAACAGCCACCGGTGCTGTGTGGGATATTTTGTCACCCACACACTCGCGCGCGCTCATCCTCACATCGTCTTCCTGCATGGCTTATTCCCGAGGAAAAAACTCATTCCCCACGAGTGCCCGTGAGGCTGGTAGCGCACTGGGATACAAATTTTGCATTACGTTTTCTTCTTCTTCATCATCTTCGCCCTCGATTCTACTCACCGGCGGGAGCGCGAGTCCTCACGTGTAATCGGCATCAGCAGATCAGGCTGCAATGACGAACGACGAGCGACAACTGTAGCTGTTAGCTAAACACATACGCGTAAAAACTCGTTGCACTGCATGATGAATTAAAGGGGGAGCTTTAAAGGAATTCTAATGCCGGCGTGTTCGTTAGAATGAGTACGCATGTGTGAGAAAATTAGACCACATGAGTGCGGGCTTCGCAACACTGGTTTGAGCTGAATGAAAATTAGCAAGACCTGTTATATGTACACGGTTGTAGTTTTGTTATATGTAACATCTAAGCTTTGAGTAAAAACAGGTCGATTATATCCAATCTTTCTTTGTTTTTTAGGGTTCAAGTTCATATTTCCAACCTAACTTTTTCTAGCATCGAGAGAAGGGTGCGTTGCGTTTTCGCAATGCTGGGAGGAAATGAGTTGAACTACGATTTGCACTAAAACTTAATTATTTCTTAAATTTGAAACAAAGTTATAACCCTTGCTTCGGTCATTATAACACAAAAGGTAGACTTACGGATTTTCCTTCAGCAAGGTCTGGCAACATTATCTATAATATTCAGTATTGCAATTTTTCTCAGCGTTGCAGGGTCGTGGATAATCGCAGGCGATATAAAATTATGGCTTGCTCGACTTGCTGCCAATTATTGCTTTCACATTTAAAATTGTTAACGGAAATGAATTGTCGTTATGAATAATGATGACGGAATCATAATTTTGTCGACCACCCATGTTTAATTACTTTTTACGCCACATATTGGTTCCAAGTTTTCTATGAAGTTGTTTTGAAATCGACTGTTCTGCATTCCTATTTTTATGGAAGAGCTACTGATGTGCACAATTCATGAAAAGTTTTAAAGTTAATTTCTTTACATCCTAAAAATGGATGACAATTGTGTACACCTTTGCCGTACTGATGTCGATTATTTCTAGATATGGAAAACCAGTGACAGAGTTACCCCGTCCCAACAGGTCAGAATTAATTAGTCAGTGTTAACCTATATCGATATGATGTCTTGAAAGTAAACTGTCCAAACAGTGCACAATGGGCAAAAAAGAGCTTGTAATCCCAAAGCCACTAGTTTGGAATCTTACAAATTACCTGTTCTTACGTAAAAATACAAGGAATCGATTGATGATAGACCCATCTTGTGCAGATATTGTCAAGAAGTCCATTTTGCTATAATTTCCCAAAAACTATGGCAAAAGCTAATTAAACAGTATGAAAACTTATATGCCGCCTGTGAAATGAACTCAAATAGCTTTCCAATGTTGTCAAAACATCAGAAGAACCAAATTCCATCCATTCCATCCTCTGCGAAATCCAAGCATTTTCCATTTAGCTCAATTCACCCCTAAATACGTAGTAAACCCTAATTAAAGCGATTAAAACATACTTTTAAATACTAACCTTTGTTTTTTATTTTGAATGTTTGTTTGGTTTCTACAAGAGCAAATGGTGAAATTGCTAAGGGTGTTCTTTTTACCCCCAGTTCCCCCATACTATTCACCTGTTTCGTCGATAATGCATCAATCGGATTTTATCACGAACATAGTCTCATTGTGAACATAGGGATTCGTTCAAAAATTGAATGTTGAACCTTGAATGTAACCAATTTAGCGGATATAGGATGTTGGGTGATGCCCGAAAGTGCCCAAAATAGTATTACTATGTACATAGAATAGTTTGATGTAGTATTAGTATTTACGAAGGACAGTACAGTAACGAGGGGATTATGTAGGACTTCGAATACAGGTTAAATTCGAAAAAGCTTGACATTTTGCAAATGTTTGTTACGAAAATTTTTACTGTATTGTAATAAATGCTCTAAAATATTCCAATAAATTTGATACCAGAAGACAAGTTTAAATTTCTCAAATGCCGGTGCTCTGTATATCAGTTTTATCGGTTTCCTACAGTTTCATCTGGCCACAATCACCCTCCTTTCTGGTGATTGGCGACGATATCGCATTATTAAAATTTTATATGACTTGTAACACTAGTCAATTTTAGGTAATTGGCTGGACGAACTGGTTTAAGAATTCTACTCCAAACATAAAATATTCGTCATTGGACGCACAACTTACGGTTGAACGAAAAAAATAAATAAATAAACTGGGTTATCATTTACCACTGGTTCACATTCGTTAATTTCCTTGAAAATAGTTGATATATAGCACCATTTATTGTGAAAGATTGATTTGAAATATAGTTGTCTTTCAATTAACATACGAACAGCGTGTTAAAATTATGACAGTCAAAATATCATCAATTAGCTTACGTCCTCTGCACATTAATAGTTCTTTTTGACACTCTGTTTATCATTTATTTCAAACTTGACAGTAATACAATCGAAAGTATGTAAACAATTGCATGCAGCTAATTGTAAAACAACAAATTAAACGCCCAGAATCTATGTTCGGATCAAACAGACGCCAATTCTTCCTCACTTTAAAAATTACTGCATCATGTCACTTTTCTAAATATTCCGTTAACCCTTTTTTATACCTTACAGTCTTGAGCTGATGTATTGCAGTTTTGAATTAATTCTTGCAGTATGTGGATACAATCGGGCGAAAGATATGGTTGGTCGCTCACTTTTTTATAACTGTTCACTTGCTATTTTCCTAGTATCTTTTGCTTTCATTTTATCGTTTATGGTCTTCAGCACTTTTGTTCGTATGAATATCCCCCTTAATCTAAAACTGTCAAAAGTTCGCCATTGCTTACTACAATGAAAATAAAAAAAACTTTTTCGTGTTGGGAAATATAGCAAATAATGTAAAAACAAGCAACTTTGTTGAAGAAATAAAATTTCTATCTTTATCGAGTGCTGAACTATAGAGCATATTCTTTGAAATTTCTTTAAAAATTAGTTTTTTATTCTTAGTTTTTGTTAGTTGCATTTTACTAGAACACATTGGGCTAAGCAATTATCAAAACAATCAAAACACACATTTTTGCAGAAAACCGCAAATCACTGGGACTTTTACTTTCTAAGTTATCATATATTCAAGTTTCAAATTTCCATAGCTTCACGAGCCAATGCACAGTGGTCCAAACAGCGAAATACGTGATCGTTTGATATAGCGCCGAAACGTGAAGTTTTTCGCATACAGTGTCTTTAGGAACATTTCTTTGTATAATAAGCCCCTTCTTGTGAGAGAAATCTTTGGGTGATTAATTCCCTTAAAAGTGAGATACGAAATTTATTTTTTCGTATATTCGAGATACAGGTTTGGTACTTTCGGCAAAGTTGTAGTAAATATTAATACAAACAACTTTGTCAAAGACACCATACTTGTATCTCTTCATGGAAGTTGTCTATGAAGCGTTATTCATGGACAGACGCTTCAAAACAGTTTTTAAGCCCTGTGTTATTCTGGTCAACTTTTACTTGTTCATAGTGTTCTAGAAAGTTGTTTATCTTGCTAAAATCAATCTTTTTGTAGAACATTATTATACGTGATTTTCTGAAGTTTCGGAGATATTGAGCATTTTTGATGAAAAATAGTACTACTTTGAGCTTAAATATTTCCCAAGGTGGCAAATGGTGGCAGATCAAACAACTCGTACTTAAAAGTACAACAAAAAGATGTGTTGTTTATTTTATTTTTTGTTTGAGTAAAGTTAATTGTTAACTGCTTGTCAATTCGTGTTTTCTAATTAAATAGACTAAAAAGTCATTCCGAGAAAATTAGGTCTTCTGTGACTGTTGTTGAAATTCGGATTTCGGCCATTCGTGATTCGACCATTTGTGTTTCTGCCATTTGGTACCAGCCCATTATGTGTGGGATCTTTTGAAAAGACACCAATCGAAGGTATTGAACAAAATAGACTTAAGTTAGTTTTTTGGAAGCTTTTCTGTTATTAATTGCGTCAAATAATTTTCAGTCTACATTCATTTTCGACTCGAAAATAGGCGAAAAAAATTGCTGGCAACTCAACTTGTTAGAAAGAGATTGTCAACATAAACAAAATGGCGTTTATTGCATCCGAAGTACATTTTAATTGTTCGATAAACATGACTGTGAAGGATTTTTAAAACAACTATAACTTTTGAGGATACAAACAGATACAGTCAATTGACACTTGATTTTAAAGTTTTTTTGTTGTACTTTTAAGTAGGAGCTGTTTGGTCTGCCACCATTTGCCACATTGGGAAATATTTAAGCTCAATGTAGTACTAATTTTTATCAAAAATGCTCAAAATCTCCGAAACTGCAGAAAATCACTTATAATAATGTTCTACAAAAACGTTGATTTTAGCAAGATAAACAACTTTCTAGAACACTATGAACACGTAAAAGTTTACCAGAATAAGTCAGGGTTTAAAAACTGTTTTAAAGAGTTTGTCCACGAATAACGCTTCATAGATAATTTCTATGAAGAGATACAAGTATGGTGTCTTTGACAAAGTTGTTTGCATTGATATTTACTACAACTTTGCCGAAAGTACCAAATCTGTATCTCGAATGTACGAGAAACTAAATTTCTTATCTCACTTTTAAGGGAATTAATCACCCAAAGATTTCTCTCACAAGAAGGGGCTTGTTATACCAAGAAATGTTCCTAAAGACACTGTATGCGAAAAACTTCACGTTTTGGCGCAATATCACACGATCACGTATTTCGCTGATTGGACCACTGTGCAATGGAGTAAAATAGGGCCAGTGGATTTATGAATTCAGTGCTTCATCTTAAAGCTTAGCTCGAGTACTATAAACTTGTATGAGTTCCGTTTGTCTCCAACCACCCAAATGAGAGTACGGCAAGCATACGTTTTATGTGTTTCGCGTTCGCGAATGGCTCGATACACGTCTATTCTTTTGTGTTAGTATATAAACACGTAGTTTCCTCGTAAAAGTTATGGAAAAAATAAAAGCAAACAACTTTGATAAACATATGAAATTTCTATCTCTATCGAGTGCAGAGCTATAGTGCATTTTCCTTGGAAATTCTTTAAAAATTAGTTTTTCATGCTTAGCTTATGTTAGTTGCATTTTACAAGAATATATGGTTCTAGGTGATTATTAAAGGACTCAAAATACACGTTTTTGCAGAAGTTTGTAAATCTCTAGGATCTTTCCTTACAAAGTTATCGCTTTTGGCTCGTGAAATCAAAGAAAAATAAATCTTAAATAAGCGATAACTTTGTGAGAAAAGCTCCTTGAGATTTACAACCTTCTGCAAAAACATGTTTTGAGCCCGTCAATAATCGCCTAGAACCATATAGTCTTGTAAAATGCAACCAACGTACACTAAGTATAAAAAGCTTGTTTTATAGGCTTTCCAAAAAAAGCTCTATAGCTCTGCACTCGATAGAGATAGAAATGTCATTTCTTTAGCAAAGTTGTTTGCCTTTAGCTTTGCCAAAAAAACCATGTATTTATCTACTCATTTTAAAAAAGTTTTAAAGAATATATGCTATAGTTCAGCGCCCGATAAAGATAGAAATTTTATTTCCTTAGCAAGGTTGCTGTTTTAAATATTGTTTGTCAAATAAACTATGTCTATATTTCCTAACACAAAAAGTTATTTTTTTTATTTTCATTATCGTTAGCGATGACTAACTTTTGACAGTTTTAGATTAAGGGGGATATTCATACGAACAAAAGTGCTGAACACCGTAAATGATAAAATGAAAGCAAAAGACACTAGGAAAAAATTCCACTTTTCGCCCTTTTGAACTACTGTACAGTGGCGA
The DNA here is from genome assembly GCF_943734655.1 of Sabethes cyaneus. Taxonomy (NCBI): domain Eukaryota; kingdom Metazoa; phylum Arthropoda; class Insecta; order Diptera; family Culicidae; genus Sabethes; species Sabethes cyaneus. The sequence continues at coordinate 61,735,225 of NC_071355.1, forward strand.
AGACAGTACAAACTTATTGCCAATTTTAAACATAAATATTGGTTGTCGATCTGCTGTGCTAATCATGGTTGACAGATGATTCAAAAATATTTACCTTGAGGTAATCAAAGCCTCCAAATCTTTTTTGGACACATTTTTGGTTTTATCACAATCTTTTTTGGCAATATTTTTGGTTTAATCACAATCTTATGATGGTTTTTGTCACCAAGATTGGCCACGAAAACCACTGTAAGAGTACAATAAAACTCACATTGTTATTTAGGATGTACGTTACATGCTCAAGCTCCGATCGTTAATATGATAATCAATTGCAAAAAATTCACGACTCTGTTTAGGATGGAATAATATCACGATAGATATCTCAATGTTTAACGTCCTACCGTTAAGCAGTACTGTCACATCATTAACAAAAACAGCGGAAATAAGACAACGGACCTAGTTTGCTACCTTAGGGCACTCGAGCCTCATGGTCGAAAATATCGGACAACGATGAGCCGATTTTAACCTGTAGCTTCCTTTACTTCCAATGTGATTCCAACCAGTTACATTGAGAAAACCCAAGCTTTACGAACTTGTTCAGGGCGATAACATTATCAATTCTATCATAAGATCAGATCTGTACAGTTAGCATCGACATTATTGCTCGAGCCAATTGTGTTAATGCAAAATGTAGTAAAATCTAGCAAATTTGTATCAACTGATCTTTCTAGTACGAAACTACGATGGTCAAGAAAAATATAGTTTTTTCCATGCTTTATTTTGAAATAATTTAACCTTCCAATGAGGAATGTCGTTTTTAGATGGTCTTCGGTATAATTAGACTTGAGAAACACAAAACACAGCAATTTCGCGAAAAAAGTTATAAATTTAAAAGAGTTCCGATTTTGTTTGAATCTTGTGAATTTGTTCTTTTTCGGAAATAATGAGACCTCTGTTTCTAGATTTCACACTTACGGTGCGAAATAGTAGTCTCAAAAAATCATCATTTTGCGACTTTAGGCAGTCATAAATCAAATATCAGATGAAAGGTATTTAAATAAGTTTATCATAAAAAATATTAGTTTGCAGCTTAAAATTTCTTTTAATTGCAAAAACATCAAAAATATTCGTTCGTATTTACATGGTGTAAAGACCAAAGAAACCCTCTTTTCTATTTTTTTGTGCAAAGTTGGGATTTTTTTGCATGCTAAACATATCAAATATGCAAGAATGTACAGCTTTCTGTTTTTAAGATACAATTAAAAAAAATAATTTTAGTAGTGCGATGAAGATGCACGGTTTTTGGTTTATATTTGATTAGTAATTGAATAATTCTGGTAGAAAAATGGTAGTTTATTGGTTCCAGGGTAACACAATCGATAGTTCGTGTTAGAATGACCCCAACAGTAAAAACGAACAAGAAGATCTTTGGAAATTTCTCACATGAATCAGACTCAGTAGATGATTCAGTGCCGTCGAATCGAAACAGAATCCAAAGAAAAGCTATGAGCATTTCCTTTTCGAGTTCACAAAGCAGCAAAAAACTGTTTCAAATTACTTCGTACGCCTATTCGAACACCATATATTCGAACTACGACATATAAAGACAAGTATTTACCCGGTGTGTATGTCTCGCTAGTATGCTTAAAGTCAGCTTTAATTTATATATAGTCCACCACCGACGACGACGTTTCCGCTGGTGGGCGTTGCGTACACGCAACTGACAAGTGCTTTACGCAAGAAAGAAGAAGGTTTAGCACCAGCAAAACACGGAGTCACGGTGTCAACGAAATCAGGGTTAATGCCCTAGGGTTGGCTCTTCGATTACAGCTATGAAGTTCCTTTAAAAATCAACTTACTTATTAATTTTACTGTTTCTGGCTGTTACTGTGTTGCGTTGATGCGTAATCCTTACATACGATCCTTCATGCATTTCAAGAGCACTTCTTGGTAATGAGTAAATTGGCCAATTTTTTAAAGCTTCACTGTAGCCTCCACAACAATCATTTTTGAATTCGCTATGCAGAGAAAAAGGGCTGACCCTCAAAACTCTCCATACGCACGGCTCCGACAGCAGGTAATTTCCTATGTTATAAAGTAATTCCTTTTCTAGGCAACTCATTATGCAGAGTTCGTTTGGCACGCAACTTGTAAGATACCTAGTATGTACACTTATATAGCTAGCAAAAGGCCATTAAATGATGCGTGATGAATTTCATTCATTCAACAAAATTTAGTTAAAAAGTAGCACGGCAAACCAAAATGTGTAAGTATTTTAGTAAAAGCCCCGAATAACGTCGAACAATCAAACGGAATTCTTTCAATAAACGAAAACTATTAATCAGCCTATGATTGATGAACCGGCGGCAAGGCAAGCCTGCAACGATTCATTTTCACGAGAGTGCATAGCTATCATCGGTTCACCCTAGCGTGGCTAAACGACCTCTCGTGAGAACGCCAATCGATACTTATCGGGACGAGATGGACCCAGTTTCTTTCTTCATCATCATTTATCATGCTATAGCCAGTGCTGGCTGCCAGGCCGGTTACCATAAGTAGTGCTAAGTATATGACAGGTAGTTAGTACCGTCAAACGAGTAAGCGAACGAGGAAAACGAAGAACCTCAGAAATAAAATAATAATCAAAACCCTACATTTACATCGTGTGCATCCGATTCAAAGTTCTTCAACTGAAAACGCTTTCTGCTTCGAACAAAAGGAAGTAGATAGGAGAAAAAATCATACTAACCCGCCGAACAGTTTCGAAAGCCTAGCCACCGGTGATCGTCAGGCGGCTTCATGCTCTGTTTACGCGAAGCCCCGTGCAGGTTGGTTATAGTAATAAGGTGGAAAATTTCTTAACTTCCACCGAAACATTAAAGATTGCCGCTCGCAATTCAGTTCGTTGTTATAATTTTGCCATAAAATGTGCCAGTCAATCTACCGAAAGCAATGGTGATTCGCGGATAACCTAACTCGCTTCTACCGAGATCATATCTGCATGTTAGGAAATCATACGAGCTAATTGAAATATGAGCCTGCCAGAGAAGCGTACGAATTAACGACCATTTTCCAGGTTCGCTGCTGCTTGAAAACGGCATCGATGTCTATCGATGTCTTTTATTTGCGTAAAACGAAAATTACTTTTCTGCATAAAGAATACCTACCTGCATGCCAAGAACTCAATATAAAACGAATCAAACGGGTGTGCTAAATTCATGACTTCTGTGCATTATTACGTAATGGAGGCAAGTCGATTTGAAATTTTTATAGTGTGGTTTCAATAGGCAAAACTCAAGCTGGTTGCTATTAAAGACGGAATTACCGCCCATTCCACCCTTGTACTTTCGAACATTTTATATGGAATGAAAAATCGATTGCTTTTGAGCTACCACAGAAACTATACGACTGTCAGAAAGGTTTTCTGTCGGCTCCATATGTAGCATGGAGCAAATGGATTGACCATAAACAAATCTCCTGGAACAGATGGCACACACCCTTTTCTACAAAGAAAGAAATGCTAAACAAATATTCTGTGAATAATGTTGTATAGCGGATTACTATTGGATGAATCCCAATTCAAATGCGTGCTTCATCATCATCATCATTATCATCAAATAACCATAAAGTCTAATCCTAAATGTTGATGCGGCACAAAGGACCAAACAAAAAGCTTTAAACAGATTAGTTTAACGTCTTTCCTGCTTAAATCACTTGTTAGGATTGTAGATCGTGAAATCCTTTCAGCTCAGCGTACTTAACAAAGTAACAGCTACTTTGCTTTTTCAGGAAAAGAATGTTGCTTAGGATCTTTTGTTGATATTGAAGGTGCTCTTGATAACATTTCTTCTGCCACCATTTTAAAGCCTGTTTGGCATTGTAATGTACCTTCTATATAAATAAAATAGATAGAATGGATGCTTAGAAACCGATTGCAATATTGTTAGAGATCACCAAGGCGGCGTTCCCTTGTCCCTTATTTATGATGCCTTGTGGCAGACAACCTACCAAGAAAACTCATATTCTGGACTAGCCGTGATATGATTTTGAAACCGACTAATCTTAATAGCTGGAATGTGCCTAAAGCATGTATGTAACAATGCTTAATTCTAGTCATGTAAACAATTTAATCGCTACATCTGATGATTTTATTTATATTATCAAAATGGTTAAATCTGCAGTTGTCCAACTGTTTCTGTCTTGAATATGGTACTGGCTCGGTAATTCAGCGATTATTCAAAAAAATTCATTTAATATAGAAAAACATGCTTCCACATCAGTTCATTAACACATTAGCTTCAATAGAAACTAAATAATTTATATGTAAAATCATGATAGCGTTTTACGTTCAACTGATTTACTATGGTTTGATATAGGAAATTGTGCTGCAATTTCAGATAATTACACGTCTTCATCATCTAAAGCCAAATGAGTTAGTGAGAAAATTTAATCACATCTTCATTTTCAAATTTGGCCTTGAAAATGGTCAATTGTTGGAAGGTTATAGAAAACCTGAGCGGACACATTCACTTGGAGCTGGTAGATTTATTGATTGTTTTGGTAACTTCGGTGACGGCGTTCTTGGTCAACTCTAGAAATACTGAGAGTACCTATGAGAGATACGCGGAAGCAGCCATCTTGGGAGCGAACCGAGCAGTGTGAATTGTCAAAAGGGAGCCAATCGAACACACTTACTGTTTGCATACATGTTTGATTAACAAATGTTGCAATTGTGACGAAATCTACTTGTTCTATTGTCGTGCATCCCGAATATTATGTTCAGATACAATGCGTACAAAGCTTGGCAATTCACTTCACATAGATTAAGTTGAAAGATATATCGCTCTATCACAGACTAACAGACGTAACACTGAAGCCTCATTCCGTCGCAAATAAAAACGGTTATTTCAAATGTTCACTTAAGCCAAGATTTAAACAACAGTCGCTGCGCGAGAACGCCACACGCTTGCTCTGGCGCTGTTGTCAGATAATATACAAGTAAATTTATAGCGAGCTGCTCTGCGTAGCGCGAAGGCTGCACTAGGTGATGCTAGTATTTTTCCAAGTTTTAGGGGTGTCATTGAAACGATGTTTTGTTAGAAAATTTGTTCGAAGTTTTACCTCTGTTTGTCTGTGGCTCTATTGCTAACAAAACAGATGCAGCTAAGAAAATAATCAACCCATACTGCTACAACATTCATCTGCTTCACTTTCATCAGTTTGTTTGCCGTTTCAAACGTTTCATTTGACATCCATCTGGCAAAGCAGGGAATGGGAAAGTCCCGTTGGTCTGCAGTTCCTGGTTGGCATTGTTTGCTGAGAAAGCAAAATTACGTGCGCCCATGAACCAGCAGTAGTGAATTCGTAGCTGAAATTTTGGATTCAGACGAATCTGAATTTTTCTTCATTTTGATCGACGCGTAGAAAATTTTCCGATCGATTGATGCAAGAATATTGAAAATCAATTGGGAAACCGCTAAGCTATTAGCGTTCAAAACCTGTCAAAAGTTATTTATTGCTTACTATAGTGAAAATAAAAAAATAACTTTTTTGTGTTAGGAAATATAGACATAGTTTCTTCGGCAATGTTGCAAATAATGAAAAAACGAGCAACTTTGCTGAAGAAATAAAATTTCTATCTTTATCGAGTGCTGAAATATAGGGCATATACTTTAAAACTTCTTTAAAAAATGATTTCTTAGTCTTTCTTAGTTGCATTCTATAAGAATACAATGTTCTAGGCAATTATCGAAGCACTCAAAATACACGTTTTTGCAGAAGACCGCGTATCTATTGTACCTTTAGTTGTTGAGTTATCGCATATTCAAGCTTTAAATTTCCATAGTTTCACGAGGGCATGGGGTAAAATGGGGCAAGCGGATTTATAATATTAGCACTTGATCCTAAAGCTTAAGTTGAGTACTATAAACTTGTATGGGTTCCGCTTGTTTCCAACCACCCAAATGAGAGTACGGCAAGCATACGTTATATGTGTTTCGCGTTCGCTAAAGGCTCGATACACGTCCATTCTTTTGTGTTAGTTGATAGACACATGGTTTCTTCGGCAAAGTTATAGAAAATGTAAAGGCAAACAACTTTGCTAAAGAAATCATATGGTTATGGTAATATATGGTTCTAGGCGATTATTGAAGGGCGCCAAAATACACGTTTTTACAGAAGATTGCAAATCCCTAGAACCTTTCCTTTCAAAGTTATCGCCTTTGACTCGTGAAGTTAAGGAAAAATAAAACTTAAATAAGTGATTACTTTGTATGGAAAGGTCCTAGAAATTTGCAACCATCTGCAATAACATGTGTTTTGAGTCCTTCAATAATCGCCTAGAACCATATATTCTTGTAAAATGCAACCTAGCTAAGTATGAAAAACTAATTTTCAAAGATTTTCTAAAAAAAATGCTCTATAGCTCTGCACTCGATAGAGATAAAAATGTCATTTCTTTAGCAAAGTTGTTTGCCTTTATATTTTCTATAACTTTACCTAAGAAACCATGTGTCTATCAACTAGCACAAAAGAATGGACGAGTATCGAGCCTATAGCGAACACGAAATACATAAAACGTATGCTTGCCGTACTCTCATTTGAGTGGTTAGGGACTAGCGGAACCCATACAAGTTTATAGTACTTGACTTAAACTTTAAGATGAAGCGCTTATTTCATAATTCCGCATGCCCCATTTTACCCCATGGGCACGTGAAACTATGGAAATTTAAAGCTTCAATATGCGATAACTTAGCAAGTAAAGGTCCAAGAGATTTGCGTTCTTCTGCAAAAACGTGCATTTTGAGTGCTCCGATAATTGCCTAGAACCTTGTATTCTTGTAAAATGCAACTAAGAAAAGCTAAATATGAAAATCCAATTTTTAAAGATGTTTTAAAGAATATGCCCTATAGCTCAACACTTGATAAAGATAGAAATTTTATTTCTTCAGCAAAGTTGCTTGTTTTTATATTATTTACAACATTGCCGAAGAAGCTGTCTATATTTCCTAATACAAAAAAGTTATTTTTTTATTTTCACTATAGTAAGTGATGACTAACTTTTGACAGTTTTATATTAATGGGGATATTTATACGAAGAAAAATGCTGTAGACCATAAATGATAAAATAAAAGCAAAAGATACTAGGAAAAAGTTTCACTTTTCGCCCTTTTGGACTACTGTGGGATGTGCAGCTCAAGGGTCCACCAAGGACGGTCAGCGTTTTCAGAGTTTGCTAAAGAAAAATGCGTAGTTTTATCATCTGTATTTTTGTCACCAAACACAGGACCATAATTGCTAAAAATAAGAGAAAGAAGCAAAATTTAATCAAACTTTGATTTGAATACTAGTTTAACTGAAAGTTTAACTGATATGTTTGCTCCTTCCTGTTAACTATTTGTTAGTTTTGTTGAAAACTGTAAATTGGTTTCGATATGTACATTTTTCAGTTTCTTTCTACAAGGATGAACCCCGCTTAAATATTATTCTATATCACAGCTTTTTATAAACATTGATCTAGATTTTATTTGAAGCAAATTAATACTTTTTTGAATGAAGAACAGTTACTCTCAGCATTCGTTCTTGATCTTTCCCATTTGCCTTTCGTTTTTGTTTTGCCGTCTTTCATTTTTCGTCTTTTGGTTTTTCGTCTTTTCTCTTTAACTTATCGGCTATTTTTATGTCTTTAACTTTATCGTTGTTATTTTTTTCATCTCTTGTAACGTTTTTGGTTGCTCTTGATGGTGTCTCTTTGTCATCATTTGTATTTTTTTTTGTAAAGAGAGGAAGTGTCTGATACGAAGAATGATTAATTGGATGAACTGAAAAATTCGACAGAGACCAAAAATATATCGGGGCAATGACAGGTGAGCTTCGCACCCATACTATCGCGGTTGGTACCCGAGTGTTTTACAAACTAAACTACCGCCACCCGGTATACTAGGTAGTCTAATATCTAATTTTGTTTATTGCTTCCAATACTATTACTCTCGCGGTTTGCGGGTGGCAGTAGTTTAGTTAGTACAACACTCGGGTACCAACCGAGAGAGCGTGGGTACGAACCACCCCCTACCACACGGGTGAGGCATCTAAAACCTTCATAAAAATATTCCTACCTCCAAAACCCCCACATGCCAACTTTGGTTCCATTTGGTTGATTAGATCTCTAGTTATGAGGTAATTTGTATTTCATTTGTATGGAAGCGTTTCCTTTTATAGGGGAAGGGGTCCTAATTCACCATAGAAAAAAATGTGGTCTCCAAAAACCTTCACATGCCAAATTTGGTTCCATTTGCTTGATTAGTTCTCGAGTTATGCAAAAATTTGTGTATCATTTGTATGGCAGCCCCCACTCTTAGTGGGGAGAGGGGTCTCTAACCATCATAAGAATCTTCCCTGGTCCCAAAAAACCCTATATGCAAATTTTCACGCCGATCGGTTCAGTAGTTTTCGATTCTATAAGGAACATACGGGCAGACAGACAGACAAGCAGAAATCCATTTTTATATGTATAGATTACTAGCTGACCCGACAAACTTCGTATTGCCACAAATTAAACTGTGTTGTGCATAAATCGTGAATCTCGGATGACTTTTGTCACAATCTCGAGTTTTGCAAGTTTCTGAGGAGTTCATGGGTGTTTCAATATACAAATTTTCCTCACAGTAAAGTAGGAAACAACTCCCCCCATTGCTTAGCCTGATAAAATAAAGCGGATAGCATTTAAATATTACCATCATTACAAACCATTTCGCCGAATACCATGTTGCGGAACACCAATTCTCGATTGACCATAACGCGGTATATAGAGTTTCGCAGAATACCATTTCACGAAAAACCTTACGCGGGATGTACCATTTCACGGAAAATCTTTTCGTAAAAAGTACCATTTCGCAGGGATGACCCAACTGAAGAAAAGTAATAGAGGTCAGTAGATCTAGGAAAATAAATAAACCTAGATAAAGGTGCTCTCTACGAGGGGCTGCCTCCTCCCCCGCAATGGCCGGCGCTTCCTACGGCAGGTCGCCGGCTACACTCGCGGCCTGTGTCCGTCTCGCCCTGAATCATCTAATGTTACTATTGATAGGTTCTGGTGGTCTTGTTATTGACTAATGTCTAAAATTTCTCGAGTTCGATTAGTTTTTGAGTTACGCAAAAATTTCTGTTTTATTTGTATGAGAGTCCTTATCCCCCTACACAGGGGTGAGGGGTCTCAAATCATCCTGAAAAAATCCTGCCTCCAAAACCCCCCACATGCCAAATTTGGTTCCATTTGCTTGATTAGTTCTCGAGTTATATCGAAATTTGTAATTCATTTGTATGGGAGCCCCTTATGCTAAAAAGGGAGAGGGGTCCTAATTCATCATAGAAAAAATTCATGCCTCCAAAAACACCCACAAGCCAAATATGGTTCCATTTGATTAATTAGTTCTCGAGTTATGAGGAAATTTGTATTTCATTTGTATAGGAGCCCCCCTCCTAAAGTGGAGAGAGGCTTCAATTCACCATAAAAAATATTCTTGTCTCCAAAATCACCCACATGTCAAATTTTGTTCGATTTGCTTGATTAGTTTTCGAGTTATGCAGAAATTTGTATTTCATTTGAATGCAAGCCACCCCTCTTAAAAGGGAGAGGGGTCATTATTCCCCTCCCAAAGAGGGGAGGGGTCTCAATTCACCATAGAAAAAAAACCAAAAACCCCTATATGCAAATTTTCACTCTGATCGGTTCAGTAGTTTTCGATTCTATAAGGAACATAGGGCAGACAGAAATCCATTTTTATAGGTATAGATACAAATATGCACAGTAACATTTAATGCGCATATGTTGCACAACCACGGAAATTGCTGAAAATCAATTATTTATTCTATCGGATATTTCGTTATGGTTGCTCTAGACTATATCGATTAGGATGATCTGACAAGCATAGCTTTAACTTTTCTGATCACGAATAAATATTTTCAAATTACAAAGTTAGTTGACTGATTTAGCTTCTTACTAGTGCAAGCCTTATGCTTTATAGCTTACTCGAACATAGCTATAATCTTCATACATTTATGGCGGTGGCTGTCAAGTAACGAAAAGCATAATCAGTTTTATTGATGCTTTTAGCAGAGCGTGATAGGAAGACTAGAGCTTAAAACCTGATTCTAAAAGATGTTATAGAAACTTTCTGAAGAGTGGGCTGCTTGGTCGGAAGGCAGTTTTATGGCGGTCATCAGAAAGTTCTACTGGAGCTCATAGTTTTAGTAACGGTTTGAAATTGTCCATGAAAACAACTAGACGAGCGTAAATTTCGATCTCGACGTGAGGTCTTCTTCAGGATCAATAACTTAGAATGTTTGTTTCATAAGTTTTTCACAAAGTGGCGTTAGCATTCGAGCGAGTTCTTTTCCGTTTAGGCCTATGCCTATGCATCGAAGTAGGCGCGAGTAACGAAAGGTTAAGCGTATATAGTGGTGTATAGGATTGAACATGCCTATGAGTCGATTTTCCCATATAAATTTATACAAATTTCAAATAAATTTTGCGCAAATGGGACCACTCGTGCCATCAAAACAACGAAGAAACGATCATTTTTTCAATTCTCAAACATGTTTATGACGCTGCTTTTGCACTATTTCTTTGATTTCATCTCGTTTCTAATTTCTAATTTTCTACATATATTCATTCATGTCTACAATAAAGTATTTTCAGGTCGAAAAATTTGAATAACGAAGTATTATTTCCACGGCATGTTAATTTTACTAGGGTCAGTCCTATACCTTCTGATTTTGAAATACTGTTTCGAACAGTAGGACGAATATGTTATTTATGGCCAACGAATATTGCACACAAGAGGATTTTATGAACTGAACTGATAGTCCACAATCAGCTGAAAATGATATCATTAGTGATTTCTAAACCAAAGGAAATCGGTAAGTTCAACTTTCTTCATAAAACACGAAATCGTTATAATGATGCTTCAAAGCATGTTGAATATAAATCCTGTCGATGCATAAATCCATCTGACCGAAAATCTATCCGTAATTCCAAATATTTTTGCAGTGGACGTGAAAACTTCCCAGCTAACCAATAAGTACTTCCAATTCAATTGAAATACAAACCAATAAGTATTTAAGTAACCCTAAACGCTACCTAAAACTAGTTTGGCGAAATATACGACTACTTTACTACTAACCCTCTTCCAGTGCTGACAATGCTTATTCGCAGCTGACTATTGACAAGAAGGATTTGAAAATAATTTTGGATACCAATTTACAACAGTGCGGTAAAAAATACCAGCCATACCAATAAACGGTTGATTTACTACTAATGTTAATGTTGATTGGTTACTCGGATTATATGCTGATCGACGAATATGTCAGGCAGTGAGCATAAATAGAAGAATAAGTGTAGTGAAACGATCTACTCCGGAGGAACAAAACCTGCAAAGGGAAGTCAGCATTCTCTAAGATCTCTGGTAGCGAAGGCACCAGTTTCTGTATCCGTCAGAAACTCCGTTTTGAGGCGTGAATAAACTGAATCATAAACACCACAGTCTATCAACAACTTCACTGCACTGGTCATATAGGCGGAGCTTTTTCTGCGAAAACATGACTTAAAGTTTATATAAAAATGTGGGTCAATGGAGGCGCATGGTACGTTATAATACATACATCCAAAGCACCTCAATGGCATAGTGCAAAGAATTAGATACCGAGTTGATTGAGCAACAAGCATTTTATAACCTAATTTTTATTCACCTTTCGTTGTATTGTTAATTCGATAATTGCGATTCTTTTCTGCCTTAACAGCAAAAATGTTACTATTATTCGTTTGTTTAGCAACAAAAGCATTGTAAGATCTTTTACAATTTGGAAATAAACTCAAACGATTTGCACTTATAGAATACTTGTACAAGGTTTTTATTACCCATTACAATCAGTAAATAGTCTTTAAACTCAAATATTTATGGCGAGATGAAAAACCCTCGAAAACCAAGTTGTTTTTGAAACCTGACCTTCTTTATTTATTTGTCAGATTTTGTAGCTAACCGTTAGAGCACAGGACAATTCCGGGGTTAGTGATAAGGTCCTTTTGACTCTAACAGTTCTGCCAATAACAATTCCAGGTAAAGTGCGGATTCTAGGGACAATTCAAAATATTACAATAGTGGTAATAATGTTTGGTGAATTTCACAATAGACATAATCACTCTTTCCCCAAGAAACCATAGTGAGGAAGAAGTCCGCTTAACTCACCTTTCAGGGTAAGTTAGTCACAAAAAATTACTTCCAACCAAGGCAAGTCATAAATCAACGATCCACCAATAAAATAGTAAGTTCTGCAAAACTTTTAGGTGACGTAAAATAGTTGTAAAGTCAAGTTATATGAGGGCACCTCTTGCGATCGCAATGAATGCCTTCTATCGGAGCTGTACTATAGATAGTATATTTTAGAAGTTCGTTAATGGTGCAAAGGGCAGCAAATAAAACTACATACCTTCAAATATATGTGTGGCCAGGGGCCACTGAAAACTTATACGGCTATTCGACCTTAAGTTTCTGTATAGAAACTCTAATGCTTTACTGTAAGAAAAGAGAAAACAGTCACTGCTCGGTTCTATTAAATTGCAATAAATATACTTTTATTTCACAGATAAGGGTACTCCAATTACTCCATAATTGTAACTTTCCCAGGTACTTGCGTAGATTTCGGATTTGTAGTTATTTAATAGCATATAGATGGCTTCTCTTCTGATATTAAAGAATAACGACTTTGTGCATCATAAAATAAAAGCAAACTCTTTTATATACAAGATTGGATTCCAGATCCCATTTCTTACAACCGTGGTTTTGTATTTTCAGTGCTGGCCTTGGAAAATTGTTTCGGCACTGTGATATAATTCCCCGAATTTTTTTGTTATTCAGAAAAATCTGTGTGACCAAAATTACATCCACGGCACCCAGCCAGAGTACTTCAGCCTCCGAAAGCGTATGCTACTTGTTCGCTGGCAAACAAATGTCTAAGGTCGCGTTCCCAAACAAGCATCCCAGCGTATTTATTGTTGTTGGCTTGTTCGCTGGCAAACAAATGTCTAAGGTCGCGTTCCCAAACAAGCATCCCAGCGTATTTATTGTTGTTGGCCTCCATTTACCCGAAACTGGAAACAACACAAACAATACCGTGGAGCCGCCTGGCCCCAGCAACAACAACAACAACGAAAACGCCAACAATCCGCATCCACATGAAATCATGTTGACCCAGAAATGGAGCAAGACCGGTCGCAACAACAGTCGGAAACTACGCGACCGAGTCGGAATTTCTCTACAGCAAGCACTGCGGCTGTTTTATGCGCTGCTGACGCTGCCTGCTAGTGGAGAAAATCCATACATTTTATGCTGCTTTAGCTGAAAGCGAAATGCGAAGAAAGCGCACAAAATAGATTCGCTGAAAAACACGAGAGCCCAAGCAGCGAGGCGGGCGGAAAATTCGAGCCCCCCGTTTCTCACTGGAAGCTCCATCGTCGGCCGGAGGAGGCGAAGAGCAACCGTAAAGGGACAACCGAAACCAAAATAATAAACCCGAGTGCTCTCTCTCTCTCTAGTCTCGGGCGATCTCTCCCGCTCTTGGTTTCGGAATCGTCGATCGCCGACGATGATCAAGCATGTTTTGCAGGTGCCATGCCACAGTCGCTTGTTGTCTATCCGACCGTCTGCGCATACTGCGAAGCCCAGCCCAGCGGGAACGAAAGAGATAGTTAATGCTTTCGCTCTCGCGATCCGCTATCTCGTTTCGTTTCTCGTCACACCGCAGCGCAGCACAGTGCGCATGTATAGGTAGACCCATGTGGAGAGCCCCCCAGCATGTCGCGCTCCCAGCATCAGCCCTTCGCTTACGGAAGTGTGTTAGCAGGTCTCGCGAATAACGGTAGATTTTTTCTTGCGAATGCCTGTGCACAGCCAGGCGTCTCCATCGTCGTCGCTGGCTCGGCTGCTGTGATGAGAAGCTTTTCGTTTCAGTAGTTGTGCGCACAAGTGGAGAGATTCGAGCGATAGATTTCGAAGCAACATAAAATGTTCATGTTCAGCCTTCCATGGTTAAAATTAATATCGTAAATTACCCGGTTCATTTTGGGCACTAATTTACAATCTTTCAAAAAGATAGTTTAGTGTCTCAGTAACTTTTTGCTGCTGATTATTCTGAATGAATAAAATCTGATCAGATAACTCATCAGCAATATTTTTTAAATAATAAATTATCGAATTGTGTTGCCTACCTATAGGCATGCAGGGCACTATATTTTTACTAGCTTGCATTGGTAACAGGAAATATTTATCAACTCAGCGACTACGTCTTTTAAAATATGCTTGATTGGTTTTATTGTGCCTGGTTTTCATTTCCAATTGTTAATGATCTAAACTTTGAGGCCATGCCGATTACTTTGGCACCATTGTAATTACTTTTATACGCAATAGCCTCCCAGTAGGCCTCGAGGTACGACGCTGGTCTAAGCAACTGACAGAATCAATTGTTTTGTGCTGCAGCAGCTGCCTGCAAATTTGGTCGAATAGTATCAAAAGGTCAAGTTCCGAATTAGGAATGAAGCACCCAGGCTCTGCATTGCTTGATTGTTTTTTGAAACACCTCTATTGCTGAGTACCAGTCAGTTTTCGCCGACGGCTGTTATGACGTCTACGCCCTAACCGAAATACATCGACGAGCCAACTGTTTAACGACTCTTACTCCGTTTACCGGCAGGACCGGTCGACTTCTAATAGTCATAAAGCCACTGGAGGCGGTGTTTTGTTAGCTGTTCGCTCAAGTTTTAAATCCCGCACTGTAAACCCCCCAGATAGTTCGAAAGTTGAACAATTGTGGGTCGCCATTACCACTGTTGACGCATCTATCTACCTTTGCGTAGTCTACATCCCTCCAGATCGGGTTAACGACGATAATTTAATCGATTGACATCTCGAGTCACTCAACTGAGTTGCTTCGCAATTGGAGCCTAGAGATAAAATTATAATTTTTGGTGATTTCAACCTAAGTGCGATTTATTGGCCGCGTAATTCTTGTAGTCCTCTTTTTCCAATCACCTCTCGTTCCTCTATTGGTACAGCTGCAAAAAACTGCTTGATACATATAGTACCGCTGGACTTAGACAGATATGCAGGATTGAAAACGAGAATTATCGTACTTTGGATCTGTGCTTTGTTAGCGATGAATTATATGTAGACTGCACGGTTATGGAGGCTCCGGCACCACTAGTAAAATTCTGCAGGCATCATCCTTCCATACTAACACAGCTAAAGATTAGCCCACAACAACGCTTCCGGGACATTTCTGACTACAGAATGGCTAGTTTCAATGGCATGAACGGTTTTCTGGCGCATGTTGATTGGGACGAAGTTCTTCATAATTATGATGCCAGTCTCGCTGCGAGTCTCGCTGCGTCGACGATTTCTAGCATCTATCTCTATCTATCTATCTAGCAAACCCTAAAAGTTTCTGGCGATACGTGAATAAACAGCGTAAAAAATCAGAATCAGGACAATGTCCAATGCATAAACTGAAGCCGATTCAACCGTTGACAGTGCCGATTGATTCCACCCTCACTTTAGTAACGTTTTCACTGACGAACATCTCGAACCGCAGGATGTAGCTGTCGCCACTGAAAATGTGCCTCAACTTTCCGTTCCTGCGCTGCCGTTTGTTGTCTCCGCTCTCCGCTGATATGGTTACATCAGCTGGAAAAGTATTAAAATCCTCCATGGGATATGGTGCTGGCGGTATCCCTTCAATCATTTTGAACCACTGTATGGAGACACTTGCAAAACCTCTTACAACAGTATTCAACCTATCTTTGGCTACTGACGTATTTCCAAACTGCCGGAAACAGTCATATGATTTTCCTGTTTTTAAAAAAGGTTGCAAGCGAATCGTCTCGAATCTTCTGTGAATCCACAGTTAAGAATTTGGGAATTTTGCTGGACACTAAAGTAACATTCAAGGACCACATCTCATACGTAGTGACTAAAGTTTCTTCACAGCTGGGCTTCTTATTTCGCTTTGCGAAAAAATTTAAGGATATCTATTGCCTAAAAACATTGTATTGCTCAATTGTGCGACTTGTGCTGGAATATGCGTCGGTATATTTGGTATGGTTCCCGTATTATTACAATTATTACAATAGATCAACTATACTGGTCGCAGTAATGAGTCCACACATGGAAAAAAATGTTCCCCGTATTAGCAAAACGAAACTCAACGCGTCGAGGCTATCCAGCGAAAATTCATCCGCTTCGCTTTACGTCATCTTAGATGGACGGCTCCATTAAACCTACCCAGCTATAAAAGTCGTTGTATGCTCATCAACTTGGATCTACTAGAGCAGAGACGCAATGTGGTAAAAGCATGTTTTATTGGTGATCTTCTGCAGGGTAACAACGATTCCTCTACACTACCCGGCATGTTGGATATTAATATACGTCGCCGTAGTCTTCGATCTCATTCCTGTCTCAACGTTACTCCAGCAAGAACAAATTATGGCGTACGTGAGCCAGTGCGTAGCATGTCTCATATTTTCAACACATGTTATTACGTATTTAATTTTAATGTATCGCGAGAAACAAATCAGTGTATTTTAAACGTATTTTATGTTGATTTCTGTTGTATATTTGCTTGTAGAATTATTTATCTGTAGTTGTGTAGTTAACTCTGTCATTGGGGTGATGTTTACCCTGTTGACTTTAATGATATCTATACCTATAAAGAAGGATTTCTGTCTGTCTGTCTGTCTGTCTGTCTGTCTGTCTGTCTGTCTGTCTGTCTGTCTGTCTGTCTGTCTGTCTGTCTGTCTGTCTGTCTGTCTGTCTGTCTGTCTGTCTGTCTGTCTGTCTGTCTGTCTGTCTGTCTGTCTGTCTGTCTGTCTGTCTGTCTGTCTGTCTGTCTGTCTGTCTGTCTGTCTGTCTGTCTGTCTGTCTGTCTGTCTGTCTGTCTGTCTGTCTGTCTGTCTGTCTGTCTGTCTGTCTGTCTGTCTGTCTGTCTGTCTGTCTGTCTGTCTGTCTGTCTGTCTGTCTGTCTGTCTGTCTGTCTGTCTGTCTGTCTGTCTGTCTGTCTGTCTGTCTGTCTGTCTGTCTGTCTGTCTGTCTGTCTGTCTGTCTGTCTGTCTGTCTGTCTGTCTGTCTGTCTGTCTGTCTGTCTGTCTGTCTGTCTGTCTGTCTGTCTGTCTGTCTGTCTGTCTGTCTGTCTGTCTGTCTGTCTGTCTGTCTGTCTGTCTGTCTGTCTGTCTGTCTGTCTGTCTGTCTGTCTGTCTGTCTGTCTGTCTGTCTGTCTGTCTGTCTGTCTGTCTGTCTGTCTGTCTGTCTGTCTGTCTGTCTGTCTGTCTGTCTGTCTGTCTGTCTGTCTGTCTGTCTGTCTGTCTGTCTGTCTGTCTGTCTGTCTGTCTGTCTGTCTGTCTGTCTGTCTGTCTGTCTGTCTGTCTGTCTGTCTGTCTGTCTGTCTGTCTGTCTGTCTGTCTGTCTGTCTGTCTGTCTGTCTGTCTGTCTGTCTGTCTGTCTGTCTGTCTGTCTGTCTGTCTGTCTGTCTGTCTGTCTGTCTGTCTGTCTGTCTGTCTGTCTGTCTGTCTGTCTGTCTGTCTGTCTGTCTGTCTGTCTGTCTGTCTGTCTGTCTGTCTGTCTGTCTGTCTGTCTGTCTGTCTGTCTGTCTGTCTGTCTGTCTGTCTGTCTGTCTGTCTGTCTGTCTGTCTGTCTGTCTGTCTGTCTGTCTGTCTGTCTGTCTGTCTGTCTGTCTGTCTGTCTGTCTGTCTGTCTGTCTGTCTGTCTGTCTGTCTGTCTGTCTGTCTGTCTGTCTGTCTGTCTGTCTGTCTGTCTGTCTGTCTGTCTGTCTGTCTGTCTGTCTGTCTGTCTGTCTGTCTGTCTGTCTGTCTGTCTGTCTGTCTGTCTGTCTGTCTGTCTGTCTGTCTGTCTGTCTGTCTGTCTGTCTGTCTGTCTGTCTGTCTGTCTGTCTGTCTGTCTGTCTGTCTGTCTGTCTGTCTGTCTGTCTGTCTGTCTGTCTGTCTGTCTGTCTGTCTGTCTGTCTGTCTGTCTGTCTGTCTGTCTGTCTGTCTGTCTGTCTGTCTGTCTGTCTGTCTGTCTGTCTGTCTGTCTGTCTGTCTGTCTGTCTGTCTGTCTGTCTGTCTGTCTGTCTGTCTGTCTGTCTGTCTGTCTGTCTGTCTGTCTGTCTGTCTGTCTGTCTGTCTGTCTGTCTGTCTGTCTGTCTGTCTGTCTGTCTGTCTGTCTGTCTGTCTGTCTGTCTGTCTGTCTGTCTGTCTGTCTGTCTGTCTGTCTGTCTGTCTGTCTGTCTGTCTGTCTGTCTGTCTGTCTGTCTGTCTGTCTGTCTGTCTGTCTGTCTGTCTGTCTGTCTGTCTGTCTGTCTGTCTGTCTGTCTGTCTGTCTGTCTGTCTGTCTGTCTGTCTGTCTGTCTGTCTGTCTGTCTGTCTGTCTGTCTGTCTGTCTGTCTGTCTGTCTGTCTGTCTGTCTGTCTGTCTGTCTGTCTGTCTGTCTGTCTGTCTGTCTGTCTGTCTGTCTGTCTGTCTGTCTGTCTGTCTGTCTGTCTGTCTGTCTGTCTGTCTGTCTGTCTGTCTGTCTGTCTGTCTGTCTGTCTGTCTGTCTGTCTGTCTGTCTGTCTGTCTGTCTGTCTGTCTGTCTGTCTGTCTGTCTGTCTGTCTGTCTGTCTGTCTGTCTGTCTGTCTGTCTGTCTGTCTGTCTGTCTGTCTGTCTGTCTGTCTGTCTGTCTGTCTGTCTGTCTGTCTGTCTGTCTGTCTGTCTGTCTGTCTGTCTGTCTGTCTGTCTGTCTGTCTGTCTGTCTGTCTGTCTGTCTGTCTGTCTGTCTGTCTGTCTGTCTGTCTGTCTGTCTGTCTGTCTGTCTGTCTGTCTGTCTGTCTGTCTGTCTGTCTGTCTGTCTGTCTGTCTGTCTGTCTGTCTGTCTGTCTGTCTGTCTGTCTGTCTGTCTGTCTGTCTGTCTGTCTGTCTGTCTGTCTGTCTGTCTGTCTGTCTGTCTGTCTGTCTGTCTGTCTGTCTGTCTGTCTGTCTGTCTGTCTGTCTGTCTGTCTGTCTGTCTGTCTGTCTGTCTGTCTGTCTGTCTGTCTGTCTGTCTGTCTGTCTGTCTGTCTGTCTGTCTGTCTGTCTGTCTGTCTGTCTGTCTGTCTGTCTGTCTGTCTGTCTGTCTGTCTGTCTGTCTGTCTGTCTGTCTGTCTGTCTGTCTGTCTGTCTGTCTGTCTGTCTGTCTGTCTGTCTGTCTGTCTGTCTGTCTGTCTGTCTGTCTGTCCGTATGTTCCTTATAGAATCGAAAACTACTGAACCAATCGGCATGAAAATATGCATGTAGAGGTTTTTTGGGGCCAGGAAAGGTTTTAGTGATGGTTAGAAACTCCTGCCCCCACTATTAGGGGGGGCTCCCATACAAATGAAACACAAATTTCTGCATAACTCGACAACTAATCAAGCAAATAGAACAAAATTTGGCATGTGGGTGTTTTCGGTGACAAGAATTTATTCTATGGTAAATTGAGACCCCTCCCCTCTTTATAAGGGGAATTATAACTTCTCTCCTCTTTAAAAGGGGGGGCTTCCATACAAATTTCCTTATAACTCGAGAACTAATCAAGCAAATGGAACCAAATTTGGCATGTGAACGTTTTCGAGGGCAAGAATATTTTCTATATTAAATTAGGACCCCTCCCCACTTTAAGAGGGGGGGCTCCTGTACCAAAGAAACACAATTTTCCTCATAACTCGAGAAGTAATTAAGCAAATGGAACCAAATTTGGCATGGGGATGTTTTTGGAGACAAAAATTTTTTCTATGATGAATTGGGACCCCTCCCCGTTTTAGGAGGGGGGGATCCTATACATATGAAATACAAATTTCCTCATAACTGAAGAACTAATCAAGCAAATGGAACAAAATTTGGCATGTGAAAGTTTTCGAGGGCAAGAATATTTTCTATGGTAAAAAAGGACCCCTCCCCGGTTTAAGAGGGGGGGCTCCTATACAAATGAAATACAAATTTCCTCATAACTCGAGAATTAATCAAGCAAATGGAACCAAATTTGGCATGTGAAAGTTTTCGAGGGCAAGAATATTTTCTATGGTGAATTAGGACCCCTCCCAACTTTAAGAGGGGGGGCTCCTATACAAATGAAATACAAATTTCCTCATAACTCGAGAACTAATCAAGCAAATGGAACCAAATTTGGCACGTGGGTGTTTTTGGAGACAAAATTTTTTTCTATGATGAATTGGGACCCCTACCCACTTTAGGAGGGGGGCTACTATACAAATGAAATTCAAATTTCCTCATAACTCGAGAACTAATCAAACAAATAGAACTAAATTTGGCATGTGGAGGTTTCTGGAGGCAAAAATAATTTCTATGGTGAATTAGGACCCCTCCCAACTTTAAGAGGGGGTGCTTCTACACAAATGAAATACAAATTTCCTCATAATTCGAGAACTAATCAAGCAAATGGAACCATATTTGGCATGTGGGTGTTTTTGGAGGCAACCATTTTTTCTATGATGAATTAGGACCCTTTACCTTTTTAAGAGGGGGGGCTCCTATACAAATGAAAAACAAATTTCCTCATAACTCGAGAACTAATCAAGCAAATGGAACCAAATTTGACATGTAAGTGGTTTTGGACGCAAGATTTTTTTCTATGGTGAATTGAGACCCCTTTCTTCTTTAGAAAGCGAGTTATGGCCCATCTCCCCTTTAAGAGGGTGGGCTTCCATACAAATGAAATGCAAATCTCCTCTTATCTCGAGAACTAATCAATCAAATGGAACCAAATTGGGCATGTGGGAGTTTTAGATGGCAGAAATTTTTTCTATGGTGAATTACGACCCCATCCCCTTTTAAGAGGGGAGCTCCCATACAAATGAAATTCAAATTTCCTTATAACTTGAGAACTATTCAAGCAAATGGAACCAAATTTGGCATGTGGGAGATTTTGGAGTCTTGAATTTATTTTACGATAGTTAGAGACCTCTCACCCCTGTGGAAGGGGAAATGGACTCTCATACAAATAAAACAGAAATTTTTGCAAAACTCAAAAACTAATCGAACTCGAGAAATTCGAAACTCTTCCATAAAACATTAGTCAATACAAGACCACAGAAACTATCTATAGTAACACTAGATCATTCAGGACGAGACGGTCGCGAGTGTTGCCGGTGACCCGCCGTCGGAAGCGCCGCCCACTGGGGGGCTTGCAAAACTCGAGATTGTGACAAAGATCATCCGAGATTCGAGTTTGCCTGAATCTACATCTCTCGCATTAAGCATTTATTCTTCTCCAACAGAAAAGTAAAGCCGACTGCTATACGTCGTTGAAAAGAAAAGAAAAAAAAAATAATGTTTTGATTTTAGAAGAACAATAAGAAACATATTCAAAGAGTCATATTTGTTCAAAGAGCCAAATTTGTCCAACATTAAAGTTTGTCATTTGATAACCAGGTTCGCAAGGATTGAGTATTTGATTATACAATCTTCCAGCATCATTTTTTCAACGGTTATATTGCATCTCCTTTTTCCTATTTCACTTTGAGAATGGCTTTTTCTGAAATTAATCCACATGCACCTTAAGATGATCATTTTGACGTCCAGCATTCGGCTAGAACGTAACAGTTAATGGTGTCCGCCGCACGACTAAAATCGGTGTTTTTTTTGGCACGGTAATTGAGTGCCGTTAATGTGGAGCAACTAGCGTTGCCTGTTGACCTTTGCGGCGCCATTCTAAAGTGTGTATTGTTGTGGCAGGAATTACGTGAATGCAGTGGTGCCTAGAGGAACTCCAATTGGCTTTCCGCGGATTCTTGAATTGTCCTCACTTTAACGTTGTCGTTGTTGCTCGTGAACTGTCCGTTGCCAGCTTGGAACTGAGGAGTAAATTTACTACACAGGGTGTTCTAGTACCATCAACATTGGGAAATTCAATCAAACCCCCCAAATATAAACCAGTCTGCAGCCTCTTGATAGGGCAGATGTGGCGTCGTTAAAGAATAAATGAACAAAAATGGTCCTATTCTACTGCCTTGTGGCACCCCAGATTGGTTCGAGAACGGGGACGATTCAAACTGGTAATGCCACGGTAGTTTCTGACACCTTGACGATCTCCGGGAACATGAACGAATGCTTTCAAATGTCCAGAAGTTTTCCTTACGCGAAAGATTTGTTAAAAATGCAACAGAACATTTCGCTCAGAATGTAGCCTGCTGCAAAACTGCTTACTATATTTTAAGAGTAAAAAATTTTTTACAAGATCTGCCGCGGAAGAGACTTGATTTGCAGCTCCGGATGGCTCTACCACAAATTTGCCATCCAGAGCGGCACGCCGAAGGACAAATCTCAATACTCCTCCTTTAACGTGGCTTGTGATAGAGAGCTCGGGTCCCGGACCGACTTCTTTATCACTTGTTCACTCTTTTTTTATGGTGCCGGACGTATCGGTTCATCAATACAGTTCCGTCACTGGCGGAACTCAAATAAAAATTAAAATTAAAATGAAAATGGAACAAACGGAAATAAACAAGTAAGCTTTTTAATTGTAAAAACATATTTGCACAATAACATAAAAATCGGATTACCTATGCATGACCGAAACACAAACGGCTTAAAGACAAATGGTCGAAATAACAAATTACATAATAGATCTAATGGCCGCATCCGTATTAAATCAGGCAATATTTAGGCAAATATAGTAGCTTAGTAGGATGGTGTAGTAGGTCTCTCAAGGAAGTGGCCTAGGACCATTGCTGTTTCCCGCATT
Source organism: Sabethes cyaneus (assembly GCF_943734655.1). Lineage (NCBI taxonomy): Eukaryota > Metazoa > Arthropoda > Insecta > Diptera > Culicidae > Sabethes > Sabethes cyaneus. The sequence goes on from NC_071355.1 coordinate 61,757,999, forward strand.
TTTTAATGATGTCTGGGTTTCTGAAATTAAATAAAAAGAACACTTTCGAAATAAATTCTGCTATGTATATTTCTTCACGACAAATACGATTGCGCCTACGACTCGCAGGCTTCATCAGTGTCTGTTTTCGGCACTTTTCAGACATTATCGACGTCGAAACCTATCCGGGCGCTAACATTGATTCAGATCACTACCTAGTGATAATAAGGATACGTCAAAAACTACCTGTTGTGAACAACATACGATACTCGCGGCGCCCGCCACGGTATAATCTAGCGCAACTGAAGCAACCAGATGGCGCCAAAAACTACGCGTTATCTCTCGAAACCACACTACCGGAAGAGGGTGAACTGGATAAAGCCCCTCTCGAGGACTGTTGGAATGCCGTGAAAAAAGCCATTAACAGCGTAGCGGAGAACGTCCTAGGCCGTGTGGCACCGAATCGACGTAATGAATGGTTTGATGAGAAATGCCAGCAGATATTGGCAGAGAAGAATGCAGCGCGAGTACAAATGCTGCACAGAGCCACACGTCAGAATGTGAGGCGATTTTTTTCTTTTTTTTATGTGGATATTATCACTACGACCAGCATTTTGATCTATTGTGATCTTAGCCAGGTGTTGTTCCGCACTTCGTTCTTATTGCAGTATCGCTATTGAGTGAGCGAACTGCTTATTATCCGTGCTTAAAGTGTCAGTGCGTTTTCACCCCTTTTACCCCTACGCTTCTGACTTTTTAAGCCAATCTAGCTCTAGAGCCAGGAAGTGTGGAGACTAGTTATAATTTGTCCTTGGACAAGAGGCTTTATTCGCACCTCGAGCAAGTATCATTCTTATAACCAGCCCCGGCTAAAGGTTTCATGGTCGGTAAAGCTTAGTTCAGCACAGAGTGAGGGTGTGTATGTGTGTATGTATGTGTTCCTTACAATCTCGTTCCAGTCCCAATCTAGAACCAGGAAGCGGAACAAGCTATAATTTGTCCTTGAACAAGAGGCTTCATTCGCACCTCAAGCAAGTACCACTCTTACAACTTACCCTGGCAAGAGGCTTTCATTGTTAGTAAATGCAGAATGCAGTAGAAGGAATGTGGAGGGGTCTGAGAATAAACCAATGCTAAAGTCACTTAACATCGAATGGCCTGATTCTACTAAGATTCGAACCCACGAACACTCGCTTGTCACGGCAAACTCGGTAACCTTGCGGCTACAGGGCCCCCAATGTGAGGCGATACAAACAGAAGCGGAGACAGCAAACCCGACTCTTCCAGGAGAAGAAGCGCCACCAGGAGGAGAAGGTATGCGAAGAATTCGAGCAACGGTACCGCTTTCACGATACACGGAAGTTCTATTAGAGACTCAACGAATCTCGCAAAGGTTTTGTGCCGCGGGCCGAAATGTGCAGAGATAAACATGGAGGTGTTTTGACCGACGACCGTGCGGTGTTCGAAAGCTGGAAGCAACACTACGATAAATACCATGATAGCGGAGGAAGTGGGTTTTATAACACTAGCCCGAATACCAAAAGTCCGAATACCACATGCCCGAATGTCACAAGCCCGAATGTAACACTAGAAAACGGGGGCCCCCGCACAAATCACATCTGTCTAGGGCTATTCTTTTTCCTAGATCTAGTAGACCTCTAGTTATTTTTCCCTAGTCCTCGCATCAAGTTACCTTTATAAAATAAAGCCGCCCAGTTAGTTTCGAGGTACGATGCTGGTCTAACAAGCCAGTTGTCGTATGTTCTAATCTCGCCTAGTCGGTGCTTGCTAGATAGAGTCAGTAGGATCGTTGCACTGGCCCCGTAATTTTCTTGTATTCTAATAGCAGGCTGCGAAGTCTGTCGATAAAGAAGGATAATGTCTAAAGACGGTATAAATCCAAGGCTTTGCTACGAATTATTTCTGCTTTGTCGTTATTACACTGTAAGATTTCAATCACTTGACTAGAGTTAGCTGATTTTCGAGCTCAGCAATTTTTAAATCTATGATTTTAGTTAAACGAGATATGCGTTAGGCTTATCATAAGATATGGGACCTTTTTACCAGATTAGTAGCAAGCGTTTCCTAGATGATTCAGGGCGAGCCGGCCGTAGGCAACGGCGAGTGTTCGCCGGTGACCCGCCGTCGGAAGCGCCGGCCACTGTGGGGGGGCAGCCCCCCCTCAGAAATCACATCTGTTTAAGTCTATTCGTTTTCCTAGGTCTACTGACCACTAGTTAGTTTTCCCTAGTCCTCGCATCGATTTAACTTTTGTAAAATATAAAGCGGCGAAGCCGCTTTTTGCGACTTTCAAACTGAATAAGCGGCGGTCTTTTGTTTCAGTATTTATAGGCTAGGTTAGAGCGAGGCTAGTTTTCAAATAAAGTTTACATAACAATTAATAACAGCAGTTAAATTACTATTGTTGTGTGTCTTATTCTTGAGTATTCTTGGGATTTAATAAAACCAAAAGCAATGTTGCGAATCGAACGAAAAGTCAACGATGCCTACTCACACGCGAGAGAGTATGAGAAGCATAGTAGTCAACGGTTACATCGCTCACGCAGTCGTAAAAGAAACAGCCGCCGTTGCTGTGTGCAGACATTCGGCTTCCTACACACTGGCAAATGCACAGTCTCACACCGTCTTTCTGCGTAGCTTATTCGCGAGTCGAAAACTCACGAGCAATCAGTTGCCTGTGAAGCTAATGAAGAACTGTGATACAAATTTTGCATTACTTTTTCTTTTCTTCGTCATCTTCGCCCTCAATTCTATTCATGGGCGGGAGTGCGAACCCTCGCGAGTAATTTGTATCAGCAGCTCGGGTTACAACGACGAACGAGAGCGACGACCATAGCTGTTAGCTAAACACACACTCGCAAAAATTCGTTGCAGTGCATGAATAAATAAGAGCGAGGGACCGAAAGAATGAGTACGCGTCTGTGAGGAAATTAGACCACACGAGTGTGGACTTCGCAACACCGATCCGAAAGCAAATCTTGGGTGTTACACTCCGTAAACCTTCTGTTTTTATACAACAGACTTCGCAGCCAGCCGATTATGCAACCTTGCGGTTATGGAGCTCCAAATGTTACATTCGGGCTTGTGTTACATTCGTACTGGTATTACCTTTGGGCTCGTGCTGCATTCGGGCTTGTGTTACTTTCGGGCTTATGTTGCATTCGGGCTACTGTTACATTCGGGCTTGTGTTACATTCGGGCTACTGTTACATTCGGGCTACTGTTACATTCGGGCTAGTGTTGCATTCGGGCATGTGTTACATTCGGGCTTGTGTTGTTCGGGCTAGTTGCTTTCGGGCTAGTGGTTTTCGGGCTAGTGGTATTCGGGCTAATGTTATAGAATCGAGGAAGTGACCACATTGGTGTAGCAAGCAACGAAGATGTGCCACCCCATCGATAAGGGAAGTTAACGCTATCTAGCGGGAAAGAATGGCATTGGAGCGGAACTTATAAAAATGGGCCCAGACAAGTTGGCCAGCTATCTGCATCAATTGATTGTCAAGATTTGGGATACGGAACTACAGTCGGAGGAGTGGAAATACGGGGCTATCTGCCCTATCTACAAGAAAGACGATAAGCTGAATTGTGAGAAGCACCGAGCGATCACTATCCTGAATGTCCCAAGTCATCTTCCATCGACTATAGCCAATAGTCAAAAGATTTGTGGGAAGTTACCAGGCCGGTTTCATGAAGGATCGGTCTGCAATGGACCAAATCTTCACCCTGCGGCAGATCCTCCAGAAGTGCCGCGAACTCCGAGTCCCCACGCATCACCTGTTCATCGATTTCAAAGCCGCATATGATAGTGCAAATCGACAAAAGCTATTGAAAATTATGGAAGAAAACGGCTTTCCGGGTAAGCTTACTAGCTTTATCATGGCTGCGATGGATGGGATCCAGTGCTGTTGGAGAATCTCGGGTGGATTGTCGGACCAATTCGAATCTCGCAGGGGACTTCGACAAGGGGATGGTCTTTCCTGCCTGCTATTCAACACTGCGCTTGAAGGTGTTATAAGACGACCGGCGATCGAAATGCGGGACACGATTTTCAATAAATCCAGTCAATTTATCTGCTTCGCTGCCGACGTGGATGCTGGCGGCAGAACATTTGAGACGGTGGAAGATCAGTGCACCAGACTAAAACGCGAAGCAGAGAAGATTGGGTTGAAGATAAATACGTCTAAAACGAAGTATATGTTAGCCGGCGGTGAGCGCGACAGGGCCCACCTGGGCAGTACCATGGTAATCGACGAGGATGAGTTTGAGGTAATCGACGAGTTCGTATACCTTGGCTCACTGGAAACAATGGACAACAATACCAGCCGTGAGATTATCAGCGGAAGTCGGGCCTACTACGGACTCCACAAACACTTGTAGCCGAACAACCTGAGCCGCCGTACAAAGTGCAACCTGTACAAAACGCTAATTAGACCGGTTGTCCTTTACGGGCACGAAACGTGGACACTACTAAAAGAGGAGCTACGAGCACTCGGAGTTTTCGAGCTGCGGGTGCTGAGAACCATCTTTGGCGGAGTGCAAGAGAACGGTGTATGCAGGCGAAGAATGCACCACAAGCTCGCGCGGCTCTACTGCGAATCAAGTATTCAGAAAGTGGTTAAAACTGGACGGATGCGTTGGGCAGGACATGTTGCTAGAATGCCGGACAACTGTCCTGCAAAAATGGTTTTCGCATCGAATCCGGTAGGAACAAGACGAAAAGGGGCACACCGAGCGAGGTGGCAAGCCGAAGTGGAGTAAGATCAATTCAAATCTTTCTCCGTTTGCTTTAATTACCAGTCGCAATCGTTGTTGAGAAGCGTTACGGCTGACACGCACGATATCCTGAAGCGTTACATCCCTAATCTTCTTCATACGCTGCTTGAAAGTATCGACAGTCAATCCTTTGGTACTCCCTAGTTTGCCTAGCATGTAACCCCATGCATAGAAGTCGAGAGGATTTAAATTAGGCAAGCGAAGGGGTTATCCATTCTTTCGTAGAAATCAAATCCGGAAAATTGTCTTCACACTCAGCTTGTGTAGCTTTTGCCTAGTGAGAAGGTGCAGAATGTTGTTGGAAGCAGTATGGTGCATTCTTGTAGTGTTTTTTGCCGATGGAAAACAAATGGTTTTTCAAAACATTATCGATGTAATATTTAGTGTTGATTTTAACATCTGGTTGAATGGACAGTAATGAAACCGTCAAATTTTTGGAGAAACATCTCCATACCATCACCCTGTAAACATTCTGGAGCCTTTGAATAGCCGAATTCGCTCTCTTACACGTTTAATGGCTTCCGGTGATGATAAATCTTTCGTTTATTTATTTAGCTTCTTTGAAATATCACACGGTCAAAAAAATTTCAAAAACATGTTTATTACAAGTTCCTTTTTTGTGTCCATGATTACCACGACTCTTAAACGAATGAAAATTCAAAACAAACTTGCAAACTGTGTTGACGTTTGACTACACTCTAAACGAAAAATATGCAAACACATCTGTGATTAACCCATGTTTAATCAAACACGTCCAAAAAACACTTATTACTCACACTTTTTGAATGTCCAGTGCTAGTAAATTTTATTGTATTCTCTGCAGATTTAAGTTAGTTAAATGATACATTCAATTCAATGAAATGTCGTGTTTAGCTGAGACCCTCATTGATTTATTTTATAATGAATTTATCATACTTTTAACGTTCTTTAAACAATAGACCGGATCAATTGGATATTCACTTAAAAACGCAATAAATGAACTTAAGAATTTCATTTGTGCAGCACCAGCATGTTTTAAATGGTCAAATCGTCGTGTCGTCCATAAACCTGAAATAACTATCTATCCCTTTGTAAGGCAAATATAAGGCAATGAAATTATATTAACTAACCAAAGCGGAAAGTAATTGTGATTCATCTGAAAGCAGCGAACAACCATTCGGAGGGAACTGTTAAACTTACCCAAGACAATAACAACAAGATGACCCAGTCAGAATGTGCTCGATTCTCAGCCCTGCTAGTTCAATTCAAAAGATTTACAAAGGAATAAAAAGAAAACACTACGCCCTATAGAAAGTGGATGAAAAACAGAAGTAAAAGAACTATAGCACAAAAAATGGTTTTTATACCGAAAATTTTTTTCAACCCTACGTCGACCGAACCGCGTAAATTCTTCACCATTTGGAGGAGTCTTGCTGACACCTTTGGTGAACGCTCCAGGTACACAACTAGGACGGTTTTAACGACTAAAAGCTGTCATTAATAGTGCAATAAAACTTAAATTGCTACGGGCAATGTAACTTGGAGACGTTGACAGACTGACGGCTTGAAGCAAAAGTTGCATTCAAAAACCAAATCTAATCAAAAAATTGATGAACTAAAATTGTATTTCTTTTCAATTTTATTTATTATTCTTACACTTAATACATTTTGACTAACATCATTTTTTTTTTATTTCATACGTTTTTGGGATATTTAGCATCAAAAACCAAGTTTCAAATCTTTCACTGTTATCAAGAATCGATTGTGCGATTTGGAGTTGCCCGAAACTTCGTTCGGGTCCACTAAGTAATGACCAATTGAGACAGCAATTCATAAACTAAATGACTCTTGTAAAAAAAACCCTGACAATTTCCCGCTTACGCCGCCGTTTAAATCTTTTGATTACAATCGCTCGCAGGCTGCACCGCAATCTGGCCATCCAATCAGTTTTCCTGCCTCCCCCCAAACTCGATCCTGCTCGACACGAAACGAACATTGCGACGCAATGGCGAAGAAGATAATTACTTGTCGGCACAAAAAAAACACTCTTACCGCAAACACACCTCCCCTTTCCACCCACTTCCACCGACGGGGATTTAAGAATTTCCTTTTGTTTCACTCACTCGTCCCGGCGGGCTTCGATTATCTCATGCTTTCCCCTTCATTCTAGCTCGATTCCCGACGACGACGCGATAGGCCTGCCGCTCGGTCGCTGCACCATACCCTTCCCCCCATTGGAGTCCCGTGTGTGCTCACGGGATCGGGTTGAAAGCGAATTTTTCCCTGTTTTGTTTTGCTTCTTCACTCAACGACTTCATACAATGAATCGCGGCGTCGGTAATTTTCGCAGCGTTGCCAGGGTCGGCGACCAATTTTCGATCCGTCATTACATACTTAGCGCTTAGTTGCTGTTGCACGAACCATTCGCCTCGAAATAGCACCCATTACCCTTGCATGGCTCTCGCGAAAGAAGAACGAAAAAGGGAGCGCCAAAGTGGGTCAATAGTTTTTTTATGACTCTGAGCTCTCGACCGCTGGGAAAAGCCATCACCGCTGCTGGTTGCCTGTGCGAGCGAAAATATGTGTGTTCGCGGTGAAAAGCGTAATGAGCACAGGGGAACTAGGAACGAGAAGCGGCGGAGTGCCCATTTCTAATCGGCTTTTTCCCTGCGGGCTCCACTGCGCTGGCGCTGGTTGGTTGGTCGTTTCGCTTGCCGCTGTTATTACGATGCCAACCGATAGGAAGAGTATGTCTGATTTGCGCGTAATGTTTTCGCCTCGCGCTGGCTGGTGCTGCGCTGGTGTTGAATGCTGAATGGTGGAGCACTGGGTGTGCCAAGGGGAAACCACCAGAGGAGGCTCGTCAGTCAGTGAATCTACCCCAGCGGAGCAGCAGCACTACGCAGGCAGGCAGCCACAGGTATGCCTGTTAGAATGAAAGCGCAGTCATGAATATGATGATTACATTTTACCGGCAGATTTTTCCTTCATTTCCGTCCCGCCCGTGAGCGCCCGCCCGACCGCCCGCCTCAGTGGGGCATTCACTTTCATGTCTGCAAGTATGACGATAATTGATTGGTGTTATGATTTCGGTTTCGGGACTGCTTTGCTGGTCCCGGTCCGGTGGAAAGGAAAAGTTGTTCTCGTGGAATACTTTGTTGAACAGTATAATTTATTCATTGTGTCATACGGGAAAATCATGAAGAAGTAATGAGAAATAGCCGGTTATAGAATCATAACTTTTGTACGAAATGAGTGAGTCAGCATGTTTAATAATAAGTTCCGCAAAACCAAGAAGCATGTGAGATTTCGTGATGATAGTCCCGTTCCTTTCCACGTTTGCACTTCGTATTGCACCTTCCAAGGCATTGCTGAATAGCAGTTTAGAGCGTGCATCCCCGTGCATTGCTTCAGTTCATCCAATGTCATGAAAGCGACTGAGGTCTTACCCGCTATTCTGACCCGCATGATTTTGACCCATCCAGCGTCGTACGAATCAGCGTAATTAATTTCGTCGGAAAACCATGTTCTAGCATTATCTGCCACAGCTCATTTCATTTGACTGAATCGTACGCCGCCTTGAAGCCCAAAAAACAGACGATGCGTATACAAGTTGTAGTCCCGGAACTTATCTAGTAATTGACGCAGGGTAATCATCCGATCCGTCGTGGAGCGACCCTCACGAAAACCAGCATGATACTCGCCGACAAAGTCTCTGTCTTCAGAACAGGATACGGAAAAGTATCTTATAGGCAGAAATGTGCAATATAATGCCTCGATAGTTTTTACATTCGAGTCGATGTCCTTTTTGGAAAATTTATTGTATTTCAATTCATCTAAAATGTCTTACATTGTGTGATCAACATCTTTGGTATCCTGGACTTTAGATGAATTAGTAGCGGAAAAATCACTATCTTTTATATTTGACCAGGCTGCCCGAGCAGAACTTATAAATGATTCTCTCTCTCTCTCTTCTCTCAGCATTAAAATTTTCAACAGTCGTTCCAAAACGGATTTTTTTAGCGTTGCCTCTTGGTGGATGACTTTTACCTTAGTCAATGCATCCATAATTTTCTAGATGTCAGCTTGATAACCATTGTTAACATTGTGAACAACACTCATGACGAATTCAATGAATATGTTCACCTTCACTAAATGAAAACAAATCTAAGCAGCTAGCAGGAGAAGTCGCATAATTCCTTAACGACACATACCTATGGTTTTACACTCAAGTTTTTTATACTCAAATTTTTTACGGTATTTCGGGTCCAAGGGACCCAACTCTTTTGCCAACTCTCGAGCGTACTCAGTAGTCTCAGTACCTCTTCAATTTCTTAGAACTGTATCGTTCAATGTTTTTCCCACTTTCTTCGATATGGCCTTCGAGTTGACTGTCAGTAAGTATTTTTTGAGCAATAATTCTACGGATGATTTAGTTCGCCAGTTTTGCAAAATTTTTATGTTAGTTTATCCGCAGTAATCCACCGTTATCATAGAACAAGTCAAAATGAAGTAAATCTGATTCGTCATTGTTTTGTTTACTTCGTGCTCCAGGTGTAGGTTAGCTCCAGGGGTAACGTTACCTTCATCATCACAAACAGCTAAATACAACGTGTCGTATTAGATGTTATCCTCGTCAATGGAATAGCTATCATCTTGAATCATTCCATTCCCAAAAAAATCCGAGAAAAAATCTATAAAATAATTAATGAGAACAGACGCAGCTTAAAACTTGCAAGCGGTGAAAATAACTTACCAATCTGTTTCAATTGACAAGAATTCCAAAGATTTCTACTTCATTCCTTACTTATCCCGGAATCCTGGTGCGACGTTCCCTAGGATTGGTCTGCATAACAATGTTCCGCCAACAAACTTCGTCTCTAATTTCTCGAGCGTCCCACACTGTCCAGGTCACGCTCCACCTGGTCAAACCATCGAGCACGCAGCGCACCTCTGCGTCTGGTAGCAACTGGATTCGACGCGAAAACTATTTTTGCAGGATTTTTTAAGGGTATTCTCAAAACATGTCCCGCCCATTGTACCCTTCTAGCTTTAGCAACCTTCTAGATACTGTGTTCGCCTGAAAGCTGCACCAGCTCGTGGTTCATCCTTCTTCTCCTTACACCGTTCGCACATACACCACCAAAGATGGTCCTAAGTTAAGCACACGACGTTTCGTGCCCATGGTACATGGTACATGTACATTTGCTACATTTGGTCTGGGTGAAGCTAACCAGATTTGAGGGTCTTGTGAAGTCCGCAATATGCACGACTTCCGACAAGAATAGGGGAATGTCGTCGTGGTTGGGCCAGCTTTTGGCGTTTGTCCATAACTTCTGTTTCAAACTGAATTTCGAAAATCTAAATACATCGTTGCACAGGTCTAAGACTAAAGTACATTTTTGGAAAATTCTGAACTGATTGCTTGAAAAATAATAAAGTTATAGGCATTATCGTCAAGTCAAGTCAAAGTCAAACGAGAAATCAGGCTGCTGAAGACCAATACAGCGGCTGGGAAGGACCGCCTACCGGCAGAGCTTTATAAACATGGCGGAGAAACGCTAGCAAAGGCTCTACACTGGGTTATTTCGAGGATTTGGGAGGAGGAAAAGCTACCGGAGGAATGGATGAAAGGAGTGGTTTGTCCCATCTACAAAAAGGGTGATCGGCTAGACTGCTGCAACTATCGTGGTATAACGCTGGTAAACGCCGCCTACAAGGTACTCTCCCAGATCCTGTTACGCCGGCTGTCACCGATAGCACAAGGTTTCGTAGGGAATTATCAGGCGGGTTTCATGGGGGCTCGCGCAACTACGGACCAAATTTTTACTATCCGACAGATCTTGCAGAAATGTCGGGAGTACAACGTGCCCACGCATCACATCTTTATTGATTCCAAAGCAGCATACGATACAGTCGATCGAGACAAGCTATGGCAGATAATGCACGAATACGGTTTTCCGGACAAACTGACGCGACTGATCAGAGCTACATTGGATCGAGTGATGTGTTTCGTACGCATCTCTGGGACACTCGAGTCCCTTCGAGACGCGACGAGGGTTGAGACAAGGTGACGGTCTATCCTGCATGCTGTTCAACATCGCTCTTGAGGGGGTGATCCGACGAGCGGGCATCGAAACGAGAGGCACGATTTTTACCAAGAGTAGCCAACTTCTAGGCTTTGCAGATGACTTCGATATCATTGCCAGGAACTTTGCGACGGCGGAGGCAATCTACGCCAGACTGAAAGTGGAGTCTAGGAGAATTGGGCTAAAAATAAATGCGTCGAAGACCAAATACATGAAAGGAAGAGGCTCAAAGGAAACAAATGCGTGCCTCCCATGGACGGTAACCGTTGACGGCGACGAACTAGAAGTGGTAGAGGAGTTCGTGTATTTGGGATCGCTGGTGACCGCGGACAACAACACTAGTAAGGAGATCCAGCGGCGCATCCAAGCGGGAAATCGGGCCTACTTTGCCCTTCGTAGAACGCTACGATCAGGAAGCATACGCCGCCGCACGAAGCTAACAATGTACAAAACCATTATTAGACCGGTAGTTCTTTATGGACTTGAAGCCGTGACGCTGCTTACGGAGGACATACGCGCCCTTGCCGTGTTTGAGCGGAAAGTGCTGCGGACGATATTTGGCGGAGTACAAACTGAAAGCGGAGAGTGGCGGAGGCGTATGAATCACGAGCTACAGGCACTGCTTGGGGAGACTCCCATCGTACATCTACAAAAGTTAGCAGGCTACGGTGGGCCGGACACGTCGTAAGGATGCCGGACGACAGTGCGACGAAAATAGTCCTCTTCAACAACCCCACCGGCACCAGGAACAGGGGGGCCCAACGTGCACGATGGCTCGACCAGGTCGAAAGCGATTTGCGACTTCTGAGACGACTAGGAAATTGGCGACGAGTGGCCCAAGACCGAGTTGAATGGAGACGAGTGCTTGAAACAGCACGAGCCACCCCGGCTCTATGCTGCTGAGGAGGAAGGAATAGACATTTTCGTGAAGGCAAAAAATGTTGTCATAGTCGGGCCATGTTGTACAGATTGAGCCACCGCTGAAAATCCAAGAAATACGTATTGAAATTCTATATAGAGACACGAAAAAAATGAATTCCGTGTAAAACAGCCCACATAAGTACAAACACCTTATTTCCCAAGTAGCACACTTTAAGTCCATTTAGTTGAAGCAACCGGATTACGACTGTAATTAGTCATAATTCGGTTACCACAACTACTTTGTAACAACCGTGCTAGTAGGGTTGTAATTGCATTTTTGCAAAATTCTGGCGATCTCATAAAATCAATATTACTACAATAGCCTTTCCCCAAGTGTGCTACTACAATGACAAAACAACAACAATCTAGGTTTTTATCATATTAATTTTGCTTTATTTCATCACATTTCACGTGACCGACGTTCTCTAGTGAATATTGTGCTTTTGCGTTTAAAATCATGGTGGCCCAACCTTGACTACACAACTGACCCGACCTTCACAATAAGCGCTTTTGGAGCATCTTGCGTTACCCTTACCCCAATAACCTTACTGGACGGGATTTTTGTATAGTCTTCGTATGGAACACAACATACTCGATACATTTTCGATGTATCCCGATAATTGTATTTCATGAATCATTTCTTGAAGTAAAGTTCACTGCGCCTGGAAAACTTTTTTTGTAAGATTCAATCACTAAATTCAATAGGCGTGTTTTGAATAGACGAATAAAACTTACAATATTATGAAAAGTTACTTATCACAGTAAGAAGTTTTACAATGCTTGATATAGATATTACGAGTTACTAAAAGTGAAAAAATCGTAGTGGCCCGACCATAACAGTAGCCCGACGCTAACGACATTACCCTACGTCTGCGTACCTATTTCTCTGCTGCAAATGTTATCCGACGTCATCAATGACCCGAAATATAGAAATTCGTCCACCACCGTTGTGGTATTCGGGCTTTTGGTATTCGGGCTAGTGTTACTGTACTGTTTAGTGCCCAACACCGACACGAGGACGAATACTTGTTCACATTGTTACCGAAATATCACCCGGCTGATTGGCCGGGCGGCGTTTAAAACAGTCTTTACATACATTCAAAATTCCTAGTAGGGGAACTGTGGGTAAGACGAACAGGTTAACAAGAACATCTAATATAATACAGAGAACTTTTGATTTATAAAACCTAAATACAGTTTACTTCAGTTCAATATATTGTTTTCAAACGCAGCTAGTGAAATATTTAACAAAGAATGTTTTTCAATGTGTATTTTGAGTATTAAAAATGGTTCGGAAAAGTGAACTTTTTTAGTGCTGCGGGTAAAACGGACAATGTGTGGGGGTAAGATGGACAGGTATTGTAAATCGCCCCAACTGAGAGCATATAACACTATTTTTGACCATTAACAGATCTAATACGTAAAATATGGTGGTGTAGCGTGCAGGAAGTGAAGGGGCAACCCCCCCATCCTCCGGGGGCTACCAATCGAAAATTGTTTAGCAGCGGTAGTATGAACAAGTATTCCAAAATCTATTTCATGGCTGACCGCTGCTAATTTAGTTGACGTTTGCCGGTTAAATTTCCGTTTATATGCATGAGATATTATTAAGAAGGTAAATCAACAATTTTATTGTAACATATTCACTGACCATCTTAACCGCACTAGCAATTGTCCATTTCACCCCATCATTATACATTTTTTTAAAGCGTTCACAATCTTTTAATGCAGAGAAAATTATCCATTATTTCAATGCAGACGTTACTTGAAAAGGTATTAAATCGAAATACTTGGTGTCATGGGTAACACTTTAGAATTAAGGTACTCAAAAAGCTCATTTTCGATGATATAAAAGTTACATCCGCACGCAGAATTACTTCCAATTTTCAGTACGTTATCAAAATTTGAAAGCCCTAAATAATGATGGGAACGTTCAGCAATCATAAGATAGCAAGAAGATAGGATGCTCGTCAAAACAATTACGAATTTTAGTGCCTAACTGCTAGAATCAACCACCTGTCCGTCTTACCCACCCTGTTCGTCTTACCCACAGTTCCCCTACCAGAGGCTCTGTGATTGGATTTGGATTTAGATGGATTTGTGCTGAATTGGATTTGGATTGGATTTGAATTGGATTTGGATGGGATTTGGTTTGGATTTGGATGAGATTTGGAATAGATTTGGATTGGATTTGGATTGGATTTGGATTGGATTTGGATTGGATTTGGATTGGATTTGGATTTGGATTGGATTGGATTGAATTGAATTGGATTGGATTGGATTTGGATTGGATTTGGATTGTATTTGGATTGGATTGGGATTGGATTTGGATTGGATTTAGATTGGATTTGGATTGCATTTGGATTGGATTTGGATTGGATTTGGATTTGGATTGGATTTGGATTGGATTTGGATTGGATTTGGATTGGATTTGGATTGGATTTGGATTGGATTTGGATTGGATTTGGATTGGATTTGGATTGGATTTGGATTGGATTTGGATTGGATTTGGATTTGGATTTGGATTTGGATTTGGATTGGATTTGGAATTGGATTTGGATTTGGATTTGGATTTGGATTTGGATTTGGATTTGGATTTGGATTTGGATTTGGATTTGGATTTGGATTTGGATTTGGATTTGGATTTGGATTTGGATTTGGATTTGAATTTGGATTGGATTTGGATTGGATTTGAATTGGATTTGGATTGGATTTGGATTGGATTTGGATTGGATTTGGATTGGATTTGGAATGGATTTGGATTGGATTTGGATTGGATTTGGATTGGATTTGGATTGGATTTGGATTGGATTTGGATTGGATTTGGATTGGATTTGGATTGGATTTGGATTGGATTTGGATTGGATTTGGATTGGATTTGGATTGGATTTGGATTGGATTTGGATTGGGTTTAGATTGGATTTGGATTGGATTTGGATTGGATTTGGATTGGATTTGGATTGGATTTGGATTGGATTTGGATTGGATTTGGATGGGATTTGAATTGGATTTGGATTGGATTTGGATTGGATTTGGATTGGATTTGGATTGGATTTGGATTGGATTTGGATTGGATTTGGATTGGATTTGGATTGGATTTGGATTGGATTTGGATTGAATTTGGATTGGATTTGGACTGGATTTGGATTTGGATTGGATTTGGATTGGATTTGGATTGGATTTGGATTGGATTTGGATTGGATTTGGATTGGATTTGGATTGGATTTGGATTGGATTTGGATTGGATTTGGACTGGATTTGGATTGGATTTGGATTGGATTTGGATTGGATTTGGATTGGATTTGGATTGGATTTGGATTGGATTTGGATTGGATTTGGACTGGATTTGGATTGGATTTGGATTGGATTTGGATTGGATTTGGATTGGATTTGGATTGGATTTGGATTGGATTTGGATTGGATTTGGATTGGATTTGGATTGGATTTGGATTGGATTTGGATTGGATTTGGACTGGATTTGGATTGGATTTGGATTGGATTTGGATTGGATTTGGATTGGATTTGGATTGGATTTGGACTGGATTTGGATTGGATTTGGATTGGATTTGGATTGGATTTGGATTGGATTTGGATTGGATTTGGATTGGATTTGGATTGGATTTGGATTGGATTTGGATTGGATTTGGATGGGATTTGAATTGGATTTGGATTGGATTTGGATTGGATTTGGATTGGATTTGGATTGGATTTGGATTGGATTTGGATTGGATTTGGATTGGATTTGGATTGGATTTGGATTGGATTTGGATTGGATTTGGATTGGATTTGGATTGGATTTGGATTGGATTTGGATTGGATTTGGATTGGATTTGGATTGGATTTGGATTGGATTTGGATTGGATTTGGATTGGATTTGGATTGGATTTGGATTGGATTTGGATTGGATTTGGATTGGATTTGGATTGGATTTGGATTGGATTTGGATTGGATTTGGATTGGATTTGGATTGGATTTGGATTGGATTTGGATTGGATTTGGATTGGATTTGGATTGGATTTGGATTGGATTTGGATTGGATTTGGATTGGATTTGGATTGGATTTGGATTGGATTTGGATTGGATTTGGATTGGATTTGGATTGGATTTGGATTGGATTTGGATTGGATTTGGATTGGATTTGGATTGGATTTGGATTGGATTTGAATTGGATTTGGATTGGATTTGGATTGGATTTGGATTGGATTTGGATTGGATTTGGATTGGATTTGGATTGGATTTGGATTGGATTTGGATTGGATTTGAATTGGATTTGGATTGGATTTGGATTGGATTTGGATTGGATTTGGATTGGATTTGGATTGGATTTGGATTGGATTTGGATTGGATTTGGATTGGATTTGGATTGGATTTGGATTGGATTTGGATTGGATTTGGATTGGATTTGGATTGGATTTGGATTGGATTTGGATTGGATTTGGATTGGATTTGGATTGGATTTGGATTGGGTTTAGATTGGATTTGGATTGGATTTGGATTGGATTTGGATTGGATTTGGATTGGATTTGGATTGGATTTGGATTGGATTTGGATGGGATTTGAATTGGATTTGGATTGGATTTGGATTGGATTTGGATTGGATTTGGATTGGATTTGGATTGGATTTGGATTGGATTTGGATTGGATTTGGATTGGATTTGGATTGGATTTGGATTGGATTTGGATTGGATTTGGATTGGATTTGGATTGGATTTGGATTGGATTTGGATTGGATTTGGATTGGATTTGGATTGGATTTGGATTGGATTTGGATTGGATTTGGATTGGATTTGGATTGGATTTGGATTGGATTTGGATTGGATTTGGATTGGATTTGGATTGGATTTGGATTGGATTTGGCTGGATTTGGATTGGATTTGGATTGGATTTGGATTGGATTTGGATTGGATTTGGATTGGATTTGGATTGGATTTGGATTGGATTTGGATTGGATTTGGATTGGATTTGGATTGGATTTGGATTGGATTTGGATTGGATTTGGATTGGGTTTAGATTGGATTTGGATTGGATTTGGATTGGATTTGGATTGGATTTGGATTGGATTTGGATTGGATTTGGATTGGATTTGGATTGGATTTGGATTGGATTTGGATTGGGTTTAGATTGGATTTGGATTGGATTTGGATTGGATTTGGATTGGATTTGGATTTGGATTTGGATTTGGATTTGGATTTGGATTTGGATTTGGATTTGGATTTGGATTTGGATTTGGATTTGGATTTGGATTTGAATTTGGATTGGATTTGGATTGGATTTGAATTGGATTTGGATTGGATTTGGATTGGATTTGGATTGGATTTGGATTGGATTTGGAATGGATTTGGATTGGATTTGGATTGGATTTGGATTGGATTTGGATTGGATTTGGATTGGATTTGGATTGGATTTGGATTGGATTTGGATTGGATTTGGATTGGATTTGGATTGGATTTGGATTGGATTTGGATTGGATTTGGATTGGATTTGGATTGGATTTGGATTGGATTTGGATTGGATTTGGATTGGATTTGGATTGGATTTGGATTGGATTTGGATTGGATTTGGATTGGATTTGGATTGGATTTGGATTGGATTTGGATTGGATTTGGATTGGATTTGGATTGGATTTGGATTGGATTTGGATTGGATTTGGATTGGATTTGGATTGGATTTGGATTGGATTTGGATTGGATTTGGATTGGATTTGGATTGGATTTGGATTGGATTTGGATTGGATTTGGATTGGATTTGGATTGGATTTGGATTGGATTTGGATTGGATTTGGATTGGGTTTAGATTGGATTTGGATTGGATTTGGATTGGATTTGGATTGGATTTGGATTGGATTTGGATTGGATTTGGATTGGATTTGGATTGGATTTGGATTGGATTTGGATTGGATTTGGATTGGATTTGGATTGGATTTGGACTGGATTTGGATTGGATTTGGATTGGATTTGGATTGGATTTGGATTGGATTTGGATTGGATTTGGATTGGATTTGGATTGGATTTGATTTGGATTGGATTTGGATTGGATTTGGATTGAATTTGGATTGGATTTGGACTGGATTTGGATTGGATTTGGATTGGATTTGGATTGGATTTGGATTGGATTTGGACTGGAATTGGATTGGATTTGGATTGAATTTGAATTGGATTTGAATTGGGTTTGTATTGTATTAGATCAGATTAGATTCAACTGGATTGGATTCTTTAGATTAGTTGGATTTCGATTTGAATTTTAACTTGGGAGAGATTTGTTTTTCATCAAATTTTTTGGGAAGCATTTAGATTTAAAAATTTTACATAGAAGTTGAAATTACCTTAGCTCTATTCAAATAAGAAGGGACACAGTCAAATTTCACAAATTGTGGAATATCTTCCTCAATGCGAGACACATAGCATGCGAGTTAAATAAATTTTTTCACCATATCTGCGAAGGAGAAAAACATAAAAGAAAAATATGATATGTAGTATGCAAATCTGAATCGCATTTACCCAATTTACTTAAATTACAGTATTGACGGCAATGAACTGAGCAAAGGTTGGTGATCTTGGTGTCTTATTGGACGCAAAATTAACACGTAATTTTCATCGTAAGTTAGCGGGACATAAACGACTAAAATTTTTGAAAAAAACGCAATTTTTTATTACAAATTTCGAATCAACCGACTATTTTGTGTATTTTGATATTAATTTTGTTATGATTCGACCACCGGAAGTGGTTGAAAATCGATCATACACATAAGTATTTCAGTGCTGAGAGGAACAAACTCGTCATAATAAAATGCCGGTCCAGTAAAAACGCGATTTTCAAACTTTATGTACCTTTTTCTCGGAACAAACTTTTTTGTGTTGTTGGTAGAAGTTTAAAGAAGACTTTTATAACTTTCGAGATGTAGGGATAAAGGACCGTAAACAAAAAATAAAACAATTTTTAAAGCCGTAGTTTGATCTGTGAAACGGAATTGCAAATAACGGGGAGGATTATGAAGCCATCGAGGAGGTACATTCCATCGCGTTTGAATCAGGAGCTCAGAGCACGTTGCAAGCTTCTTGTTATGAAGCCAAATATAAATAACCGCTGCTGTTTGACTTGCCTCGCTGAGAGTGTCTCCAGGTTAATGGTCTGGATAACTTGGAAATGGAAGATTAACTGGATCATTCCAAGGCACCTGGCGCAAGGCGAATCACAAGAATTTCTACTGGATTCGTTCAATCGCAAAAGTTTGTGTAATAGAGCTGAGACGTTCCAAAAAATCCGATCCCATTTTATACGGAAAGAGAGGAACAGTATTGCAGCGTCTGTAGGAAATGACCTTGCATTTATTGCTGTTAACACGCATACCGTTGTACCGCGCCAAATAAGAATTAGATTGATAACTGATTGTAATGCGACGTAGTCGAAAAATGTGGCAATCACACGAAACATTTTTGGATCGTCGACAAAAGAAAGTTTAGATGTTGAAAGTAGCTCCAAAAAGTGATTATTATAGATAATCAACATGAAAGGACCAAGCACACTGCCTCGGGGTACGCCAGACAATATGCAGAATATTTAGAGAACCATGATGATGTGAGAAACATGTGATTCAATTTGCCGTTGACAAAATTGTGTAGATTGAGTGGGATTTGAAGCTAAGCTTTATATTTAGTTGCGTGTTCATAATACTTGGACGGCATTTTTGACATTTGTATTTACATCTAGTATGTATTTTTCTTTCCGCACGTTCTCATTGCAAAACTAAAGGAACGCATAGAAATGTAATGATTGATGTACAAAGAAATGTCAAAAATGCTGTTCAAATATCACGAACAAGGATTATTCCACCGTTGAGCAAAACAATGCCTAGGTCCCAAGCAGCAATGTGAGTTTTATTGTACTCTTATGGTAGTCTTCAAGACCAATTTTGGTCTTAAATTCCATGATAAGAGTGTAATAAAACTCAAATTGTTACTTAGGGTGCTACATTCCGTTTTCAAAACTTGGCCTTCTGGTTTTGTTCAACAGACTTGGCAGCCACCTGTTAGAGTACAGGACAATTGCGGGGCTACGGGAAAATGCTACCATCGTATTGACTCTAGCAGCCCCTCCCAACCGAGATTCGAACATACGATGACTGGCTTCTTGAAATAATAAATCAATTGTTTGATAATCAGAACATATGACTGTTCTGATAAAAGATTTATTTTAAAACGAATAATAATTTATTTTGAGGTACGACAATTCGTCAAGTGACAACTGGCCAATCAGTACACAATTATGGGTTTTACACTATTATGGATCATTTAGACATGGAATGCATCAAGAGACATTTATAGCTAAACTTCTCCGGAGAACTCCTATCTTATGCCAAATGAATACCCATGTCGCATAGCAAATGGATCAACTCATCTTCATTACTTTTTTTGAACCATTAACACCATTCAACTTGTAAAAGAGAACTTGCTATTTGTGAGCAAAAACAAAACTATATTTTTTTAAGTAATGAATAAATAGCGATATCGTCAGTAAAGAGACTCGTGAAGTGTGCTGCCGGATGAAAATATTTATTAGTTTTTATTACACAAAATTGCTATGAATAGTTATACCTACATATTCCGTTCTGACAATGAATAAAAACAAACTGTGGCAGTAGGTACTTCCGGAAGGTTACGCTCTAAAAGCTGATGGTCTCTGATTTAAATAACAGACCTTTTAATGGATGGGCAGCGCTTCTCGACCCAAAACTACAGCACCCCACCGTCGTCGCTTGGAAATGGGTAATAAGTTCGACTAATGAGCCGAAATTTTAACATTTTAATCTTAACCAGTAGGCATTCCCTTATTACACCGCAAGAAGGGTAATAACAACGCAAAAGCGATAAATATTTATGGTTTGCGGGGTAATTACCGGACCGGACTCTCGGGAAAACGGGAATTATCGCTCGTAATCGCTGCCGCTGTTTAAGCTGCACCGAACCTAGCTGGAATGCGAAAGCCCATTTATAAAGCAAACAAACGGATCACCATCGTCGGGCCGATCGTCACTTAACGGCTATCGGTGTCACACAGTTGACCTGGCCTAAACCGCTAAACGAACGACAGGTATATGTCGGTTGCTGTCGTTCTAACTGAATCAATATATTCATATATTTATTTAGGTTTTACGGACATTTGACCGATTGAGTGCGGTGCGATGCGCGTTCGCCGGTTTGTCTGGCCCCGTTCTTTCGAGCCGAGCCGTTAGACTCCGTCGTCTGTCGTGCGTCCATCCAGTTGCTACCGTTCAGACGACTGTTTGCACTTATCATTAGAATTCCCTAAATATTTCGTGTGTGCCATTTTTATTTCTTGCTTCCACCCCAAAATATTTAAGCTTCGTTGTCATCTCACGCAATCGGTGTCAGCCAGGAACGGTAACGGCTTTTGCGTGCCGTTGAGCGTCAGGAATGCGAAGAAAGAAGTGACAGACTGCTGCCTTGCGTCATCGTTATTCGCCCCAGAAATGCTTGCTTATTAGCTGTGTTATTAAGGTTTTGCTGGTGTTGCAGGAGATGCGGTTTTTTCGGAAACTTTTTCTCGTCTACCATCACGTATTTTAACCGGTTCTCTGTAGTTATGTTCACATTATTTCCATCTCATGGTTATTTGGTTTGAATGCTTAGAAAAATATATTCCCTACAACTCTAAGTTAGTACAGTATTAACAAAAATCAATTGACTTTTTAGTCTTGTAGGTTTGTCTATGCCGAATATTTAAAGTCAAATTTCCGTGATTATTCGTAGTAAAAATGGGTTTAGGTGGTTGCCTTACTAGGTACCACGCTATCAAGTCTCGTGATAGGGCTGCCATTTTGGCTGTAGTGCCCAGACAACACATTTCCTAATTCAGCCGCCCGCTCCGGATCAGACGCTGTCGTGAGCCGTTCTTAACTTGGAGCACAAACGTGCACTTAAAAAAAAGCAAAGCCATGGGTTTATACCGTCTTTAGACATTACCCTTCTTTATCGACAGACTTCGCAGCCGGCTGTTAGAGTACAGGAAAATTACGGGGCCAGTGCAACAATCCTACTGACTCTAACTAGCAAGCACCGCCTAGCCGAGATTCGAACATACGACGACTGGCTTTGTTAGACCAGCATCGTACCTCGAAGCTAGTGCACTTGGTTGAGGAATTATCAAGCCATCAAGGGCCGCGCCTGACATGGGAACAAATGCTCAAGGCTGCCAAGACTATTCCTCATTGTTACACTCAGCATTCACTCGAGTGCCTCCTTCCTTGGTACCACGAGGAGGTAGGAAAACGGAAATAAAATCCTAAACTTCAAAATATGTCAGAAAATCAAAACTTAAAAACCCGAGAATACTTCAGAAGACGAGAGGTCATCTGATGCTACCTTTTCGAAAACATATCAATTTTGGAAGCGGGCAATTTTTTTCATGTTATTAAAAGAAATGGTGTTTGTATACTTTTATGATAAGGTTAAATACCTGTGACTTACTAAGTATACGAATATACAAACAAAATATAATTGATGAATGTTTATAGACTCTAATGAACCAAAATTTATATTTGTTTTTTAAAGAACTGTTGCAAGTAAACTTGGTATCAATCTAGTTAACTAGAAATGTCTTCAAAATATTTTTAATTTTGTTTCGTATCTGTTTTCAAAATTTTATAGTTTTCCTTAGGCCCCGTTGCAATAAATTAACCTTCCTGATGATAATACCATCTATTTTTTATTGCGTGCTGCCAAATCGGAAAGTTTATAAAGTTATTTCGTCGTTGGACAAAAAAAATTAACGAAACTAGGTTAACCTATAATCTCTTTCTCTACCTTTCACTTCTAACATAAAATCTATTCCGTATGTATGTTAATTGAAAATTTATTTGGTTTGCATTTTCCGAAACGCTTCTCCACTTATCAATATTAATGGTGCATGTATGCAAAAAATTTACAAAAAGAGGCCCCGGAGCATAGCTAAAATGCGCCTATTAAAAGCATACTAATAGGGGCTCTTTTATTATTAGTTGCTATCAATATTCGATAAAAAAAATAATTCGATTCAAAATACTCCGCGACACCTGTCGTCTAACCTAAACCTAACCAATGAAATGCATGTTTATTAACAGTTATATTCTACATTTTGCAGCCAAAAATTTGCATTCTTTTCAGCTTAAATACCCCACACGTTAGTGACCGGTTTATGAATAAAATCTAAAATAGAAACGTAAATCCCCCTGGTAGAGCTAGCTAAACCACTTATTTATCGATGCATGAAACATTAGTGATTCAGCTGCACCAGCACACACACACACACATGTCTAACCCAATTTAGTTTTGCTCTTCTCCCTGTTTGTCTAATGGCTTTATTGCTAATCTATGCTTTTTTACGTTCCCTGTCCCCTTACAGGTTCAACCATGCATCGTCAGACACCTCGCCGGACATCGGACGTCTTCATTAGTGCTCCTTAGTTCACTGAATCGAAGGTGAATCGAAGCTGCGAACTGCGGGGATCGGTTTTCTTCCCTCCCGAACACACCGATGGTGAACTGCACCATGAGTGCTCAGAACGATTCCGAGGTGGAGAGCCTGCTTATGAGCCCATGCTGGAACCAATCGACGAACGTGCAAGAACAATACATACTAGATGGTCACAAGCTGCTGCTGGATGCCGATCTGGAATCCCTACCGAGTGATTCCGAAACGCAGAAAAGCTCGATGGATGTGCTGGAGAACCTGCTGCTGAATTCGACCTCCATCAACAGTAGCAACTCGAGCAATGATGGCGATGTTAAGCCACTACCCTCATTTACGTCCTTCAATACAGGACATTTATCTATTAACGGAATATCCGGGTATCATTATACGGCGATTGCACAGCGGTTGCCAGAGGAAAACAACAATTACCCGCAGAATTCGTTCCAGAACGGAACGAGCAACGGTAGCAATGGGGATAACAATATCGTTTCCTCATCGACTTGCCTGCCGGATTCGGTACTCAATCCGGACGGGAATGGAGCCGATGGTTGCCTACAGGATGTGAAACTATTTTCCGACAGTTCGATCGATGGCAAGATCTATTCAGCTAGTGCCGACAGTTGCGTGATAGGTGGGCCAGACTCCGTCTCCGGAGCAAGAATCTTCGTTGACTCCAAAGAACTGTCCGAGTATGATATGAGCTCGATCGAAGATATTGCCGCAATAATAGGGTCCGCTATTGCGGACACGACCGTTCCGAACAACAAAGTGGAAAAAGAAGACGGAAATGACACGAGAGATTCGTGGATGGACTTGGACGCGTGGATCGAAGGGACCTGCACGACACCGGAGAGCAAACTTATCGTATCACAGCAGGACTCACTTAGTGAGCTAATCCTACCTCATTCCCCGGTGCATACGGCCGGTTCTACGCTACAGAGTCTACTAACGCACGGGTATATGCCACTGCTCCAGAATCGGTTACAAAATGGGCCGCCTATCAAAATTGAGACCCCCACCTCTACGTCCTACTGCGGCGAACTGATATCGACTTCAACTAGTCCACCAGGCTCGGTCGTATCGACAACCGACAATCTAATACTAAACGGAAGGTACCTGCAGAATCATCAAAACTTTGCCCTCAGCATGGGCATCAAACCGGACGGACTGTGCAGTCCGGAACTCATGGGCAACTACCCGCATACCACTAGCACAACTCCAACGACACCAAAAAATAAACGACGGCCTCACAAGCAGTCCAAAACCAACGGCCACGGGCATCCTCAGGTGCAGCAGGCTCAATCCCAGCAGTCTCAGCAGCAGCAGCAATGTTCCGTGCAACAATCCGCAGCCCAGCAATCCCACCAGCAGCAACTATCCGCAGCGGCAGCGGCGGCGGCAGCACAGACGCAAGCAGCGCTTAGCTTTCAAGCGGCCAGTGAACTCAGTGGACTTCTCGGTAAAGATAAACCCGTACACCGGTGTAACATCTGCAACCGGGGGTTCCTCAACAAGAGCAACATCAAGGTCCACCTGCGAACCCACACAGGCGAAAAGCCGTTCCGCTGTGAAGTCTGCGCCAAAGCCTTCCGCCAAAAGGCCCATCTCATCAAGCACCAGCAGATACACAAACGAATCGGGAGGGATTGACCATTAGCAGCAGTAGTGGTGTCGACGACCTCCTCCTCCGCCGCCGGAACCGGCCCTGGACGGAAGCGGTCGTCCGCCAGCTACTGCGCCCAAAATAGCAACTCCCTAAATGGACATCTCAGCCACCAGCATTCCTCCCAGCACCATCATCACCAGCAGCAGCAACAGCAACAACAACAACAGCAACATAACCTCCACCAGTCGCACCACCACCAACAACTATCCGCGCTGGTGGCTTCCGGTGCTGCTGCGGTCAACAATGGTGTTGGTCTGTCGCCGGAGGATGACTCCGTTAGTAAAAAGTTCCGCTTCGCATCGTTTACGTGACAAACTGACGACGACTAATCGAAGACGAGAACTAAGAGAGGAAGGCAACCTCCCTCCCCCGGCTACCGTCGGTTGGTCCACGGTCCAAGCGACGAAAAGAAAAAACCAGTACCTCACATCTGGCGTTCGCACTGTTCGCACTCCTTGCTCCTTGTCCTTTCGCGTTGGCTTTCGGATTGGGTTGGATTTTGGTTTTTGCCAATTGTCCATATTTTGTATGTACACTAACGCCATCTGTGATCGATATTCCCAAACATTTATTGACAACCGGAGTATCGTACAATGTTCGCAGTAGGTTTGAGATTTAAACAGTTTTCTTACCATGGAATATCAGGGTAGCAAGAACGGCGGAGAGTGTCAGCGTGTGGTCAGCCAATTTTCAGCTGCGTAAAATGTCGAAATCGACTGACAGCATACTGCCATTCTCGCTCCTGGAAAACTCTATAATCCTAAGGATCGTAGCTTGCAAAATCAAAGTGAAAACCCTCTACCTCAAGCTTATTAAAATTCAGCATGAGATTCTTCGTCAAGTTTAATATGTCGTAGAAAGTGAATATTGATAGAGAATTATAAATCCATTAATGTCTGCTTTTTTGTATTGGTATGAGTTACATGTATTTTGCAACCTGTTTGAATCACTAAAACAACATCAACTATTTTAAATTACTGACCAACTAAAATTATCTTGCAGAAAAATGGCATTTTGAATTAATATTGTGGTGCTAAACAATATTGACGATTTTATCTTCAAGCTTCAACTCAAAATTAAAACAACCATATCGGGTTTTCCATGAACGATGATAGTGGACAGTACCAGTATGCTGACAGCAGATCCCTGTCGCGATAGCTGTCAGCTGAAGCCGCCTCCGATAGTGGTGGTAATAGAGGTTGACAACAAGTTTTGAAGCAAACTTTTTATGGGACACCGCTTGTATTTGATGCTGTGCAGTATGACGAATGCAGCGCGTTGTTTCCCCTCTTTTGTTTATCGTAAAAAATAAGAGTAGGGTTTATTTCTAATTCCCGTCGTAGTAAGTAAAGTAATTCTAATTTTCATCATTTGTTGGATGGATTTAATGAATACCCCAAAAGTTCTTGTGCTGATTTGACTAAAACTCACTTACCTTCAGATCCGTGAACTTTGAAATCACTGAAAAGCGATTATTAAAGCATTTTATTGAAATTACGCAACTGACTTGTTCTTAAATTCGACGTACCGTTTTAAAATTCGTCCATCAAAATTTTTCATCGTCCGAACTAAAAATCATAACGCTGTTTACGAAGCTAACGCGCATGTATTTGTCTAGGACGGCATGACAAGTGTTATTCTGTAAAGTTTCTGCAGGTCAGGCAAGATTTCCTGGCTGTAGAATAACGATAATGCCTTGCGCGAGCTATTTTCATTTATGAATGACGGAAATTAAAACGATTAGTCGACAAATAATTTGTGTTGGATAGAACGGGAATAGGCAATTACGACGAAGAAGCAACATACTCTATCAAAAGTCAATTTTTTTCCTATCTTCCGTTGCCAATAACAGAAAAAACGAACGTCTTTCACTATGTACATCCCACATGCAACAAATTTAGTCGAGTATGCAACCGTATGATTACGTAATTCTTACAGCTGTTGTCAAATTTGATATAAAATTGAGCCCGAAAGCCTGGCTCAAACGGCTTCAAGAAAAATATGAGAATGACATGCGTGCCAGGGATGTGACTGACAGCCCACCTTCATGAAATGTCAAACTTGAATGAATTCCACCTGCATAAATATTAAAATCGACTTACAGCATACTGACATTGTCCGCCATGTCTGATCATAAAAAGCTCGATTGCTCGGTTGACAAGCAGCAACATTAATGTAAATATTGCTGGAATGCTGGAAGTGATCATTATAAACTTATTCGGTTTTAATGAAAAAATGATAAATTTATAATCACCGCTTCGCTCTTTCCCAGTAAGAATTTGTCTCACGACGTCGAAAAAACACCCGCAAAAAGTTGGCAAGTATCGGACGTTGTCCTTCCAGTAATCGCCAGGTAACTAATAAGCATTTATATAAGCTGTAAATCAGTCATTTATTAGCATTTTATACAGCCCGTTGCTGTATATCAGCCTTTTGACTGCATAGCTGCTGCAAAAAGGGATCCACAATTCTATTCAAATTCTCTTCTTGTCGGTAACCAGCTGCGAATAAGCATTGTCAGCACTACAAGAGTGTTAGTATTAGCACTAAAGTAGCCGCATATTTTGTCAAAATAGCTTTTAAGTAGCACGCGAGGTGACTTGAAGGCTTATTGGCTTGCATTTAAATTGCATTGGTAATGTTTATTGGTTACCTGGCTCCTTACCAGGTGGCCAGTGATTATATTGCAAATTGCGTCAAAAACGCGAAATGCAGGTAAAATCCCAGCAGCGTGGTGTCATTGATTCATGTTAAATTACGGCGAACTGTGAAATTTCTGATTGACATACAGTAGATGCAGAAGAAAAGTGAGATATAAAGTACGATTCGAGGTCGTTTTTATGGATGTTTTGAAGTAATCAACTACAAATAAATCAGCATATAATGCACTGTGCACTGTGTTTGTTTAGCAAAAATTATTAGAACTGCTGTGCTTATATGCAGTGATGCCAAAGTTTCGAAAAAATTTGAAATAAAAAATTGCATCAATGTTACAAACAGATTACCTCCGTAATAATTCATGTTTTATGGATTTCATCACACAATGTCTATTAAAAATATTCTGATAAAATATTTGACATTTGACAATGTGCTTGAGTAGCACTGCAAATAAACTAAAAGGCAGCCAAAACGTATTTGCATGTAGTTTCATGAAGCTAACCCAGATTTGTTTCAATTTTCCATCAATTATTTCACTCCAGACCAGTTTTTACTTGCATTTATGGAAGATCTTTGACTGATTGCATCACGCATCCCGAGTATTAAGGTCAGACAGGCTTGGTAGTGACTTTTCTTGTACACTGTTGCCAAATCATTGGCTTTCCGTGTATTTCTGGTACTTGAAGTATTTCTAATCTGGACTACTCCAATAATAATCACCCATTCTGCAAAAATCAAATGACATGACAAATGAGCAAAACGCCAACCCAATCCAAGAAATGATTGCCTCTTAATCATAACCTAATTCCATTCTTCCTTTGGCCGCACTCCCAACTAACTTTCCTATCCAAACTAAATGTAAATAGCAGTAATTTATTTGTAAAATCCCCGATGAACCTGACACTTCCCACACTCCCCCGTTCACCCTTTCCAGTGAGTGCGCAGTGGAAACGACACCGAAACATAAAGAAAAAATACAGTGCTTAGTTTGTAGTTAATTTATTAAAAAACGAAAACGAAACAACACTTCTTACTTCTAATCACCGGATCAGTCCGTCCCAAAAGTTAGCGAAATCTGTGTTTACCCCGTGCGTGTGTTTCTGTGTGTACTTTCCTCCTTTCCGATGATAGTAAGATTTAAAAAAAACCAACGCTAAAACTAAAACAACAAAAAAACATTCCGCTCAGTCAGTCAGACCGGTCTCGGCTCCACGCGTTCATCCTGCCGCTGGAGTAGAGAAGAAAGGAAACAAAAGGAATCAATTACCTTGTGCGCCATAAAAATTCTCACGTAGGAAGCAAAATGAATCGTGTATAATGTACAGAAGAAGTAAACTAAAAGCAAAAATCAATTTACTAAATAAAATCAAATGGAAACAAGTAAAACACAAGTGCAATTTTTAACATTAATGTCGTTTATTCATAGGATCGATTTGCTTTAGGCTTTAGCTTGTACGTTTATCTAGTTTTTCGCACACACAATAACGAGACGAGTGTTGGTATAGTTTATTTTGACTAAATGAGTATTTTGTAAATAGTGAAATTTTTAGTTCCGTAAGCATTGAAAAAAAAACTCTATACATTCTATATGTGTCTGCATATTTTTTTAATTATCTGAAAAATTACTCACTTAGCTTATTTTGTAAGTAAAAAAATTAATTATCAACTTGGCTCATCTTGCTGCCGAACTTAAATTTTTTTTCTCGAACCGATCAGATTGCGCTCTGATCGTCGTCCTGTTTCGCTGATAGTGTTTAATTTTCGCAACTCGCGTGTGTGTAACATTCGAACAAAACCAACCGCAAACTAAGTTAACAGTACCTATAGGTAAAATGTAAATGTACTACTCTCCATTGACTGGTCTCAGCAAATATTGATTTTAATTTATTTACAACGCGGTCTTTTGTGAACGTAAAACAAAAAAGCAGTTTAACGAAAACGAAAACAGTCTATCGATGTTAGCAAATAAAGTTTACCCTAAAATGTTGAAAAATAATCAAGCCTATTTGAACCGATAGTGTAAGCCTATTTTTTGAAGAATCACTGTCCGTTCGATCTGTTGCTGCATTTCCACCTAGTATGGGTCTGTTCGAAAGTTAGGTAAGTACCAATGCACATGTTTTCGCATATTCCAGGTTGAAGAAGAATCAAGAACAAGGATATATTAGCCTTTTAGTACCCGCGCCAATATTAATTTAGTCGTTAACTAAAACAAGAATTTGTTCGCATCCCAATGCCATTTTACTTATGAAATTATACACCTTGGTACTGTTGTCAGGAGATACTTTATACAATTACTCGTATTGCACTATCTTTACTATCACTATCACTATCGGCCAATTCCAAAATCTTGCAGGTACTTCATAGGCAGACTGGTATCGCTGACTAAAGTATCAATTTCTCCTAGTTGTGCAGGAATGATGATAGTTTTATCGGAAAACCATGTTTTGGCATTATCTGCCATAACTAATTTTGTTTGACCCAATCGTAGGTCGCCTTAAGGTCCACAAACAGTTGATGAGTCTGCAAGTTGTACTCCCGAAAGTTAGGGTTAATTAACCAATTTATGTTGCAAATGTATTTTACATATTTTTCAAAACAGTTTGGAATGTACGTTTTCCTTTTATGGACCCTAGTAGTTTACAACAGGATAACGAACGGGTCCATCATAGGAATTCTAGTGTATTTTGCATAGAGAGCGTCCACTAATGACAACACTTTTTGCATTAAGAACCGTATAATGGACTGAAGAGGATTCTCAATACTCATGTAAAATCTTCGCCGGATAATTCAGTGCTTTTGGTTTCCCAACAATACGAAACCAACCAACCAAAAATAAAAACTATTACGAAACCAACTTCACGTTCCACCTTTTACTAGACCACCACTGTAGTAGATATGGTACTTGAATGAAGTGTCTGCAATGAGTTTGTCACGGAACACCCTTTCTTCGGAATTTGGACAAGTATTCTAAATTTACTTTGACTTAAAAATTAATTTTAAAATATGAAATTTTACTTAAAATTGCTCTTTGCACACACAATATTTTTCTTAATATTGGACGTGAAATAGGACTTGACATCCTAAGCAACAATTTAAATTTTATTATGTTCCTCTAGTAGTTGCCACGACCAATTTCCTAAAACCGCAAATAAAACTGTAAGCTCCACTAGAACCTTCTGATGACCATTCAGACCACTCTTAAAAAAGCTTTTACCACTCTTAAAAAAGCTTTTATAGCATCTTGGAGAATCAAGCCATGAATTTAAGATAGGTTTATAACGCTCTGCAGAAAGCAGTCAGTAATAAAACCGATTGTGCTTTCCAATGCTTGACGGCCGCCGCCATAATTTAATGAAGCTTTCGACTAAGCATTGAAACGTAAAGCTTGATGGGTAAAAAACTAAATCACCAGACAGTTTCATTAACTTGAAAAGCAAAAAAAGTGAAACTTTTACTGTCAGATCGTCCTGATAGATTGGATTTAGAGCGCTCATAATAAAATATCCGAAAAAATAAATAATAAATTTTCAGCAGTTTCCGCAGTTGTGCAGCACATGCGCATCAAATTTTATCGTGCATATTGAAATGATAAGTAGGTAAAATTAAAATTCATCCCCCATCAAAATTCTGTAATTTCTGTAATATTCTTCACTCTAATATTCTTCATAATGTCAGCAACAAATCTGTTTGGTCAAAGTGTCACAAACAGACAGATTTATTGTGCTTGGACAAGCAACCGCAATAAGGTCAACTTATACTAAGTTTATAAGACATGTTTAGCAGCCAACTAGTTTTATCGTGGTAATATAAGAAACTATAATAAATTTGCTTTATAAATAGTTTTACTATGGTTTTATAGCCAGCTATAAGTAGTTATTGACTTATATCACTTGATACTGCGCAACACCATGATAAACCCAGAGGAAATGATTATTACCGGAATAAAACCTTTATAAAATTCAAATAAAACTAAGCGACTTTAGAATTGTTACTTTGGATTGGATTCACATTGGACGTGATGCGGGAATTGAAATTGGGCTTAGAATTAAAATCAAAATTATACCTCAAATCATTACACAGCTAGCATTTTTATATTATAAATATAAATGTTATTAATCAGCATTAGAGTAATTATCGTTGAAACGGGGCCACTACTGACACGAGGTCTACAAATATTAAAACTTTTGCACTTAATTGGTTGAAAATGGTTAAAAAATGAGAATTACATGTTTAATACTTCGAAATAATGGACCCCCGTTCGCCAAGGGGCGACAGTTTCAAAAAAAGTCGAATTTTCTGCAAACGTTTAGATCTATATCATGTGATATTTTATAAATTTGCAATTAAATAACTAACAAATTGCCCAGTTATGTAGAGAAGAAGATAATAAAAACAACCTTCATGGCGTATGCATACGTTCTGTCCTGAGGAATACCCTTCGAAACGTCGACATTTAACGAAATATAAATATTTTCGCACGAAACCCGTGACCAAAAGCCAGTATCATATCTGTAGAGAAGAAGAATAGGGCTTTCAATTCGAGTAAAAAAATTTTGGCGGCCATCTTGGATTCGGTCGCCATATTAGATTTTATCAATAAATCTCCGTATTCGCCGTGAGTCCCCCAACCGATTTTCGTTTTAAGACCACCACTGGAAAGCTAAGAAAAAATTCTGATAAACTTTCATACAATTAGGTGTGCAATATCATTAACTGAATAAAACAACCAGTTATCTGTGGCAAGGTTCACAATTGTCATATAATTATTAATATTTTTTTAAGTCCAGTGCCTCTATGGTTCAAAGGTACAGGTACCTGCGAGCCACATGCCCAAGTGTGGATGTTGTGGGTTCAAATCCGGTAAATAAAATCAGATTGTAGCTTGGTTCGACCCAAGCACCTTCCAGCATTGGAAAAAAGGTAGAAGTCACAACGATTGCTTGTTAAGCGTAGCTACCAATAACCCCCCCCCCCCCCTCACCTCACGAAACATTCATCAAATCAGATGTGTAGTGGCACTAACTAAACGAAACAATTAATTATCTGTATCAAGGTTTACAATTCTCATATAGTGGTATATCTTGCTTCAACGAGAATTACTCATTACGTACATATATGAAGGCTTGATGCGCAAAATTGGCTTATCCGTACTATTTTGGAGGCGATATACGTGGTGAGGAATAAATATACGCATTTCATCTAATTAAGTAATTATATACGATTTAGTTACGATTACGAATTTGTTACGAGTTATTTACGATAATTTTCGTACATCGATGCACGATTTGATGCTAGCTGGGTAGCGTGATGCGTAAAAAATCTCTGAAATTCCGAAACTATCCGTAAAAATAGATTCGTAATAGATTCGTGCGTAATTTCCGAAAATAACATAAGAACTATGGAAATTCAGAAATGCGTACAAAAATTGTCACGTAAAAATCCGCTTAAGCGACAAGATCAACCAGATTGCCAATTTTAAATGCAATTTAGTGTAATATTTTATGTCCAATTTTCTGTTTAAATTCATTCTGATTTCTACTCCGGTTTCAAGCCCAATTCAAGCCTTTTAAAGTCCAATATCTAAGTTTCAAAATAAATTTCAAACTTTACCTCCGATCTCAAGTTCAGTTGAGATGTGTGTTATAAATGTAATAGCAAAACTTGCGACACAGCAAATGTTTTACAAAAAATCTATGTCGTTTTGCTACTTAAAATATGGTTTGTTACATTTTGGTTAAAAAGCAGGGCCGAATAATACCGATTTTTGTAACTCATCTTGAAATAAACTTGATGAAATTATATCATAATTTGATTTAATTGTGATATGCCTAGAGCGGATTTGGTTACAATTTTTGTTATTTTAACTACTAACGAGACCAAGTTTATTACAAAACGCAAAGGAAAATTTTTTATAAAAAACTTGTTATTTAGAACTCATCCTGTTACAAATTTGTTATTTCCATTTGATTGGGTTATTTGCAATTTTAACGCCTATGCGAAGTCCAATTTAATGTTCGAATCCCAATCTAATACAGTCATTGGCGGAACTAGCGCTCATTTCTAGGGGGGGCTATAGCCCCGGAATTTTTTTCGACCGTTTTATTGGTCGGCCAAGTCAATTTTTCTAGGGGGGGGCTAAGTTTCCCCTAGGGGGGGCTTAGCCCCCCCTGGCCCCCCCTAGTTCCGCTAATGAATACAGTTTCAATTTAATTTGACTTTCAACTCTGATTTGAAATTCAATTTCATAACCGATTTGAAGTGCACTTTCAAACCTAATTTCAAGTCCAATTTACTGTCTTATGTCAATGTCAATTTCAAGTCCTATTTAATTCCATCTCCGATCTTATGCCCAGTCTGAAGTCAAATTTAATGCCCAACTTTAAATAGTACTTTAAATTTAATTTTAAGTCTAATTCAAAGTCCAATTCCATGTCTGATTTCAAATCCAATTTCAAGTTAAATTTCCTTTTTTTATTGTCAAGTTTAATTTCTAGTCCAATTTCAAGCACAATATCAACTCTAATTTCGAGTGTAATTTCAATCCCAATTCAAATTCAATGTCAAGTTAAATTCCATGTCTCATTGTTGGCCAATTTCTAGTTTAATTTATTTCCAATCGAAGTCCGATTTAAAGTTTAATTTCAAATCCAATTTAATGTCCCATTTTAAATTCGGTTTGCAGCCCATTTTTTCTCAATTTCGAGTTCAATTTTAAAGAAAACGTCAAGTTCAAGTTCAAGTTCGAATCCAATCCAATTCGAAGTCCACGAGTGGACTCAGGCTGGAGCGCATTTTTCGCCTTCTCAATAAAAAGTTATTGTAAAAAAGTGTTCATGGAGGAACTCAGAGGTGCACAGTTTTGACCCTAATTGGTCAGAATTTTCGCGATGAATAATTAAATTGCGTAACAAAGATCTGCAATCTTACAGTTATTTAATAAACATTGAATAAGACTTGAAATGTGACAAAAAATTGAACGTGAAATTAAAAATACATTCGACATGAAATTGAACTTTTGCTTGGAGTTGAAGCTGAAATTGGACATGGAATTGAACTTTAAATTGGCATAATTTTTGACATGAAATTGAACTACAGTGTTGGAAATAAACAAGTAAACAGAACAACCTGAAAGAATGTTTCATAAAACTCACGAATTTATATGCTAGTTTATTTTTAGTGTAAACTTTGAAAAGTGAAGAATTAATAAAAGTCTCGTTTCACAGTCATTGCTTGTTTATTTCATACTAAATCGATTTTGTGTGAGTCAACAATGATTTACTCAGGAAATAAAAAAGTAAACAATATTAAAAATGAACCATTGCAAGCGGACCGGTGCTCGTGGATAATGTATTCCAGTATTTCATATGCCCTCCATGATTCTCCATAACTGCCATGGGCTGTTTAGGTATACTTTCGACGGATATTTGCAGTATTTGTTGATGAATCGCATTCCATGCTGCTTGGATACCTTGCTAGAAATCGTTCAGATTTCCCCGCGAATCCACAGGAATCTTGTTATGCAGTATAGTCCACAGAGGCTCAATGGAGTTAAAATCTGGCGACTGGGGAGGCCAATCGAGCAGATTCTCATTTTTCGATAAGAAATAACGCTTGCAACCCTCTACGTGTGTTTACGGTCGCTATTC
Organism: Sabethes cyaneus; assembly: GCF_943734655.1. NCBI lineage: Eukaryota > Metazoa > Arthropoda > Insecta > Diptera > Culicidae > Sabethes > Sabethes cyaneus. The sequence goes on from NC_071355.1 coordinate 61,793,200, forward strand.
TGTTAGAAAGAATGCTTACACAAATTCATTTTTCTGAGTGATGACTTCAAGTTTTCCTCCAAGATCTTCACGTATGATTCGCCAGTCATCTTTACATCAATCCTGACAATATTACCAAGCCCGCTTCAGGAGAAGCAAGTAGTGATCCTCCTCCGTGCTTAACTGTTGTTTGAGTAAATTTGGATTGCAGACGTTCTGACTTCAGATAACATGTTCGTTAACGCCTCTTGATGTTTTTCAGCTCAAACTTGCTCTCGTCAGTCCAAACGATTGTCGTCCAAAAGTTAGTAGGAAGGGAAGCGTACTTTTTAGCGAAATCCTGGCGTTTTCTTATATTGACGTTTCTTAGCAGATGTTCCTTCATTCGAAGCAGCTTTGTTGCCCCACTTCTTGAAGTCGGTTGCTTACAGTAATGGTGGTGTTGTTGAGATTTAAGTGTTCCTGGATTTCTCTGCAAGATTTGTCGGGATCTGACCGAGCTGCACGTCGAATAACGGGATCTGTATGAACTGAGGTCTTACGAAGCCTTCCACTTCCGGATTTTTGCCAAGTGTATTATACTTTTCCATTATTTTCAAAATCCCTCCAACGGAAACATTATATTTTTCTACTGTTTTACGCTAGCTGACGTTTTGTTTCTCGTAGCACACAATCGCCCTCGGAATTTCTACAGGTTTTCCGCCCATTGCTTAGATATCATAGAAATATTCCAATATTGTTATCCAATGTTGACGTAACTCAGGGGGCTATAATGTATTTAGCTCTTTCACGCTGCTACTACTGGAAGACAATCGAATTCCGCAAAATACTACGCCGGAATTGACCAAAACGTTTTTGTTTACTTTTTATTTTCCGATAGTTAATCAACATAGCTACAGATAAATTTTTCTATTGCTAAGATGTGCGTGAATGAGAAGTGTAACTGTATGTATATCATCAGGACAAGGATATTGGAATATGGCGGAGTAATCAAATAATATTTGTTACCACCTAGTTGAGCCCAAATCTTAATAGGAAAATATAAATGTCTGTTAAGAATTCAGAAAACTGCGGATACTTTTCATTGGCCAGTGTTTGCGAAGATGTTTAATCTTTGTATTATTTCTTTGAGTTCTTATATTGCATAATATAGCTCTAAGATGTTGTACATAAAAGAGTCAGTCGGAAACTGAAACAAATAGTTTTTATGGCCATATTGGATTTTATTTAACTGAATTAAAACATTATCTCCATTGTGCTGATTCTATAGGCGGGCAATATGGCTCTTTTGTGTGAGTGGCTCTGAACCGTCTATTGTCTGCCGCAAACCGGCTCATATGGTCGGTGATAAGTCAGACAGAACCGAGTTGCAAATTTCTGACTTCGAGAAAAACGCATTCAAAGTTTGCTGCATTCGAAATCATCTTCTAACTCTGGCTGTTTGCAACATTTATGTAGTTTGATTAGAGTAAAATGTTGTTTAGAAAATTCTTGATCGTTTATCATTAACTCATATGACCATATATCACGACAAGCAATTGAGCTGAGTAGGCAAATCGAGCAGTCGAATCAAGCAATCGAGTCAAACATTTGGGTCGAGCAGTCGAGTCGAACAGTCAAATCGAGCAGTCAAATCGAGCAGTCTAGTCGAGCAGTCTAGCCGAGCAGTTAAATCAAGCTGTCCAATCAAGCAGTCCGGTCGAGCAGTCGAGTCGAGCAGTTGAATCGAGTAGCCGAGTCGAGCAGTCAAGCAGAGCAGTTAAATCAATCAGTCTAGTCGAGCAGTTAAGTCGAGTAGTCTAGTCGAGCACTTAAGTCGAGCAGTCGGGTCATGCGGTTAAGTTGAACAGTTGAGTCGAGCAGTTCATTCGAGCAGTTGAGTCGAGTTGTTTATTTGAGTTTATTTGAGCAGTTGAAACGAGTAGTCCAGTTGCTCGAGCTCCAGCTAAGTCGAGCAGTCGAGTCGAGTAGTCAAGTCGAGCAGTCGAGTCGAGTAGTCCAGTCGAGCGGTTGAATCGAGCAGTACAGTCGAGTAGTATAGTGGAGCAGTTAAATCAAGCTGTTCAGTCAAGCAGTTCAGTTTAGCAGTTGAGTCGAGCAGTCGAGTTAGGCAGTTGAACCGAGCTGTCGAGTCGAGCAGTTGAATCGAGCAGTCCAGTCGAACAGTTGAATCGAGTAGTCTAGTCGAGCAGTTGAATCGAGCACTCGAATCTAACAGTTTAGTCAAGCAGTCTAGTCGAGCAATCGGGACAAACGATTCATGCGAGCAGCTAAGTCGAACAGTTGAGTCGAGCAGTTGGGTCGAGTAGTCCAGTCGAGCATAAGTCGAGCTGTCGAATCGAACAGTTAAATCAAGCAGTTGAGTCGAGCAGTCGGGTTAAGTGGCTAAGTCGAGCAGTTTAGTCGAGCTGTTGAATCAAGCTGACAGTTGAGTCGAACAATCAAATCGAGTAGTCTAGTCGAGCAGTTGAATCGAGCAATCGGGTTGAGCAGTTGTGTCGAGCAGCCGATTCGAATAGTCCAATCGAGTAGTTGAGTCAAGCAGTTCATTCGAGCAGTCAAGTCGAGCAATTGAGTCGAGTAGTCCAGTCAAGCAGTGGAATCAAGCAGTTGAATCGAGCAGTTGAGTCGAGCATCGAATCGAACAGTTGAGTCGAGCAGTCTAGTCGAGCAGTAGAATCGAACAGTCCAGTCGAGCAGTTCAATCATGCTGTCCAGTCAAGCAGTCCAGTCGAGCAGTAGAATCGAACAGTCCAGTCGAGCAGTTCAATCGTGCAGTTAAGTCGAGCAGTCGGGTCGGGTAGTAAGTCAAGCAAATGTGTCAAGCAGTCCAATCAAGCAGTTGAGTGGAGCAGTTGAATCGAACAGTTCATTCGAGTAGTTCAGTTAAGCAGTACAGTCGAGCAATCAAATCGAGCAGTCTAATCGACCAGTCTAGTCAACCAGTTGACCAGTTGAGGCAATCGAGCAGTCCAGCAGTCGATCAGGGACCTGTTTTTAGTTACCAATAAGCCTCTTATGACGTACTGTCAGAGACCTGGTTTTCGGTACAGACATAAGCCTCTTATATAAATAGATTGGTTTAATTCGAGTAGTCGTCATTGGTATCTAAAGGTAACAGTTTTTACCTTTTTTATTTCCAACACCAACACTGTATATTTTGGATATTTTAGGCTTGAATTTTTGAACTGGAAGTTGAACTTAAACTTTAATTAAACTTAAAATTGAACTTAAAGTTGGATTTGATAATCAATATGGCTTGAAATTGCTTGAAATTTTACTTAAAATTAGACTGGAAAATGAACGCTAAATTGGACTTATGGATATTGGACATAAAATTAAACTTGAAATTTTTCTTGAAATTGGATTTGGAATTGTACTTAAGTTTGTATCAATTTAACATGGTAACTTGACTTTAAACTGAACCGGAAGTTAAACTTAAAAAAAAACTTAAAATTGCACATGGAATTCAATTCCATGAAACAGGATTTAAAATCAAATTTGAATTTTTATTTAAAAGTGCTCAGCAAATTCTTGAAATTTGAAACTTGAAACTTTAAAATTTTTCACACAGTTAGTTTATTTGTCGCAAAAATTGGCTATTGGAAGTTTTACTTCCTGGTAAAAACTTTACAAATTATTTTTTTACACTAAATTTTGTAGAGAAGGTAAGGTACACGCCCCAGTCTCTGCACGCAAGTGTAAAGTGTATTTAGTTCCAACATTTTTTGGTTAATTTTCTAACCGCTTATGCAATCGGAGTACCTAATACGATTTTAAAAAAAATTAATTGTTCGTTATGGAATTTTAACTATTACCTAATAAGTTATATAATTTTGATTTGCTGTACGTATAACATCGCCATAAAAAGAAGCTTTATCAGTTATACCAAATGTTTAAATTGTAATGCAACTATGCAACATAAAAAAGCTGTTCGACCCCTCTGTGCAAATCGAAAAAATGGATTCCTATAGCACATCGGATAAAAATTAATTTCACACAACAAACGCGAGCTTACTAATTTAATTTAATGTGTTACACCAAGTTTCGAATGATTGCACATCCAGCGACAGCAATATGCTCAACAGACCGACGACGTCAGTCCAATAAAATCTTCAAAATGGTTTTGACAGCAACCTATACTGGCAGTTCTGGCCTTATGAGCAACGATCGGAAAGGCAAAATCAAACGCGAAACCAAAGCCACGATTGAAACACCACACGACTAATTTCTCCTGCCCCTAGGAGCCTTCGCGTATCCACTGAAGCTGAATACAAATTTAGAAATTGACCCAGTTTCGGCGCTGTTTGACTTTCTTCCCCTTTTGTGAGCCTCTCAGCACATTTTTTTTTCTTCTGTCGATCAGTAGTGGCAGGCTTGCAACTTTGGTCTAGTTGTTACCGCTATCATTGTCAGCCAGATCGATCTTGTCTCGGCTTCTACCCCGCCGCCGTCGCCGTCGCCGCCGCCTCTGCCGCAACTCGATAGGAACATGTCGTTAATTTGTCAATCACTTTCGACATCGACGATCGTCCATCCGCATAATAGATATTGATTAGCGAGTGCACACATACACACATACATGCATCAAACGGAACGGCTGATCAAGCACGGAATCCACGAACGGAGATACCAAAGCGCCAGAATAAATAACGGGTTGAATAATTAGGGTCGGGGACCAGTTATGGACACAAGATCAAGATATATTTGATTGGTAATCCAACTAACACTAAAAAAGACCATATGATGGAAAAAGACAAAAGATAATAAAAAAAGCACACAATAATAAGACAAAAATCATTCCGGAAACACATAATTCAAAGCATTACCCTATGAGTTCATTAAATTTTGCTCTTTACTATCTATGCATGGAAGTTTCATATCTGTCGACTAAAGAAGCAGAAAAAGTGAAATTTTCTTTTGAAATGCTAATGCTAATAATTTGTCTCGCAAAGACTCTAATGAGTGGCGAAGTTTTGCTCTTTGCTGTGCCAGGCAGTCCGTGCCAGTGCCAGTGCCAGTGCAGAGTGGAACGCGGCCGCTTGTCGCCTGCTTTGCGGTCGAATGCTTATGAAATTGAATCTGATTTCCAGCAAGAATGACACACTTTGCAGGACAGAAACAGAACTGGCTTGCAACAGGTGCAATATGGTGGCCATTGGGTCATAGCCTCATAGCTTTGGCTTACTTTACGATTCAGGCGTCACAATTTTCAGCCGAGGAAAATTCCTGGTAACAATAGGACATCCATGCCACAATCAATCGATACAATAGGTATCGATTCGATACCACACAAATGGAGGAAGCAAAATAATGACATTCCAATAATCGTAAAACTTTTCGGTTCAAATTGTGGAAAAGCATTAGCATTTGAGGGAGAACATTAGAAGTCATGCTTTGTGATGTACATATATTTACAAATCTCATTGTTTATCAATTAGTTTTCAATAAATACTTTTTGCTAAATTTGTCAACTACGATACAAAAGCACTTGATGAACAGTTGAAATCACGGCAAAGTAGCTGGAAAGGACGGCATCTTCGCCGAACTTTTGAAAGTTTATTAGATTATAGGGGAATTGTGTATAACGTGTCCCCCCTGACCAATGTGCCCCCCTTCGTTTTTCGCTAAACAAGCGAAATCAAAATGCAAAACCACCCAGAAACCATAGTATTTGATGGAACTAGCGTACTATGCAAGTATGACAGTTGTCACATGCTGTAAAAACAAAACAAAAATAAATTGGTTTTTGAGCAGCTTCCGGCGTCATTTCCATAAGCTATTTTCTTGTCAAAATCTGTAAATAACCGGTTGTTGCGATTCGATTGCGTAAAGTGAACTTCAATAAGACATCCCTGCCAAAAATAACGGTATGAAACGCTTGATTTGCTTTAGCATTTAATATTTTTTCAAATAAGTAAAAGCAGGCCAATGTGCCCCACTTGCGGTGGTGCAATTTGTCCCCCTTGCAAATGTGGCTATAAACATAGCTAAACAGATCTAAGTTGAAGCCAATTGCCATTATTCAATTCAATTAGTATTTTAGAGCAACCGTGGTGGGAATAATTTATTACCAACGTCCAAATTCTAGGTATTTCAACTACCTGGTACAAAACGCCACAGCTGCAGTATAATGTGCCCCATGCAGAAAAGAAAAAGTGCATCAGAAGGCCGAAACTAGGTTTATTTTACATAAAATAACGATATTTTGCAAAACAAAGGAAATAGTTTTACTTTCTACAAAATAGAGTTGGTCTGTCACTGGTAGAAATACTCAAATTACCGCATTGGGCATATTATACCGCAGGTGGGGCATTTTACCCCGCGCAGACGAGAAACACAACATTTAGGTGCTTTTATTAAATAATTCCTAGCATGTTTATTCCACAATACTAAATGAAATAAACAATTGCAATTGGTTGTCAGCTTAAATACCAACATATACACGTAGCTGTAACGTTAATTTGGGGAAGTATAACGGAGATATATCCATTTATTCTTAGGGGGGCACATTATACACAGTTCCCCTACTAAAGGTATGGCCTGAGGAGGAACTAGCTATGGACTGATTGGAATCTCATACGTGATATTTACAGAAATAGCCATCGACTCGAATGGAGCAATTATCAAGGCATTACTCTACTACTCAATTCTGCACACAAAATTCTCTCCCGCATCCTGTTTCATCAGACTGAGTCCGTTGTAAGAAATTCTGGTTGGCGAATAGCAATGCGGTTATCGAGAAGGACACTCGACAATGAACCTTGCAACAAATCCGTGGAATTCAATTTTCAGGTTAACCATTTGTTTATAGACTACAAGGCGGCGTACGATTCAGTTAAACGAAATGAGCTGTGGCGGATTATGCTTGAACATGCTATCACCAGGGTTTTTGCTGTATAACATGCACTGCGTTTTTTGTTTTTGCTATAATAGCTATTGAATGAGCGATATACTTATTAAATTTAATGCGTGCTTGTGTGTAGTGGGGTTTACCTTTCCTTTAATGCTAGCTCTACTTTACCCACCTTGCTCCGCAGTGCCAGTACTGTACCCAATTACAGCCATCCTTGGCGAGTGACCAGTACATTTAACTATAAGAGTGACTTTTTTCACTGTCAAGAGTGCTTTTATGGGGGTCATATGGAATTAAGCATGAAGGAAGGGTAATGAGGAGCCTATGAGAATAAAGCCTTGCTAAAGTGACTTCACATCGAATGGCCTGATCCTATTAAGATTCAAACACACGACCACTCGCTTATCAAAGCAGACTCGGTAACCTTGCAGCTACAGAGCCCCCCTAACAAAATTGATTATGCTGATATGTACTATACCCTTAATGATTCAAAATCAAGCGTCAGGATAGCGGGTCACTCGGATATCAGACTCGTTTAGGACGTTAACGCAAGCTTATCGAATTTGCTGTTTAACAATCCATTGGAAGGTGCTATCACCGAACCTCACACGCGCCTAGGTTTTGCGGTCAACAGTGTTAACCGTAGAACTGTGGGAGAAGAGGGCTTATCATTAATTCTGGCAAAACAAAGTATATGGTGGCTGGTAGAGAGCGTGGTAGCTCTTCGAGTAAAAAGGCGGATAGCGGTTGCCAACAAGGCCTCCTATGGACTACGCAGCCAGCAGAAGCCCGTACCCTGCCACTCCGTACAAAACTCGCGCTCAGTAAGATGCTAAAGGGTGTCCCACATCAAATCGCATCACGGAAAAAACGCCGTAGAAAATTACCTTGTTGACCGATCTTTTTCAAACTTTCAGACAATAAAATATAACCCATTATTAATCTTTTTGCATATTTATTTCATTCAACTCCAACACTATAACCGTATGTTCACACCTTACGCTTAATTCCATTCATAAGGTTCTGTACAACATCTGGACGCAGCTTCCTCTGTACGGAAACCTACTTTTTCTTCATGTATTTCTCCGATTTGACCTCTTTGTAATGCTTCCGTAGTGCCTGCTTCATAACAGTTTAGTATTTTTCAATGGACCTTAGTTCCGATGCGTTGGAGGGGGGTTTATGTCCTTGAGTACGAAAGTAACCCTGTTGGCTTCGTACTACCCCGGGACATCCTTTGAATAGTACGAAGCTAATCCGACCAGAAGATCGTAGGGCCCTCGGGTTGCTTCAACAGAGGAAGCAGACGTTTCTGTAGACATCCCTTGAGGTAGATCTGCCCGTTTACAGACCCAGTAGTCACGAACGGTGCACTCCATTTACCCCATGAGCAGATCACTTGCCAAATCATGTATTTCTTGGCAAATTTTGAAAGTTTGTGCATCCTTATTTCTTCCAGAACATCAAACTTGTGCTGGAAGCTGACGACTCACAGTTGAGTGCACTATTTCGAGTTTTTTTCCGATGTCCCGATAAGATAGTTGAGAATTTTCCAGGTGCTTGCGCAAAATCAATTCCCGACGTTGCTTTTCGGGTGACGCTATTTTTTCCGATTTTCGAAAAACTGACAGCGATAAAAATACAGTGTATACAATACACTCTAAACTACTTCTACTCAAAATTTCAAGAGAAAATACCTATTGGGTAATTTTCTACAGCGTTTTTTTTTTCGTGATGCAATTTGATGTGGGACACCCTTTAATTCACCCGACTCTACGCCCACGAAGTGTGGACGTTGAAAGAGAGCAACCGACGAGCTCTTGACATTTTTGAGCGTAGGATCAAGCGATCAATTCTTAGCGGCATATTAGGAGGACACAATATAAAAAGAAATGTGACACAGGCGTATGAATCATGGAATATACCAAGTATACAAAGATGCGGATATTGAGAGGCGACTTAAACACGGCAGGATACAATGAGCTAACCACGTAGCAAGGATGCCGGATTACATCCCAGTGAAAATAATATTCAGCAGAGAACCCGACAAAAACCAACAGCTTCGAGGCAGATCCCGTAGGGGAAGACGGGGTAAGACGGGCCCCCTAAGCGAATAAATTGCTAGCATAAAATGTGTACGAAAATTCACCTTTTCTTGTTCCATACATGGAAAAGCATTCATTTATCTACCATTAAAAATTATATAAAGAATTAATTAGTCTATTTTTCCGTGATTTTTCATCAATTTTCGAAACGTCTAAAAATTACTCGTTCACAACTAGGCGGAGTAAGAAGGACCACCAAAGGGGTAAGACGGACCATGGCGGAGTAAGGCGGATTGTGGCAGATTTGAAGGTTTCTTTGAATTGTAAACACAATTTCAATATTATTAACTAAGTAAGAACAAGTTCTTAGAGGGTTTTTAAGTACATGCTAAAAGAAGGTATAGTTTAATTTAGAGACCTGCTAGAAGAAGGAATTTTACCACTAGTACAATTTTGAAAATAAGATTAGACGTTATTTTACTCCACTGGTTTTTATTTAATCTTTTCTTGGCGTTATTTTGTTGATTTGTCAGCAGGACTTTTACTCTTTGAATACGCTTCACTTTAGGTGAAGGCAAAGAAGGCAACACATGAGCCGTTAAGTGACTTGGGATCATCGAATTTTGATTCCGTTACATCCAAATTTACATTGATTTTGTTATTCCAATGGCACTTGTTGGTTTTTTTTTGACGTGGGAGGCTCTGTGTTAGACAGGATGATCTCAGATTCAGGAATAATTTTAGTTACAAGTGTACTCTATCTCGAAAAATACACTGATGAAGCCTGCAAGTCGTAAACGAAATGCGTAGCTGTCAGAATAATAAAAAAATTAGTCAAATTCAACAGGAAAAAAGTTGGTTTTTTCATTCAATATTTTTAAAATCTATTAAGACACTAAACAGAAGAACTTTAGGTAATTATGAGCACTATGACGCATGGCCCTTTTACCCCGTGAAAACTGGCCCGTCTTACCCCTAGTTAACAATTTACATTATTTTGCTTTTATCTCTCAATCCGTACTATTTTATATACATTTTCCGCCACACACAGAACAAGAATTGCCCAATTAAAGTCAGTGGTAAGAGAAACGTCAAAATACTTAGCTTTTTTTTTTGCTGAATAACCTTAAATTTGTTGCTGCTGAAATTATATCGCATGAAGACACTGCGAACGAAAAGTTTGTTTTGATTCTAGTTTTGACGTTGGATACGGCCGAGTGCCACAGGTTGTCTCGAAAGTGTTTAGATAGGCTAATAAACAAAACATACTGGGGCATTTGTAGAAAATTTAAGGATTTCTTGACGAAATCGATGTGGTCCCTCTTACCCCGCCGGGCCTTCTTACCCCTTGTTACCTTACCCGTTGGACGAGCGCTATTCGCGAGAATGCTATAGCAGCGGGTGTTAGGGAAGAGTTGAGAGCGACAACCCAAGACCGACAAACGTGGAGACGGCTCCCGAATTCGGCAAAGAGTCGATAAGCGGATTGCCGTCGAAAAAGTAAGTAAAGTAGATAACGAGAAGGTAAACCAAACTCGTAGGAGCTACACAGTTGCAGAAGAAGGCTGAACAGAAATTCCTAGGAATGCCCATACAAGACAGTAATGCCCCAGCATCTAATCTCAAAGAAGTCAAACCAGAAATCGGGTTGTTGAAGACCATGGACCCCTAGGATTTCACCTACATAACCGTGTTCCGCCAACATACTCGGTCCATGGCTGTCCGTCTCCAGCTTCTCGAGAATCACACACTTTCTAGCTCTTTTTCCACTCGGTCTAACCATTTAGTACTATAGGTCAAAATAATGGTCACAGTGGTCTAACCTTCCGACAAAAAAAAACCTTGCGTCGAAAACCAAATATATGGTAGGAAGAGGCTCCCGAAAAAGTAACGTTTGCCTCCCACGGACAGTGACTATTGACGGCGATGAACTGGAAGTGGTTGATGAGTTCGTATATTTGGGAAATCTGGTCACCGCCGACAATAATACGAGTAAGGAGATCCAACGACGCATTCCAGCTGGAAATCGATCCTACTTTTCCCTCCACAAGACGTTTCGATCTAGGAGCATACGCCGCCGCACAAAGCTGATGATGTACAAAACGCTAATAAGACCGGTAGTCCTCTACGGACTTGAGACATTAACTTTGCTTACGGAAGACATACGTGCACTTGCCGTTTTTGAACGAAAGGTGTTGCGGACTATTTTTGGTGGAGTGCAAACGGAAAACGGAAGTGGCGGAGACGTATGAATCACGGGCTACAGGTAGGGGAATTGTGTATAACGTGCCCCCCCTTCGTTTTTCGCTAAACAAGCGTAATCAAAATGCAAAACCACCCAGAAACCATAGTATTTGATGGAACTAGCCTACTATGCAAGTATGACAGTTGTCACATGCTGTAAAAACAAAACAAAAATAAATTTGTTTTTGAGCACCTTCCGATGTAACATTTGGCATCATTTCCATAAGCTATTTTCTTGTCAAAATCTGTAAATAACCGGTTGTTGCGATTTGATTGCGTAAAGTGAACTTCAATAAGACATCCCTGCCAAAAATAACGGTATGAAACGCATGATTTGCTTTAGCATTTAATATTTTTTCAAATAAGTAAAAGCAGGCCAATATGCCCCACTTGCGGTGGTGCAATTTGCCCCCCCTTGCAAATGTGGCCATAAACATAGTTAAACAGATCTAAGTTGAAGCCAATTGCCATTTAATTTAATTTAATTAGTATTGTAGAGCAACCGTGGTGGGAATAATTTATTACCAACGTCCAAATTCTAGGTAATTCAACTACCCGGTACAAAACGCCACAGCCGCAGTATAATGTGCCCCATGCAGAAAAGAAAAAGTGCACCAGAAGGCCGAAACTAGGTTTATTTTACATAAAATAACGATATTTTGCAAAACAAAGGAAATAGCTTTACTTTCTACAAAATAAAGTTGGTCTGTCACTGGTAGAAATACCCAAATTACCGCATTGGGCATATTATACTGCAGGTGGGGCATTTTACCCCGCGCAAACGAGAAACACCATATTTAGGTGCTTATATTAAATAATTCCTAGCATGTTTATTCCACAATAATAAATGAAATAAACAATTGCAATTGGTTGTCAGCTTAAATACCAACATATACACGTAGTTGTAACGTTAATTTGGGGAAGTATAACGGAGATATATCCATTTATTCTTAGGGGGGGCACATTATACACATTTCCCCTACTGCTTGGAGAGATTTCCATCGTACACCTGGCAAAAGTTGGGAGACTACGGTGGGCCGGCCACGTCGCAAGGATGCCGGACGACTGTGTCGTGAAATCCGTTCTCTTCAAGAACCCCACCGGCACTAGGAATAGAGGGGCTCAACGTGCCAGATGGCTCGACCAGGTTGAAACCGATTTGCGTGTGTCGAGTTGCGCAACGAATTGGCGACGAGTAGCCCAGAACCAAGTACAATGGAGAGGAATTCTTGATACGGCAAGAGCCACCCCGGCTCTCGGCTGAATAAGTAAGTAAGTATAGCTTAGCTCGATCCGCAGGTCCCCCAGCTTAGGTAAAGAAGAATGTTTTACAAGTTTACTAAGCGTTGCTTCAATGACTCTCCCTTTCCTAATTGTCCACTTTTTCCCCTTCACTTCTTGAGAAAATTTAATCTAAAATTTTCTAAAAAGTAAACTACACAAAATTTGAACTTTACTTTTCCATAGAATTTCCTCATTATTTAGTAGCAAAATTTAACAATATATCAATCTAGCACAAATCGTAGTGCATGGAATTTCAGGTGACTTACACTTCCGGGTCAAATAATGTGCTAGTTTCACACTTCGGTGCGAAATTTACAGACCAACAACAATCTCCGACCAAGAGAAATGGCACACATACAGCGCGAATTGTGTCAACCGAACTGACTGGCGCGTATTACAATGCTAATTACGGAATCGTGCCTAGAATTACTGCAATAAAACCGTAAAATGCTTTGTTGTGATAGTGTGGTTAGGGGTGACATAACAAAATTAATTTTCTTTTTCGAAGTATTACACTACAACAACAAATTAATGAATTTGAATATTAGCTGTTTTGATAATCTTTATTACTGTTAATTTCTCTCAAAGACGAATGAATGCCATCATCAACAGCAAACTTATCGCTAATGGATTTGTGTACTTTTGCGCCGCAGAGCTGTTTGCTTTTTCAGATAAACATGAACATTAGGAGAAAAGCACGCAAATATATGATGGAAGATGTTTTCAAAGGGATACAAAAGATGGGCTGTAAAACAATTCCAAATACAATGAAACTGAATTGGCCCTGATTCGTGTGTGCAACTCATCGAGTTTCTATGCGTACAAATGATGCTGTACTTAACTAGTTTAGCCCTTCTGCTAATGGTGCGTCGGGTCTGCCAATCGACTGGAGGACCTACCGTGAGTATCGCTAAATGAAGGTCTTTTAGTGTGATTTAACCTAAAAGCTTGTTTGAAAGTCTTTGAATATTTCGAAGGAAATTTGGAAATGGTCGAACTTTTATTTACAACTTTTTATTTTGATTTCACATGTTTTTGTAATCTTTTTGTTTTAAAGAAATTTAATTAATTAAGTAAAATAACTACTAAATTTGTACACAACCTAGTACTAATCGAGATATTTTGCCGCACCCTAAACAAGAATTGAACTCGGTTTTATTGCCATGTAAGCTGGCCAACCAGCACCGCTAACCATAGAATCAGGGAGACCACCGTGTTTAAACTACTTTGCATTGACGTTAATATTCGTTAACGTTATACCCGCGTCAACCTTATTGTTTGACGCAGTATTGTATTCCGAAACGGAAGCCTCACTAATGGACCAGCAGGAAACGGTAATTATTTGAGACCTGCTGAAAATTTGATTCCCAATCATTAGTTTTTTTTTTATTAAATCTAGAAATAGGAAATTTTATTGCCTCAATTCTTTCGGATTTCTATTCATTCGGCTATTGAGTATTGGCAAAACGGCAGAGCGGAAAAGGGAAGGCTCAGATACAATAAAAATCATAAAAACTGAGCAACAATCATAATAATCGCAATCTGGCAGCGCTCCAGTGGCTGGCTGGCTGACTGGCTGGCTGGCGCAAAGTGGCGCGCTCGCAACACAGCCTCAAACGTACCAAATCGAAACCAAGCTAATCGAAATGGAAACATTTTTTCCGCCTGATCTTTTCCATCCTATCGCACAATGGACACGAAGCAGCGCAATCGAGCACTATCCTTGCCGGTTGGTTATGGGAAATTACGAAAAATCGTTCCATTTTGACCGCGGCACTTGCCTACTGTCCATCGACCGGCTTCGGCGTCGGCATCGACTTTGGCCTGGTAAAGCCAAAATCTATTTCTTCGAGACGGAGGCCCAAATCGCGCGTGCCATAAAGGTATTTACGAGAGAAACGGGAAATTATTGGGTTTTACTAAATAGTACAAACACATACACATTCACATACACCTGTCGTCAAATGACGCCACAGCTTGGAACCGCGGCCGCCGCGGTGCGGTTGAATTGGACGTGGTGCAATGCTTAAAGCACCAGTTGGAAGCCTAAGGGGGTTGTTTCAAGCTAGCACATACTTGGGAAATTGAATTCCATTTGGGTGGAAAATAAGGGGTGGTTAATCTGTTTATTATTGTGGTGAATGGTGAAGGCTGATCCGAAGGCGAAGCTTGAGTAAGATTTGTCGCTTACCGGACGATGAAGTCTTTTCGCGTTAATGGTTGTGTAAGGAAGTTTGTGGTTTCTGTGTTTTTCCTGCGCGCATTCAAGTCCGCGCTTCGCTGCTGGCCACAAACGATGCTAATCTGTTTATGGTTAACGAGCGCACGTTTCGTGGTTTGTCGAAGTTAGGATAACGAAAACAAACATTTAAAACGCGAACAGAAAGATCATACCTAGCTGCTTCTGGTTAGGTTTAAACAATCATTCGCGTGTTGCGGTTAGCAAATCGCCATTTTGTACGGTCCAGTGCGACAATTAATGTGGTTCTTGTATCAAACTAATATTTCAATGAAGTATCTTTACCTTACATTAGGTTATTTATAATGTTAAAACACTTAATTAGAGATTATTGTTTATAAAATAAAAACCTTTTGATGTATGCCTTGCGAATTCTACCTTGGAATGATGAGACAAAATTACCAGCTTACGAAATACGTTATTGTAATATTCGTTAGCTGCAAAAAGACAACTTTTTCAATGACTTTGTGAAAGGAAATGCTGAAGCACCTTCAGATGCTGACACGTGCTACTCAAGCACCAATTTTTAGATTTGTCCACTAGGCGGTGCAGTTAAATGCAGTCGGAGTCCATTTTAATTA
This sequence comes from Sabethes cyaneus, assembly GCF_943734655.1. NCBI lineage: Eukaryota > Metazoa > Arthropoda > Insecta > Diptera > Culicidae > Sabethes > Sabethes cyaneus. The sequence goes on from NC_071355.1 coordinate 61,808,428, forward strand.
CCTTACAGATTTTTACATCATCGGCATAAAAACCGACCACCAGGTGGCAGGAGAGCTGGTAGTTCATTTACAACAAAGGAAAATAGCAGTGGTTCAAGGTTGTTCTCCTGTGGTAAGCCAGAGATGATGCAGAACGTGTAGTGAAACTTACGAGTGTAGCCATATGCAGAACAGTGTGGAAACTCCCAGCTTCTCAAGCCTTACAAGAAGAACACCGTGATCCACCCGATCAAACGCTGCTTGCAAGTTCGTGTCACTGCATCAATTTGCACTCCTTCATTCAGGTTACGCAGATAGAACGGGACGAATTCAACGAGATTCGTAGAGGCTGAAGGTTTTGGAAGAAATATAATTCTGGTCTAATGAAATGTGGTGTTGAAAACTAGCGAATAAAGCGTCGTTCACGGTTATCTCGAGCACTTTAGAGCTGGAGCACAACAACGACGTAAACCCCCGATAGTTTTGAACGTTGCGCTTGTCACCTTTCTTGTTTACAGGGAATATAACTGAATTTTTCCATATGTTAGGGAACTTACACTATTGGATCGAAGCATTGAACAATAGTGAAATAGGTCCAGCGAGAACACTTTTTCAGGATGCAAGATGTAACTCCATGCATAGAAGCCGAGAGAATTTAAATCAGGCGAAGAGTTAGGTTAATCTTTCGAAGAAATAAAATCCGGAAAAATGTTCTCACACCATACCTGTGTAGCTTTCGCCTGGTGAGAGGGTGCATAATCTTCTTGAAAGCAGTATGGTGCATTCTTGTAGCATTTTTTACCGATGGGCAAATGGTTTTTCAAAACATTACCAACATAATATTTATTGTTGATTTTAACACCAGGTTCAATGAACAGCAATGGAACCTTCAAGTTTTAGGATGGACATACCCATACCATCACCCTGGAAACATTCTGAACAGCCAGTTTGTCCCGAGGAATATCAAAAAGATCTGCTGCATATATCCGATCACTTTGTTGGTTGTGGTAATCCTATAGCAGGAACATTTTTTTGTCCGAAAACAGAATTTCATAATCACCGTGCTTGAGCAGCTGCCGTGCACCCGTTCTCTTTTGTATGGAATCAATCGAAGATCATTTTTCAAAATATACCTCATGGTTGACTACGAAATTCTCAATTACTAAACCATCTTACGTTTCCGATGAATTCGCTCTCTTACTATCTTACTTACTGGCTTCCTATGTCCTTACAGCTCGTTTATGGCCAGGTTTCGGGAGTATTCTCCAAGAACGGAAATCTTTCCGAGTAGATTCAGCCACTAACGATCGTGTGGTATGGTCGAAAATTCGAAAATTCGAGCTCTTTGCATAACTCTTCTCGCGCGAAAGCACGCTCTGCGGAGTTCCGCAATTTCATCTGTCCACCAGTAAGCCAGTGACCTCCGATACCTAGGTCGACCTTTCCTAGGCATGGTAGCGTCACACGCTCGCGACAGCACCTCTACCAAATGATCAGCGTTCGGATCGGGGATACCGCGATCACCACACTCTCTTCGGATCGCTTCCACAAATACTTCGGGATCGAAGTATGATGTCGTCCATCCACGGGTGGTTGGAGTGTCGGCTCTACTCGGCGCCTGCCGCCCGTTATCTGACTGACACCATAGCGGACCGACTGATGGTCACTGTAGCCATTGTCTACCCTCCAGTCTCCTATCAGACCAGGACTGCCGACTGTCTCGTCGATTATAGACTCCGCACCGTTCCTGCTGAAGGTACTCGTGGTACCGACGTTGGCCAGATCTACGTTGAGCTTTGTCAGAGCTTCAAGCAGAATCCGACCGCTATGGTTCGTGCGACGAGTTCCCCACTCTACCGCCCAAGCGTTAAAGTCGCCCGCCACAACCAACGGCCTTAGACCAGTCAGCACAACTGATACTCGGTTTACCATCCGCGTTAACTGCTCGATAGACCAATTTGGCGGAGCATAACAGCTGCAGTAGAACACTCCACTAGAAGTAGAACCAAAGTAGAACACTTTGGCAACCGCAAATCCCTCGTCTGTAGTTGACACAACCTCTTGAACCGGGAACCTGCTTGTCGTACATATAGCCGCTGTCCCTGACCTATCCGAGACGCAGTTACCGTTTCCGGCAGGTATACGGTATGGGTCCGAGATTATAGCAATATCCGTCAACGACTCAGTAACTGCTCGGTACAACAGCTGCTGGGCCGTGTAACAGTGATTCAAGTTGCGTTACCAGCACTACACCCGTTACCTGCACTTTGGGCCTCTTATTGTGTGCTTAGCGTTCCGTTGGCCGGTACATATCAGGCACTTGGGCGACGCAGTACAGTCCCTCGCTATATGGCCCGTACCACCACATCTCCTACACAGGTGGCTTTGGTCTGGCCCCTTACATCTCCAGGACTTGTGCCCTCTCTCAAAGCACCGGAAGCAGGCCTCCGGCTGCTGGAACACTCATAGAGGGCATACGGACCATCCCACCTTCAGCCTAGCCACTTTCAGGGCTGCATTTCCGTCTACCAGTGGAAGTCTTATAGTTGCTACCTGGGTTCCCGCCGGTCCCTTGCGCAGACTAACTGCCTCGGTAGTCACCACCACGTTACATTGCTCCTTGAGGGCTCGTTCTAGTTCCGGGCGAACTTGAGTGATCTCGTCCAGGTTTTAAGCCGGAGAGTCATCTCGTGCGTTAGTGCGCGGATCTGTACGCTGTCGCCAAGGGCCTTCTCTGCTAGCACTTTGTAAGCAGAACCCTTTTCAGTGGCATTCTTTTTGAACTCAAGTATCATGTCGCCTGTGCGAGAGTGGTGGATGCTCCGCGCATCCGCGCCCAGACCCTTCAACTGATCATCCCCTCTCATGGCCTTTAAAACTTCCTAATATTTCGGCCCCTCAGTGTTGAGAATAAGGGTATCGCCTTTGCTCCTCTTTTTTCTTGCCACTTTCGGTGGAGCTCGATCCTCCTCTTTCTTCCTGGCCTTCTTCTTTTTGACCAACTCCCACTGGTTGTCGGATGCTAACAGCATCTTGTTACCCTCAGTGGGTTCTTCGATTGGCTTACGACCCTCTGCTATCAGGCGCGTCTTCGGGCCCGTGGGGGTTTCTTCCCCTGAGGACTGCCTTGCGCGTTTGGTGGATGCCTTGTCGTTGGACTGCTCCGCAGTCACGAGGGCCACGGTGTGGTCAATCATTGACATCCGGCAGGCAACCGTTTGTGCAGACCTCGATTCAAACGCCTTCTCGGTCTCTTTCTCTGCCACTTTTACTCGCGCTTCGAGTTCGCTGTGCTTCTTCGTCGCAGGACGCATGGTGCCCCGAAGCATGAGCAGACTTTGTTTCAGGCCCTTCGCTAGGGTGCTGCGACCTGCCACGAACTCGATAATGGCATCGAGCTGATGAGATACCGCTACCACTCTTGGTAGCATGTCTCTCTTTCCTGCCACTGCTTTTATTGGCGACGGGCCGTTCATTGCTGCGTCCGGCGTAGATACAGTTGGAGCGACAGGTGTGCCGTTTCCCTTTCCGCTTACGCTGGCGTTTCTACTAGTATCCATCGGCGGAGATCTCTGAATACCACCTCTTGTGAACGGATTATCTAATCCGTCCGCGCTCACTGAAGTTAATGTTTTATTTTGATTATTCATATAGAATCCCACGAGTTGAGGGGAAAGAAGAGTCCGCCGCATCAGAGCCCCTCATGATGCGGTAAGGACTGATTACCGTGTAGGCCACTCTGGTACTCCACAGGAAGCAATTCTGCACTTTTTTCCATCCCTTCTTGAAGGTTTCAGTCATATGAATGACCTTCTTGAAGACCGTAGCTTGCTATATAGTCAGCAGCGCGATATACAGCCTGCTTATGAAGATTACATATATGCCAGCGCCACGTAGTGAGGCAATTCTGCAATATTTTCCATCCCTTCTTGAAGGTCGCAGTCATATGAATAACCTTCTCGAAGACCGCAACTTGCTAGATAGTCAGCAGCGTGAGATACAGCCTGCATAAGAGGATTACATATACACTAGCGCCACGTAGTGAGTCAGTTCTGCGCTTTTTTCCATGCCATCTTGAAGGTGGCAGTCATTTGAGCAACCTTCCGGAAGGCCGCAACTTTCTAGATAGCCTGCAGCGCGAGAAACAGCCTATACAAAAATATTACATATACGCTAGCGCCACGTTGTGAGACAATTCCGCAATACTATAATCCAATGAAAACCCGTTGATGTACTGAACAACTTTGTCGAAGACACCAACCGTCTATTAAGTCAGGATCACGAGTTATTCCATGTTGGAACCAATTAGGTCAATTCCCATATGCTACATAGACTCCAATAAGGACGTTCGACCGCGTTAATGGAATCACTCGAGACCGTCCTTAATGGAAACGTCCTTATTCAAAACCGCGTTATTCGGGGGACTGCTGTATATCAGCCCATAATTCACGGAGGGGCTGATATGATGGGAACAATACTGTACTAGCATTGCAGCACCGTAACCACAAAAGATACAGCAAAACTTCATTCAGGAAAATAATGTAGATAATAACTTGTTCTACAAATGTCCCATACTGAACATTGTCAAATTTTGCTCGGCTGAGACGGTACTGTCAAATGAATCAAAATTGAGTCAAAGGGATCGGACCATCCCTGGTGTGATGACCTTTTTCCATGAGAACCATTCAACAGTTACACAAAATGTGCAATTTAATTCGTTGAATATAGAAGGTCCTAAAGGTAACGCTCAGTTACGTATCTTCACTAAAATTTATAGGTAGGTAGTTATGAATAATGATGTCTACATTAGAACAATTTAACTTATGGCCTGAGCAAATTACGGAATAGCGAAACCAAATGGTTTTCATTGGGTACGGTTCTCCCACCCTACCACTTATCAAGAGGCTCCAAAAACTGCGAAAGTATAAAAATAAACCAAACATTCGAACGGTAGCGAATATCTAGTTCGGAATTTAAATTATGTATTTCGCTGTTAAGCTGCCTGAGTATTTCTAGTCTCCATTTTCCATTTCATTCGTATAAAGTATGTTAAAAACAACCGAACACGGTTTAGATGTGCGCAAATGTATACAAAAATAAACTTCACCTTATCCGTGCACGGTCCACTAATCCTGCATCCGAAGCCTATTAATTGCTCATTCCGTGTGAAGTGGATATGACTCGGAGCGGAATGAGGGAACGCGTTCGGCTACACGATGCGGCTGCTGCTGCTAGGCTCGATGTAGGTTCATACATATTTTAGTTGCGTTGTAGTCCCTGGAGCCGGCTGGGCTGGTATAGGTGCCCAACAACACACGGCAACCATGCCGATCAGGTTCAGGTTCAACCGACCACAGAGTTGCTTTTTTTTTTAACATTGGAGAAATGGACCCCATCACGGATAGTGGAAGTGTCGACGTTGGTCAGCCGAGGAGGCGCATGTTTTTATTGCTCTCTTATGGGCTGCTCTTTGCTATGCCGTTCGTGTTGTGCGCTGGTTTTCTATGCGGTTGATTCGTTTTGTTTTTTTTTGGCTCTATATATATAGTCGGGTTACTCGCTTCAGTAGACTTGATCCGATTGTTTTGGAATTTTAGCTGATTCAAGCTCATGCAGGAAAAAATGCGTTTGAGCTGGAAACTAACTTGGAGCTGTCGAGTTCCTTCTAACTTCGAACTTCGAACTACAAAGCATTTGATTTATGCGTTATTTTGCATTATTATTATTTTAGTAATTACGCCAGAAAACATGCCTGTAAGTGTACGAAACAAGTGATTGATCATCAATCCAATAAATACCTTTCATCGTCTAATAAACGCCAAACTAATCTCCCAGTTGGTGCTAATTTGCTAGATGCTAGATCCATGATCCCACGTTCAACACGTTAGACATGCCACATCAATCATCGGCTAACATTAGGAGCGGTAGCATGTAATGAAAGTAACCTGCCACATTGAAAGACGATTGTCCCACGAAGCTAATCGCGCCAGGCCCCTCATCGCCTTGGAGTTAGTGTAAGCACCATCATCCCATCGCCGGGCCGGGGCACCATTCGACCTCTTTCTCAGCTGAAGCATCTTCAGTGCAATCGACTTCATTTTTTTTTTCTTTCTTTCGATGTGCGGCGCTTATTGATGCAGTGCACTAACAACTAGGCTTTCATTTTTTTCCAGAACGAAGACCTGTCGGTAAGTGTAAGTGTAAGCAATGTGATAAACTTTCTATAGGTGTAGCATGTTTTTGTTTGCAAAGAGTGAACGTCGTGAGCAGGGCTGATTAGAGATTAATTACAATCTTCTATTTCGCAAAAAAATATATTTGAAAATGACAATTTTAAAAAATAAGCCTCGAGTCCCGTCCCCAATAAAAATACTTTTTATGGTATCCAATGACAAAGTATAGTTTTCCATATTCAGCAAAGACATAATGGATGGGACAGAACGTCGCATGAGAAGGATAAAAACCTAACCATCTAATGCTCTAAAAGTCTACAGATGGCTTCTAGAACCTCAAAGGTACACATAAAATTTGTTTTAAATAAAGAATTTGAGAAAATTGCACGGAAAATATTTCTTGACACTTTGATACCAACATTACCACCCACTTACTTCTTTACTGATCCATCGGTCGGGCAGAACAAAGGGATGAAATCAATCTCCACTGCCGACGGTTATACGCCCTGGCTTTGATCAGTCGCCAGGACAGGTTCTCATCAACAGCCTGGATGTCGTTGGTTAAGCTGCGTCGCCTTGAGCTTCAGGCTCTGCCTGTAACCAATCCAATTGTCCAATTCAATCAGTCTAACGTCTTTCTGACTTAAATCCCTTGAGCGGATTGTTGACCACGTAGAAGTTCCTCTTCATTCAGCACAACATGCCCTTCAAAGTGGTAAGTCTACAACCACTTTATCATATGATGTGGTGAATAAAATTAATATCACTTTTTTACGAACTTTTTTGGATATTGAAGAAGCGTTTGATAACTTATCTTTCGGGGGTCCCGTAGCCGCAAGGTTACCGAGACTACCTTGAGAATCGAGTGGTCGTGGTTTCGAATCTTAGAATTAGGCTTTTCGATATTAAGTGACTTTAGCATGGATTTATTCTCAGCCCCATCCACATTCTTCTTACTGAACTCTGCATTTACTAACAATGAAGCCTCTTGTCATGGCAAGTTATAAGAGTGGTACTTGCTTGAGGTGCGAAATTATAACTTGTTCCACTACCTGGTTCCAGGAACGAGATTGGTAATGCAAAAGATTTAAGGAACACTCTCACTTTGTGTTGAACTCTGTTTTACTGACCATGAAGCCTCTAGCAGCGGGGTGGTGTGGCTGTCAAACTACATACATTGTCCATGTCCCACTCATTGGTTTTGGTACTTTTGGTTCTGGTGCCTACTTAAAGGTTTATTCATTTTAAGACTACTGGAACTAATTAGAAAGCAGTTAAACACAGTCTTTTAACTATAATTCAACTAATATTAGCTGTTATTTTCGGTATACTGGCTGGTTCCAAGTTGTCGTCGTCCATGGATGTTTAGTTCGCAAAATTTTGACAATTTCACACCCCTGGCCTCTAGCCGGGGCTAATAATAAGAGTGATACTTGCTCTCGAGAACCGCTTAGTTGGTTTCGAGGTACGATGCTGGTCTTGACAAGCCAGTCGTCGTATGTTCGAATCTCGACTAGGCAGTGCTGCTAGATAGAGTTAGTAGGATTGTTGTACTAGCCTAGCCCCGTAACTTTCCTGTACTCTAAATAATAACCGGCTGTGAAGTCTGTCGATAAAGAAGGGTCAAGTCTTAGAAAAGACGTTTAAACCCAAGGCTTTGCCTTACTTGCTCACAATGTGCGAATGACGCTCTTGTATACGGGCAAATTATAACTAGACTTCCTGGCTCTAGAACTAGATTGGTTGAAAAGTAATAAGAAGCGTAGAAGGAAAAAAAGAGTGGAAACACCGACACTTAAGCACGGATAATAAGCAGTTCGCTCACTCTATAGCGATACCTACTTCAAAAATAACGAAGTGCAGAGCAACACCTGGATGATATCACAATAGATCAAAAATCATGTAAACTTCTGTACAGCAACATACATGAACTTCAGGTACTAGTTGATGGGAAAGTTGATAAAATTTACCGGGATCGCGCGTAAACCGATTAGTATGAATGTAAGATCCCAATAATTCACGTGAATGTTACATGAAAAGTATGATGGATAAGAGTTACCCATGTCTTCACGTAAACTTGACGTGCCGATTTTTTAGACTGTAATCTCCGATTTATGAGAACAACGAGTGACATTAGGCAGAATGTACGTTAGGCATAACGAACGATAGACATGATGGATGATAGGTATTATGGACGGTAGGTATAATGGACAATAGGCACGATGGACGGTAGGCATAATAGACGATAGACATAATGGACGTTAGGCATACTTTACAAAATTTCGCTTTCCTACGAATGCGCACTTGAGTCAGTCATCACTACGTCACAATTCAATGAGAACCGGGGCTGCCCATGTAACATAAATTCATATGGCATGATGCTGATTGGCATAATGTCGATTAACTTAAAAACTTCGGCATAAACATTAGGGACCATTTGGCAGAAATACATATGGCATAACAACTTTTTGGTATACTTAGCAGAAAATTTTTTTATGACTTCACAAACAATTTAGGACGAGACACGCGCAAGCCGCGAAGGTTGCCGGCGATCCGCTATCGGAAGTGCCGGTCACTGCGGGTGCAGACCTAACCCCCGCCCAAACGAAATCACATCCGTCAAGGTTTATTCAATTTCCTAGATCTACCGACGTTGGTTATTTTTCCCTAGTCCTCGCATCGACTCACTGAGTTGGTACCGACTGAATAATAAATAACCGAAATCCAAATGGCTGAATTTCAACAACTGTCACCGAAAGCCGAAATTGTATCTGACCGTATTCTGAAAGGCCGAACCCCTATTTGGCCGAATCACGACAGGCCGAAATCTCGCCGAAAACTATTTTTTTGAAATAATACTAGCTGACCCGACAAACTTCGTATTGCCACAAATTAACCTGTGTTGTACATAAATCATGAATCTCGGATGATCTTTGTCACAATCTCGAGTTTTGCAAGCCCCCCAGTGGGCTGCGCTTCCGACGGCGGGTCACCGGCAACACTCACGACCGTCTCGTCCTGAATGATCTAGTGTTACTATAGATAGTTTTTGTGGTCTTGTATTGACTAATGTTTTATGGAAGAGTCTCGAATTTTTCGAGTTCGATTAGTTTTTGAGTTTCGCAAAAATTTCTGTTTTATTTGTATGAGAGTCCATATCCCCCTACCACAGGGGTGACTGGTCTCTAACTATCGTAAAATGAATTCAAGACTCCAAAATCTCCCACATGCCAAATTTGGTTCCATTTGCTTGATTAGTTCTCAAGTTATAAGGAAATTTGAATTTCATTTGAATGGGAGCTCCCCTCTTAAAAGGGGAAGGGGTCGTAATTCACCATAGAAAAAATTTCTGCCATCTAAAACTCCCACATGCCAAATTTGGTTCCATTTGATTGATTAGTTCTCGAGATAAGAGGAAATTTGCATTTCATTTGTATGGAAGCCCACCCTCTTAAAGGGGAGATGGGCCATAACTCGCTTTCTAAAGAAGAGAGGGGTCTCAATTCACCATAGAAAAAAATCTTGCGTCCAAAACCACTTACATGTCAAATTTGGTTCCATTTGCTTGATTAGTTCTAGAGTTATGAGGAAATTTGTATTTGGTTTGCATGAGAGCCCCCCCCCCCTCTTAAAAAGGTAAGGGGTCCTAATTCATCATAGAAAAAATGGTTGTCTCCAAAAACACCCACATGCCAAATATGGTTCCATTTGCTTGATTAGTTCTCGAATTATGAGGAAATTTGTATTTTATTTGTGTAGAAGCACCCCCTCGTAAAGTTGGGAGGGGTCCTAATTCACCATAGAAAATATTTTTGCCTCCAGAAACCTCCACATGCCAAATTTGGTTCTATTTGCTTGGTTAGTTCTCGAGTTATGAGGAAATTTGAATTTCATTTGTATAGGAGCCCCCCCTCTTAGTGTGGGGAGGGGTTTCTAACCATCACTAAAACCTTTCCTGGCCCCAAAAAACCTCTACATGCATATTTTCATGCCGATTGGTTCAGTAGTTTTCGATTCTATAAGGAACATACGGACAGACAGACAGACAGACAGACAGAAATCCTTCTTTATAGGTATAGATTGATCAAAATAATGTTTTAAGGTCAATGTTAAGCTATTATCAAACTAAGTAAAAGATATTTTTATGCTTTTTAGAAAAATATGATATGAAGGAAAAACAGCATTTCGTAAAACACTGGCACCTTTGTCTAGGAACAACAAGACAAACGCACTATACACCCTAATAGCTATTTTAGTAATTATTTGTGGTAGGGTCCCAATTTATCATAGAAAAAATTTTTGTCTCCATAAACACCCACGTGCCAAATTTGGTTCCATTTGCTTGATTAGTTCTCGAGTTATGAGGAAATTTGTATTTCGTTTGTATAGGAGCCCCCCCTCTTAAAGTTGGGAGTGGTTCTAATTTACCATAGGAAATATTCTTGCCCTCGAAAACTTTCACATGCCAAATTTGGTTTCATTTGCTTGATTAGCTCTCGAGTTATGAGGAAATTTGTGTTTCATTTGTATAGGAGCCCCCCCTCCTAAAGTGAGGAGGGGTCCCAGTTCATCATAGAAAAAAAATTTGTCTCCAAAAACACCCACGTGTCAAATTTGGTTCCATTTGCTTGATTAGTTCTCGAGTTATGAGGAAATTTGTATTTCGTTTGTATAGGAGCCCCCCCTCTTAAAGTGGGGAGGGGTCCTTATTCACCATAGAAAATATTCTTGCCCTCGAAAACTTTCACATGCCAAATTTTGTTCCATTTGTTTGATTAGTTCTTCAGTTATGAGGAAATTTGTATTTCATGTGTATAGGATCCCCCCCTCCTAAAACGGGAAGGGGTCCCAATTCATCATTGAAAAAATGTTTGTCTCCAAAAACACCCACTTGCCAAATTTGGTTCCATTTGCTTAATTACTTCTCGAGTTATGAAGAAAATTGTGTTTCTTTGGTACAGGAGCCCCCCTTCTTAAAGTGGGGAGGGGTCCTAATTTACTATAGAAAATATTCTTGCCCTCGAAAACCTTCACATGCCAAATTTGGTTCCATTTGCTTGATTAGTTCTCGAGTTATGAGGAAATTTGTATGGATGCCCCCCCTTTTAAAGAGGAGAGGAGTTATAATTCCCCTTATAAAGAGGGGAGGGGTCTCAATTTACCATAGAATAAATTCTTATCACCGAAAACACCCACACGCCAAATTTTGTTCTATTTGCTTGATTAGTTGTCGAGTTATGCAGAAATTTGTGTTTCATTTGTATGGGAGCCCCCCCTCTTAGTGTGGGGAGGGGTTTCTAACCATCACTAAAACCTTTCCTGGCCCCAAAAAACCTCTACATGCGTATTTTCATGCCGATTGGTTCAGTAGTTTTCGATTCTATAAGGAACATACGGACAGACAGACAGACAGAAATCCTTCTTTATAGGTATAGATTGATCAAAATAATGTTTTAAGGTCAATGTTAAGCTATTATCAAACTAAGTAAAAGATATTTTTATGCTTTTTAGAAAAATATGATATGAAGGAAAAACAGCATTTCGTAAAACACTGGCACCTTTGTCTAGGAACAACAAGACAAACGCACTATACACCCTAATTGCTATTTTAGTAATTATTTGTGGTACAAATAGTTACGCTCATTATAAGGTGCGATACCAAAACCATGTCAGTAGTAAAGGTTTCCTCAATGATGCAGGCTGATACGGCCGTAGACCGCTAATGTTCGTCGGTGACCCGCCGTCGGAAGCGCCGGTCACTACGGGGGGCAACTCCCCGCGGAAATCATCACTATTTAGGTACATGAATTTTCCTAAGTTTAAGGACTAGTAGGGGTTATCCCTTAGTTGAGTCCGAACGAACGGTAGCGAATAAGGACAAATATATCCAACATTTGAGCAGGTCAAAGGCAGCGAATATTTTCGACGACATTCGCGTTCTTCTCGAAATAAGAATTTTGTCACTTGGCTCGGTCTGACAAACTATTTGATTTTTTTGTCTGATGAAGAACACTCAATGTTAACCAAAATAGTTTTTAACCGAAAATAATTCCCTATTTCCTGAATAAACTCCTTACGGTTAGACTATGTCAAAGGAATGCCAAGGAACATTTCTGGCTACGCCCGTGATGTCAAATAATGGTCAACATAATAATTTCTTTCTTTAAGGACAACAATACAAGTTGTGGTGAGAACGTATGCATTACAAAAATGAACAAAATACGGATGGCGATGAAAAAAACTACAAAAAATGATTCAATGGAGTACATTTTCCTTAAATGCTACTTCTATTACGGTTCTACAACAAATACTTCGACACCCTGCCGGTCGTCCTTACGGCAATTAGCCGGAACCTTAGTCATGGCCGATAAACGATGAAAATGTTCTATTGTTTGCAGCTGGGGGATGTTGAGAGGGTTAGCGGTATTCAGTACAACGAGTATCTTTAGCCACTCCATCTCTTCCAGAGATCTTTTTGGCATAATGGGGCGAAGCCAGGCCGGCCAAAAGACCACGCACAGTTCCAAAAGGGCGAAAAGTGGAACTTTTTCCTAGTGTCTCTTGTTTTCATTTTATCATTTATGGTCTTCAGCACTTTTGTTCGTATGAATATCCCCCTTAATCTAAAACTACTGTCAAAGGTTCGTCATCGCTTACCATAATGAAAATAAAAAAATAACTTTTTTGTGTTAGGAAATATAGACATAGTTTCTTCGGCGAAGTTGTAAATATTGTAAAATCAAGCAACTTTGCTGAAGAAATAAAATTTCTATCTTTATCGAGTGCTGAACTATATGCCATATTCTTTAAAACTTTTTTAAAAACTGGTTTTTCATACTTAGGTTTTGTTAGTTGTATTTTACAAGAATACAATGTTCTAGGCAATTATCGAAGCTCTCAAAATACACGTTTTTGCAGAAGATTGCAAATCTCTTGGACCTTTACTTGCTGAGTTATCGCATATTCAAGCTTTAAATTTCCATAGCTTTACAAGCCCCTGGGGTAAAATGGGGCAAGCGAATTTATGAAATCAGCACTTCATCTTAAAGCTCAAGTCGAATACTATAAACTTGTATGGGTTCCGCTTGTCCCCAACCGCCCAAATGAGAGTACGGCAAGCATACGTTTTATGTGTTTCGCGTTCGCGAACGGCTCGATACACGTCCACTTTTTTTGTGTTCGTAGATAGACACATGATTTCTTCGGCAAAGTTATAGAAAATATAAAGATAACCAATTTTGCTAAATAAATGACATTTCTATCTCTATCGAGTGCACAGTTGAAGAGCATTTTCTTTGGAAATTCTTTAAAAATAAGTTGTTCATATTTAACGTATGTTGGTTGCATTTTACAAGAGTATATGGTTCTAGGCGATTATTTAAAGACTCAAAACACATATTTTTGCAGAATGTTGCAAATCTTTAGGACCTTTCCTTGCAAAGTTTTCGCTTATTTAAGCTTTATTTTTCCTTAACTTCACGTGCCAAAAGCGATAACTTTGTAAGAAAAGGTCCTAGAGATTTGCAATCTTCCGCAAAAACGTGTATTTTGAGTCCTTCAATAATCACCTAGAACCATATATTCCTGTAAAATGAAACCAACATAAGCTAAATATGAAAAACTAATTTTTAAAGAATTTCCAAAGAAAATGCTCTATAGTTCTGCACTCGATAGGAATAAAAATGTCATTTCTTTAGCAAAGTTGTTTACCTTTATATTTTCCATAACTTTGCCGAAGAAATCATGAGTCTATCTAACACAAAACTAACACACTAACTAACTAACACAAAAAAACGGACGTGTATCGAGCCATTCGCGAACGCGAAACACATAAAACGTATGCTTGCCGTACTCTCATTTGGGTGGTTGGGGACAAGCGGAACCCATACAAGTTTATAGTACTCGACTTAAGCTTTAAGATGAAGCGCTGATTTCATAAATCCGCTTGCCCCATTTTACTCCATGGGCTCGTGAAACCATGGAAATTTAAAGCTTGAATATGCGATAACTCAGCAAGTAAAGGTCCAAGAGATTTGTGGTCTTTTGTGAAAACGTGTATTTTGAGAGCTTCGATAATTTCCTAGAACATTGTATTCTTGTAAAATGCAACTAACAAAAGCTAAGGATGAAAAACCAATTTTTAAAGAAGTTTTAAAGAATATGCCTTGTAGTTCAGCACTCGATAAAGATAGAAATTTTATTTCTTCAGCAAAGTTGCTTGTTTTTACAATATTTACAACTTTGCCAAAGAAACTATGTCTATATTTCCTAACACAAAAAAGTTATTTTTTTATTTTCATTATAATAAGCGATGACGAACATTTGACAGTTGTAGATTAAGGGGGATATTCAAACGAATAAAAGGGCTGAAGACCATAAATGATCAAATGAAAGCAAACGACACTAGGAAAAAAGTTCCGCTTTTCGCCCTTTTGGACCACTGTGCCACGTCCTCCAGACAGTAACTTCCAGCAAGCCCTTCGTACTGCATATCTTCCCGTTCACCGCAAGCCCCGAAGGAAAGAGCAGCAGCTTGTAACATTTGCTTACCGCTCTCAAATCGTCAGTTATAGAAGGACCTTCGTTGAGAACTTTGGATGGGGGATATATTTGACGCCATCGCTTACCTTCTTGGTGGAGCGTAATGCACCCAGTGCTTTGCCAGTCGTTGCCTTCTAACATCTCGTCATCCTTCTCCGGAAAGATGTTTTTCATCAGCGCCTTCAGCCTTGATTCCTTGCTGCTAAGGTATGACCGACCTTGATTGACGCATCCACATAAAAATGTCCATTTTGCTGTACTTTTTCACCGTTTAGTTCCGACCTCCCCAAGGCATGGACGGCTGAGGGTGCCTTGCTCTCGGTGTTCCTTTTCAGCTTCCGTTGCACTTAACCTTTCTCTAGAAGGGAGCGGTTCTTGTATGTGTCGGATCGGCTGAATCCGGCGGACACGAAGTGCCTCACGATGTCCAACTTCTTTACTCCGGGATGCAGCTGCAGTACGAACAAAGCATCGAGTGTAGTTGCTTAACTGTTTTTGTCACAATCAATTGATAACGTTGTCAAATTATTTCTGTACACAATCTGGTTGCTACGATTGGCGGTACATAAGTGGATTCATCATCAGTTGGCTGGGTACTCGCTTGAAAAATTTGCTAAAATCAGTAAATTTTTTTTGCATATATGATGTCAAAAAATTAACAATTGTCGACAGTTATTTGCTCTACACAGTAAATGCTTAAACAAAAATGCGGTCATTTTTGGGTACCGCCATCCGGGGTGACATTGTGCCACGGGGGTGAGATTGTGACGAAAACCAAAAATGTTTATTTGTGAAAATTTATTATATCTACACAAACTGGTGACCTAAATTCAAAATGATGATGACCATAACATATTTATTTATAACTTAGAATGGAACACAGATAATATTAGCAAACTAGGATTAGCCTAAACAGGGTTCAAAGTTCGCGATCAAAAATACTCGGAAATAACGCTTGTAAAAAATGTCCCGCATAAAAATGTCCCAAACAAGAAATCGCATCAACTTGCCATTTTGAAGGTATATAAACTAATCATTTACAATGTAAGAACCTTTCAATCTTATGCGTTGGATAAGTTTTGATTACGAAAATAGCATTTTTCGAAACTTGGTACTTTTCGAGCTTCACGGGGTGAGATTGTGCCAAGCCATTATAATCGATCCAATTTGTGGATTTCACATACACCATAAAAATACATCAGCATACACCAGTACACTCACATTATTTACTATTGAGCACAATATTTTGACAGATTAGATTGCATCATCCATTTTGGAGCAAACAGCATCATAGGTCTGCTAAATAATTTAAACTAATTTTTACTTTTTCTCTGGAAATTTCAGATGCTTTGAATAAACACTCAAATATAAGACGAATATATTATACCCAGTATAAACTGCCAGTTTTAAGGCGGGGGGAAGTGGGGTGGTATGGGCCCTCCATATATCTCCCCCTTGTTAACCCTAGAAACGCTACTGGCTATAAAAATGCTGACTACGAGCTCATTTTTAGTTATTTCTGACCTCTCCGGGTTATTTTCGTTCATACTTTTTGTATGATGCGTTGTTTTTGGCCGACCCCCTGCCCCTAATAGTCCACTTAGCTCATGGATGGCCCCATATGAACTACTTTATACTGATATTTATGTGTATTGTTTATAAACATGCTAATGTTCACTGTTTAGGTATTTATCTAAACTTTATGTTTTTGGAACAAAGTCACCCCCTAGAAGGGATGAGATTGTGCCAAAGTTCATGCACTTCCAGTAAATTAGGTTTCATTGTAACTAAACCATCTCTACGGTAGTTTTTAATTGAACAATTTAGTATATATTGACAAGTTTGAAATCAACTTAGTTCCTAAATTGTGTATATACTGAGCTAAAGAACAAAAACATATGCTTTTTTGGCACAATCTCGCCCCGGATGACGGTAATTTAGATTGAGCGATTAGCGGTTAACGAAATTTTCGTTAATTTGAGTTTATCGATTAGCGTTTAGAGATTAGCGAGCTAACTTTTTCGATTAGCAGATTAGCGGTTAGCGACGCTAAATTTTCGTTTAGCGGTGCCCACCACTGCTTATTGGTAGTAGTAGTAGTAGTAGTAGTAGTAGTGACTATGACCAAACTCGTGTTTTAGTCTTTGACCTTGAAATGCGGTCAGGCATTAATATTAATATTTTTTTGAAACGATGGTTCTACAATTGAGTGAGGGACGGTAGGGGAAACTAATGAAAATTTTGGGAATGGAGGGGAAAGAATGGAAAGGAAGGGGGGTAATTGGTAGCTGCGCTTAACCCCCCCCCCTTCCCCTTCCTTTCCACTGTTTCCCCTCCATTCCCAAAATTTTCATTACTTTCCCCTACCGTCCCTCCATCAATTGTAGAACCATCGCATCGTTTCAAAAAAATATTACTAGTTGTGACGTTGGGTTTAATTCATCAGATCTCATATGGGCAGGAAATTTTCTCTATTTGTCCTATGATAACTCATTGTGGAATGTTGTTGCAGGTTAAATGTGCCAAATTATCGAAGCCGAAATAAAAAAAATGCAATATTGATGATGATACAAAACAAGAAAACTCCGTTGAATATCCAAAATGCTTCCCGTTCTGCTTCTGGTTCATTTTCATAAAACAAAAATTATGGCCTTGCGCATTTCGGCAAAACTCTCCAACTCGTCACCACACGGTGCAGGGGAACTAAGACCTAAGAACCCCATACACAAAATCCAACTGGGTGATCAACATCAACTATTTTTCTCCATTCAACAATTTCGCCCCAATACGCTCTCGTGTGCAAATGTTGCTTCAAGCTAAGTGAACAAGTAAGCAAGCAAGTAAGTAAGTAAGCAAGTATAAGCAAGCAAACTCTCCTCTTGTGTACACCAGCCATATTGTAGTTGTTGTATAGTTCAAGCACGAAGGCACCAGGGAAAAGTGTGTCGTAACCTACATTTTTCTTCTTCCTTCTCCATACAAATCTGGTCATGCCGTGTTCGCGCGGTTCGTCTCTTCGAAACGGCCGGCGCGGCGTGCGGTTGTTTTCTTTCGTTTTCCATTTCTCTGCAAACACTAGGTATAGGTATAGGTAGGACTGCGCGGTGTTCGCGCGAGAGGCGCAGCGACGACCAAACAAACCAAACTTCGGACGTTGGCCTAATGCAATGTGATATATACAGGTGTGGCAATGTTAGTAAAGTGGTGTTGGTGTGATACAAAATTCTGTCACAGTATTCGTGAAAAGAAGAAAACTCTACCACATGGAAACATGCTTACGTCAAACTCGAAAAACAAAAGGTAAGCTAAAGATGGATAAATGATTTGCAAAATTTTATAATTCGTTTTTCTTTTAGATTTTTACCAGGATTGTTCTAAAATGCCTTCGTGCGAAGTAAAAGACTGCGGTATTTCTCAATACAAAATAAAAAAAAGTGCAAGCTCCGTCACATTACACGTATTTCCCAGCGACAAAACTTGTTACAAAAAATGGGAATCATTTTGTGGAAGAAGGCGTGAAACAGGAAAACGTTACATTTGCTCGAAGCATTTCACCGAAGCCGACTTTGATAATGTTTATTGTAGCAATACACGTCGTGTTTTGCGTAAAACAGGTATGTGAATAGTTCTATATTCATGTTTACATTTCTATTATCATAAACACACTGTCTGTATTTCAGCTGTTCCTTCGATTCGTGTCTCTGATCCGGTACAACCAGTGTCAAATCGGGCTGTTCGTGCTCTGCGAAAAGCTCGAAAGGAAATGATTGCTGAGTTGATGGAGACATATGAAAAAAAGCCAAACAGCTCTGTGTCTCCAGTTGACGTGTCTTTGGAGCCTTCTAAACATAATATTTTGCATGATGCGGACAAGAACGAATGCGCCGACTTTGATAACGAAAAGACCGGAAACATGGATATTCTATTTGAAGCGATTCACATTCACAATATTACGCATGAAATCCCCCCGCAAAGTGCTGCTGCTACAAGCATCGGAAACTCGACACCGCTTATTTTTCAAAGTAGCAAAGCTGAAATATGTGATGTTCATCTGTTCCCAGTAGACGTATCTTTCGAGCCTTCGATACATAGTACTTTTTATGATGCGGACAATAATGAATGCCCCGATTTTTCCACCGAAAGGACCGGAAACATGGATATGTTATTTGAAGCGATTCGCATCCGCAATAATGCGGATGAAGTTCCCTCGGAAAGTGATGCTACTATAAACATCGTAAACTCGGCACCGGTCATTTTTCAAAATAGCAAAGTTGAAATATGTGATGTTCAGGTTTCTTTGGGGTCAGAAAATGATAGCACACATAGCTGCGAACGCAATAATTGCACACAACTAACGTCACTAGAGGTTCCAAACTTTGAGCCTAAAGCAAAAACTTCGATACGAGGAACGGTAACCCGTTTAAATGGTGTTATTAAAAACCAACGACAGACAATACGTAGTTTGCGCGCACAGGTAAGACTTTACAATTACAAATTTGTGAATAATTATTTACACGTTTAAATATTAACAGTTAAGATCACGCGACTTGCAACTTAAAATCTGCAACAACGGTGCTAAACAACAGCAGAGGCAATTGGACAACTTACAAAAAGATATAGTATGCTTACGTAAAGCCTGCGAGGAAATGCGTTCCGTTCCAGAGTGCGTCATTAAAAATCGGATTCGTGGTGCATTTGCCAAACTTTTTACTACTAATCAGATCGATTTGATCTTGAATGAAAAAAAGAAAGTTCAATGGACTAATGCAGAAATCGCAATGGCATTCGCTTTGAGGTAATTTATAAATGACAATTGTGGCTACATCGTCACAGAGTAAATGATATATTAGTGTTCTGTCCTATATTGTTTATTTGTATAAAAAATATTAAATATTCTAACTAAAATATGCGTAGAATAACGGATATGGACAGAGCATTTCTCGTATATATTACTAGCTGACCCGACAAACTTCGTATTGCCACAAATTAACCTGTGTTGTACATAAATCATGAATCTCGGATGATCTTTGTCACAATCTCGAGTTTTGCAAGCCCCTCAGTGGGCGGCGCTTCCGACGGCGGGTCACCGGCAACACTCGCGACCGTCTCGTCCTGAATGATCTAGTGTTACTATAGATAGTTTTTGTGGTCTTGTATTGACTAATGTTTTATGGAAGAGTCTCGAATTTCTCGAGTTCGATTAGTTTTTGAGTTACGCAAAAATTTCTGTTTTATTTATATGAGAGTCCATATCCACCTACCACAGGGGTGAGAGGTCTCTAACTATCGTAAAATGAATTCAAGACTCCAAAATCTCCCACATGCCAATTTTGGTTCCATTTGCTTGATTAGTTCTCGAGATAAGAGGAAATTTGCATTTCATTTGTATGGAAGCCCACCCTCTTAAAGGGGAGATGGGCCATAACTCGCTTTCTAAAGAAAAGAGGGGTCTCAATTCACCATAGAAAAAAATCTTGCGTCCAAAACCACTTACATGTCAAATTTGGTTCCATTTGCTTGAATAGTTCTCGAGTTATGAGGAAATTTGTTTTTAATTTGTATAGGAGCCCCCCCCCCTCTTAAAGTGGGGAAATCCATGGAAAATATACCATAGAAAATATTCTTGCCTACAAAAACACCCACATGATAAATTTGGTTCCATTTGCTTGATTAGTTCTAGAGTTATGAGGAAATTTGTATTTCGTTTGTATGAGAGCCCCCCCTCTTAAAAAGGCAAGGGGTCCTAATTCATCATAGAAAAAATGGTTGCCTCCAAAAACACCCACATGCCAAATATGGTTCCATTTGCTTGATTAGTTCTCGAATTATGAGGAAATTTGTATTTTATTTCTGTAGAAACACCCCCTCTTAAAGTTGGGAGGGGTCCTAATGCACCATAGAAAATATTTTTGCCTCCAGGAACCTCCACATGCCAAATTTGGTTCTATTTGCTTGATTAGTTCTCGAGTTATGAGGAAATTTGAATTTCATTTGTATAGGAGCCCCCCCTCCTAAAGTGAGGAGGGGTCCCAGTTCATCATAGAAAAAATTTTTGTCTCCAGAAACACCCACGTGTCAAATTTGGTTCCATTTGCTTGATTAGTTCTCGAGTTATGAGGAAATTTGTATTTCGTTTGTATAGGAGCCCCCCTCTTAAAGTGGGGAGGGGTTCTAATTCACCATAGAAAATATTCATGCCCTATAAAACTTTCACGTGCCAAATTTGGTTCCATTTGCTCGATTAATTCTCGAGTTATGAGGAAATTTGCATTTCATTTGTATAGGAGCCCCCCTTCCTAAAGTGGGGAGGGGTCCCAATTCATCATATAAAAAAATTTTGTCTCCAAAAACACCCACGTGTCAAATTTGGTTCCATTTGCTTGATTAGTTCTCGAGTTATGAGGAAATTTGTATTTCGTTTGTATAGGAGCCCCCCCTCTTAAAGTTGAGAGGGGTCCTAATTCACCATAGAAAATAATCTTGCCCTCGAAAACTTTCACATGCCAAATTTGGTTTCACTTACTTGATTAGCTCTCGAGTTATGAGGAAATTTGTATTTCATTTGTATAGGAGCCCCCCCTCCTAAAGTGAGGAGCGGTCGCAGTTTATTATAGAAAAAATTTTTGTCTCCAAAAACACCCACGTGTCAAATTTGGTTCCATTTGCTTGATTAGTTCTCGAGTTATGAGGAAAATTGTGTTTCTTTGGTACAGGAGCCCCCCCTCTTAAAGTGGGGAGGGGTCCTAATTTACTATAGAAAATATTCTTGCCCTCGAAAACCTTGACATGCCAAATTTGGTTCCATTTGCTTGATTAGTTCTCGAGTTATGAGGAAATTTGTATGGAAGCCCCCCCTTTTAAAGAGGAGAGGAGTTATAATTCCCCTTATAAAGAGGAGAGGGGTCTCAATTTACCATAGAATAAATTCTTGTCACCGGAAACACCCACATGCCAAATTTTGTTCTATTTGCTTGATTAGTTGTCGAGTTATGCAGAAATTTGTGTTTCATTTGTATGGGAGCCCCCCCTCTTAGTGGTGGGAGGGGTTTCTAACCATCACTAAAACCTTTCCTGGCCCCAAAAAACCTCTACATGCATATTTTCATGCCGATTGGTTCAGTAGTTTTCGATTCTATAAGGAACATACGGACAGACAGACAGACAGACAGACAGACAGACAGACAGAAATCCTTCTTTATAGGTATAGATTGGACACCTACAACAAAAGTAAATAGGAGGGTCCAACAATATTCCAAAACATTTTTATTCACTCTTCTAAATTGGGTTGGGCTCTTCTTTTAGCTTTGTGTCGATATTTTATAATCTTATTTTGTTTTTTAATGTTATCTATATTTATATAAGGTACCACAGCCAGCCAGCTTACCAAATAGTACGATCTGAAATGAAAATTCCACTACCATGCCTTCGAAGTCTACGAGAATGGGCGTCCCGTATTAATATGAGAAGTGGGATATTGGACGAAGTGTTTATAATTATGAAAATTATAGGAGCCAGAATGACAAACCGCGAGAAAGTTGTAGTGCTGGCGTTTGACGAAATGTCTGTTAATGCAACAGTAGAGAGAGACAAAAGAAATGATGCTGTAGTGGGGCCCCACAAGGAGATGCAGGTTGTGTCGGCTCGAGGACTTTTTTCGAACTGGAAACAGCCAGTGTTTGTAGACTTTGACAGGCAGATTACAACAGCAATATTGAACGAAATCATTACTCGGTTTCATGATATTGGATTTACTGTCGTAGCGAACGTTCATGACTGCGGTGGTGGCAATATGAGTTTGTGGAAGGAAGTCGGAATAGATTTCGCGAAAGAACAAACTACAATGCAACATCCTGTAACACACGAAAAGATATATTTCTTTCCTGATGTCCCACACCTTCTGAAGCTGATGAGAAACTGGATTCTAGATCACGGGTTCTATTTTAAAGGTATGTTTGATAGTTCGTGAGTCACAAAATCCTTTTGTTTAGGTAAATATAGGGTAAAGGCAGGTTGAATATGTCCATTGTGTCATTGATTTATTACCGCTAACCAGCTTTTAGAAATGATATCGCATTTGAGTGAGATGTTTTGAAAGTATTGAATTGTGACGATGCACAATTTACAATTAGATTAGTAGCTAAATACTCCGTTTAAAAATTTACAGGTGGTTTCTCAAGGGGTAGACTGGCCTTGAAGCTGTTGGTACAGAAACATCGTTTAGAGGTTTTTAAAAAATATTTTTGGCGGAAATTTGGGTTACTTTTGAAAGGACGTAAGAAACGTATGTTTACCTGCATTAATGTCATAAATTCATCCCCGAGGGTTTCAAAGTACCACTTAAACAATATCCACTCTTTCTTCCTTTACATTCATTTCAAGGAGTTGAATCGAATTAGATAGAATTTTTGGTTCTACCAAATATACATTTTATTTGCAGACAATTTATCGCTTTTATAGCTTGTCAAAGAGTGTGTGTTTTGAGGTATTCACATTTTTAGTTTTAAATAGCAAATAAAAATAAGATAATTTCGTTTTAGATCAAAACTGATCACATGATTCGATTCTAAAGAAAAACCTAAAAAAAAGTTTGTCACTATATCTATTAAATTCAATTCTATCGCAAAAAGAACTCATTTTTAAAAAATCTGTTTGAAAGCATGGCCGTACGGTCAGACGCTTTTTCAATCTCAACGATGACCAGCAGAATAGAGCTCTGGAACTCGTCGATCTGCAGAGCAGAGCGTTGTGATATGGGCTATACATGATGGGCCAGTACGGCTATACATGATCGGCCAGCCAGTACAATACAGAGCATTGCCAAGCCTGTTATCGTATTCAATTAGGTTTCCTTTTTTGTGGCTTGACCTATATATCCCTGCATGCAGTTCACCGGAAACGGTTGCGGTTTCGCATACATTGCTGAATAGTTGAGGCGTCATCTGATTTGACAAAGATGGGTTAGCTTTGAGAACCTCAGCTTTTCGGTCTATTCGTGGCGCTCTGTTAAATTTCATACTTTCGATTGAATTTCATCCATTAAACCGACAAACTCTTGGTAGTATCACGTCAAAAAACAAAATCATTGCATTAAGCCCAGGACAGCCCTCTGTTAGCGACTAATCCAATTGCTTACATGAGTCTATAATAGGGAATAACAGCTATTCGATTTCATTTTTTATATCTAACAGGTCAATTGGTAACGAAAAAATTTTTGGAGATGCTAGTTGAAAAAGCGTCAACACTCAAAAAACCGTTGGCAAAAGATGACCCTGAATTCAAAAATGTGGAACTCAATTCTATGTTCAAACTATCCTTAAGGCATGTAATGGCCACGCACGCGGAAAGGCAAAATGTCAGGCTTGCTGCGGAGCTCCTCAGTCATACAACTGCCGTGAACCTCAGACGGCATTTCGGCGAGCACAGAGAAGCTGTGTTGCTAGCAGAAATTATCGAAACTATTGATAAATGGTTTGATGTAATGAACTCGTATCAGTTAAACCAAGGCGCACCGAGCAAGACAGGGTATGGCAGTAACCTGCCTATGCAGAATAAAATTCTTGATGCAATGGAATCGTTAATGAAGAATATGAGAACTTTAACAAAGCATGGTTTGCCAGCAGCAACACATCTTCAAGTAAATTAATTATAAAACAGATACCGTGGACCCTCGTTCGTTTGACCGTTTTTAATCTGAACACTTTTTAATTTGAACCCCGTTGGTTTGCACGATGTGCAAATTAAAAATGGTTCAAATGTCATTCTCAACATGGCATCATTTGCTTATGCAGACAATGCACATAAACACGATTTGTTTGTACTGATCTAGCATGTTTAATCAGTTTCACATTCCGTTTCCCAACAATTACGATAGAAATTCGATCGGAGAATAAAATATTCGCTGCTTGCCACTGCCAACTGAATCAAACCACCAAAACAATAACAAAGAGCAGGACGGCCAGTTGTTCAAATTAAAAAGTAACCCCGTTAGTTTGCATGAGGAATCGTTCAAACGAACGGGGGTCCACTGTATTCACCGTTACTTACTTGATTATTGTAATTATAGACTTTCCAAAAAGCCGTCCTAGTTTCAATTTCGTCAATTAAAAATTTATATCTGGATATGCATGCCAAATTCGATATATCGTTCATACTAACGCACAAGGTTAATCAAGATTTTCTCGAAAACTTATTTGCGATTTTGAGACTAAATGGTGGAACACATGACCATCCATCTCCATTAGAAGCCCTTACCCGTATACGCTTGGTTATTCTGGGCAAAAATCTGCATCGCCAACTTAAAAGAAACCAAAACACCGAAAACATGTTAATTGAAGAAGAGTTTCTAGTTTCAAACATATTTCGGAAGCGTAAAGTTGATTCCGCAAATACCAAGCACATCGAATGTATTGAGGAACTTAGCGATGAAGAAGACTTCGAATCATGGCGAGGGTTATCGAAAGATACACTTCTAGAAGAATCTGACGGTACGGAATACGCCAATGGTTTTATAGCACGGAGTCTATTACCTAAGTACCCAACATTGGCCAATCCAACCCAATCAGTCATAGATGCAACAGAAGAAGGCATATGTAAAGAAAACTATGTACAAGATCTCTCGTATGGAAGATTACTTCAGCCGACGGATGCCTGGAACAATACCGCTAATCAATTGAATAATTATTTTAATTACATGCATAACATTAGTAGTCCCAATCCCAATGCACCCGAAGAAATCGGATTTCGAAATCCTAAAGACGTGGAAAAACGAACGGTTAGGAAGTTTAAAAGCCAGTTTCCTGATGTACCAGACAAAATTTTGCATACATACGCGACAAAACGGATCAATATCAGGATAAAACATATGCAGAAAAGACTGCAAGAGAAAAAAATCCATAAGTACAAGGTCGAAAACAAAAACGCAAAGAAACGGCAAACGGAGCTTTCCAAAAACGAAAAAGATGCCATAATTAGACAAAACAGCCGCAAATTGAAACATGTAATGGATTAACACTTTGCATACAATAGTAAGTAGTTAAATCTAGTCCTTTACAATTGAATTTCAATTAATGCTAAAATTTTAAACTAATAATTTATTTATTTTAGTCTACAAACAAAGCATGGTGCCATACTATCCTACTCGCATAACAGTCCCATTTATATAGAAAACTCCATAAAACCGGGGACTGGTATGCGAGTAGCGGCAGCATAGCCCTATACTACACGATTTTTTTTCAGCTGTATGACGAGTTGGTTTTCGGAAAGGAATCACAGAGTTAGAAATGCAATGCCTTTTTTGCTGGTTATTAAATTTCCTGACCGGACGGATTTCGAAATCGATTTCCTCGGGTGCATTGGGACCTGTACCGATATTTTGTATGTAATTAAAATAATTATTCAGTTGATTCGCGGTATTGTGCGCGAGCTTCCGTTGGCTGAAGTACACCGTACGAGAGATCTTGTACATAGTTTACTCTACATATGCATTCTGATTAACTGATTGGATAGGATTGGCCAACGTTGGGTACTTGGCTAAAAGACTCCGTGGTATAAAACCATTGGCGTGTTGAGCACCGGCAGTTTTTTCTAGTGTCACCCTTGCCTTAATTCGAAGTCCTCATCATCGCTGACTTCCTCAATGCACTCCGTGTGCACTGTATCTGTAGATTCAACTTTACGCTTCCGAAACATGTTAGAGACTAAAAAATCATCCTTCGGCACGTTCTTGGTGTTTTAAGTCCTTTTAAGATGATGCATATTTTTGCTCAGAAAAATTAAACGTCCACTATTTAGTCTCAAAATTGTAAAGAAATTCTCGAGGAAATATTGATTAATCTTGTAAAAAGATTCGCTGATGCTGAACTTTGCATGCATATCCAGATATAACTTTTGGATTGACGAAATTGAAACAAACAGCCTTTTGGAAAGCTTTTAATTACAATAACCAAGTAACGGTGAGTATTTCTTTTTCACTACATGCGAACAATAAGCAATCACTTTTACTAGATATAAAGAAACAACTATGTTTAGGGGAAGGGCGGTAAAGACGGACACCTTAAGGTAAAGACTCAATATCTACTCAAACATAACTGTATTGATCCCAATTTTCGTATAAACTGAACCTTTAAGTCTCTGTCTAATAAAGTTATAACGTGTGCTGGAAAATTTCTTCCAAAATTTATGCGTTTTTTAATATTATAAACATCATGTATAAATCAGAGTTTCTGCGCATGGGCGGGAAAGACGGACACTTGATATGGGAAAGACGGACACTCACAAAAAGGTGTCACGCGTCGTTGAATTATCAGTATTAAGAAAAATTAACATATTTCATAATGTATTTAGGAAAGAATTGGTTTGGGAAACCCCCTTCCCGATCCCCCCTTTAAGCGAGAAAATAGAATGGTTCCCTTCAATATTTTAATTGGTGACGAATTAATCGTTTCTAAAAGTTTGCTCATTCCAACTGTTATATGACTTCTGGTTACTTTTACATATATAATATGGAAGTATTTGCAATGTTAAATCGTTGTTGGGCGTTGTTGTGAACCCATTTTGTTCAAAATCAGTGTGTCCGTCTTTCCCTACCGTTGGGTGTCCGTCTTTCCCGATTTGGATACCATTTTTTCAAACTTCAATAACTTTTTACTGAATATTCAAAAATTCACTAGGTTTCCAATGGATATTCAGTGAAAGATCAACCTAACGCAATGTCGTCGGTTTAGCATGAATATGTTGTTTTTTAACGATTTACCAGCTATTTTCTTCACGCACAAAATTACATCGGTTAGCGTATATACGCATTTTTTCTTTGCTTTGCTTATAAATTTGTCAGCTACGCTGCTAAAAATCGGCAGTTTAGTTCAAAAGTGTTAATTCAATCTATAGAAACATTTCCCATCATTGATTTGCTTCAAAAAATTATTGTTTATGAAATATGACAAATGTCCGTCTTTCCCGCAGTGTCCGTCTTTACCGCCCTTCCCCTATGTGATCATATTGACGCTCCGGTAGTTGTGCATATAGTAAACAATCATTTAAGAGTACGCACCATTAATAGCAGGGCATATTTTTACAGGTGATCAAAAATAACGCTGTAACCGTATATCTAACAGAGAAGACCATCATTGCGTTGGGTTCCTGTTCTACGGTGGGATCAACAACAATCTCCTCGTGATTAAGGGCTTCTGCATTGGTACCAAACGTCGTTTTATTACCCAGCGCAAATCGCTATTTGTGCACATTAAATGTTTTTCGGTGGCCCACTGTATCAACTGATTCATCAAACGGTGGTCGCGGTGGACGGGACAAATGCGGTGCAATATGTCAATCACAACTTCGCCTACTTGCGACAAGAGGCAGTTGGATATGCCCTGAAGGATGCCATCGGAGCGATTAAATACAATCCGGCCTATCTGAAGGATTACTACTGACCGACGGAGGTACATATAGCACTGGACAAGTTTAAGCTTGTCTTGCGGGATATAGAGCATGCTAGCAAGTAATGTGTTAACGAAAGGGATGTCTAAGTACGCCGAGTGCAGGATAAAAGCTTGATGGAAATATGTCGCGGTCAGAAGTCATACCGTAAGTTTGTTTCATTAAATAATTTTATGATAACTTATGTTCTAAATCGTTTTCTTGCAGGCCATCGAAGCAGACTGCGCTGGACCGAAGCTAGAAGATAGAAGCCGCATTTTCGCATATTGAGTAAGATTGACTGTTATTTATTAAATGACGGTAGACTTAAAAACTGTTATCTTTTTGTTATCTTTTTTGCGCAGATTTCGTGCGTGGTTGGGTGACGAGTGACTAAGTTTACCGATTGTGGGAATATCTATAGATAGTACTATGATTTTCTTAATTTCTTCGAAATTAATTATGCAAATCGCATCTCGAAGCTCATATCTCCTATCTGGAATTGGGCCACCATTAGACAAAATCCTGTAAGGACGTCTCTTCTCTTATGTCGACACTCACCGTCGTCATCTTCGAGCTCGCGGTTAATTCCGTTAAAACGACAAACTACCAGTGTTATACCCAATAAATGTTACCGTTAACCAAGGTGGAGCTACGAACTACCATCCAAAATTGTCCAATTGCCACGAGCCGAGCCTTTCGCACATAAACAGCCAAATCACATTTTTAAAGTATCGGCGACGTCACTAGCAAGAAACAGGAAATGAAAACAACTTTTCTCAACCTACTAATTTTTACAGCAAGGTGATGACTGAAGTAGAAGGTGCATAATTATCAATTTGGTTATTTATAGAGCAATACTACAATTTCCATCCCGGAACACACAATTAAAAAATGTTCCCAAGTTGATGCCAAATTTGGCCGCAGATTCACGGTCAGGTTTGAAGCTCGATAGCATGATCATTTTGTAAGAATTGATGAGTGGTGAAATGTTGTTCGTGGATTCAACTATGGATATTTGCACGCCCATATAGTTTTAAATTTTCCATTACATGCACGAAGGGGAACTGTTAGTAATCAATAATGAAATCAAAGTCATAAAGGCCAAAGCTTTGTATATATTTGAACAATAAAAGTCATATGTACATCGAATTTGTATCTATTATTTCGAACTCAATGAAGTTTAACAATTTCTAGTTGCAGTGTTTTTATTGAATTAGATGATATCACATTTAAGAGCACCTAAATAAATCGCGTTTGTTATGTGTAGAAATAAACTTCTAGAACTTATATTTTTTTCGTTAGTTTTTTAGAAGGTTGATAAAGTA
Organism: Sabethes cyaneus; assembly: GCF_943734655.1. Lineage (NCBI taxonomy): Eukaryota > Metazoa > Arthropoda > Insecta > Diptera > Culicidae > Sabethes > Sabethes cyaneus. The sequence goes on from NC_071355.1 coordinate 61,837,865, forward strand.
TTTTGTATTCACACACATAAATACTCGTCGTTATTTCCATTGATAATTTAAATGAGTAAAATAAAATGAAGATGCCGTTATTTGTCTAACAAAGGGAACATCGAAGTATTTGTTTTCACTATAAAGCACAAGATTGAATACTTCGAAGAACAGCAAAACAATTTTTAATTTAAATTCAGTTAGCATCTTGATTAGTATATCAATTAAATTAACTTCACTAAAAATGTGTTCTTAACCACTCGTTTGTTTTGATAGTTTTTCGTCATCATCTATATTACACACGATTGTTTACATATTTTTAGCTACTAACACAGACGAATAGCTTCATTTGCCACACCTGTATATAACACATTGGGCCTAATGTGGGGTTGAGTGAGGCACGGAAAAGATTCAGAGCTGCGGTTTGTAACCATCCGGTGGACCCTATAATCCGGATTCCGGGAGAGGCTAGTTTTACTGCCTGCTGGCCTGTGATGTGCTGTAAAATTTATGGGGAATATTTCAAAGGTCACAAACATTTTTTAATGTACATATATCTGTCGCTTAACGCGTAGCAATTTTTTATGTTGTGTTTGTGCTATAAAATGGTTCCATACCATTTGTGCCCAGTTTCAAGTTTTAGTAAACCTAAACAATTTTCAGTTCCAAACCAAACTTTCTGCAATTCAACAATTCAATTTTACAATTTGTTCCTGAGCACAGTAAATGTAATCTCATAAAGTGTTGTATGGATCCTATTTTATTGTTTAAACCTAGTTTTAGGTTCAAAACACGTTGAAAGCTCCGACGAGCTGCTAGTGTTTTTGAGCATAAGATCCTGCGATCAATTCTTGGCGGTATAGTAAAAGAAGCAGTGTGGCGCAGGCGCATGAACCACGAAATTTATCACGTGGATATTATGAAGCGATTAACTAAAAAATCACAACTGTATGAAATCGAAATTCTCCGAAAAACCCGGTCGAATTTAAAATTCGTGTAAAAACAGCGTTATTGGAATAATGTTGTAATAAACGGGTGCGCGACGTTAGGCATACAGACGATAGGCATACGGACGTTAGGCATGCGTACGATAGGCATACGGACATTAGGCATAATGGGCGTTAGGCATAACGTACGATAGACATTATGGATAATAGGCATAATGGACGGCATAAAGGATGATAGGCATAATGGACGATAGGTATTATGGACTACAAGCATTAAAAACAATTGCTTTCTTACGAATATCCACTTGATAATTACAATACAATACAATAGTGCGTCACAATATAGTAAGAACCGGAGCCACCCATTCAACATAAAGTCATTTAGCGTAATGCTGATTGGCATTACGTCGTTTGCCATAAAAATACCCATGGGACCATTTGGCAGAAAAACATATGGCATAACGTCTTTTTGGTATAATGGTATCCGTGAAAAATGTTTTACGACTTTTCACAGACATTCAAACGAGATGGGCGCAAGCCGCAAGGGTTTCCGGCGAGCCACTGTCGAAAGTGACAGCCACTGTGGGGGCGACCCCCCACAGGAATCACATCTGCCTAGGTTTATTCGCTTTCCTCGATCTACCAACTTTTGTTAGTTTTTCCTACCCTTGCATCGACTCACCGAGTTGGTATCGAATGGTCGAATAACAAATAACCGAAATTCATATGGCCGAATTTCAACAACTGCCACCGAAGGCCGATATTGTATTTAGCCGTATTATGAAGGGCCGAACCCTTATTTAACCGAATCATAAAAGGTCGAAATACGAAAAGCCAAGCCCCTACTTGGCTAAATCTCGTAGAAAACTTTTTTAGAAAAATATCAAATGAAGGAAAAATGCCATTTCGTAAAACACTGACATCTTAGTCTAAGAATAACAATACAAACACACTCTGTATCTTATGTATCATTTTGGTAACATTAACCAATGGAAATTATTTCTAAAGTTTTTGTCCCCACGCGCTTCAAAATTGGCTTTAAAAATCGGGAGACTAAAAAAATAGTTAAACTTGAGTAACATTTTTTTTGTGTAAGATCAATTATCTGTGGGGTTTACACCCTAAAGAGTGTACTGCCACTTTTGTTTCGTGCTAGAAGCGTTAACACTCGGTAATCTTATATATAAGAATGGATTTCTGTCTGTCTGTCTCGAGAACTAATCAAGCAAATGGAACAAAATTGGGCATGTGGGTGTTTTTGGTGACCAGAATTTTTTGTGTGGTAAATTGAGACCCCTCCCCTCTTTAGAAGAGGAATTATGACTCCTCTCCCCTTTCAGAGGGGGGAGGGGGTTTGCATACAAATGAAATACAAATTTCCTCATAACTCGAAAACTTATCAAGCAAATGGAACCCTAAGACCCCTCCCCACTTTAGGAGGGGGGGCTCCTATAGAAATGAAATACAAATTTCTTCATAACTCGAGAACTAATCAATCAAATGGAACCATAGTTGGCATGTGGGTGTTTATGGAGGTAAGAATTTTTTCTATGATGAATTAGGGCCTCTTACCTTTTAAGGAGGAGGGCTTCCATACAAATTAAATACAAATTTCCTCATAACTCCAGAACTAATGAAGCAAATGGAACCAAATTTAGAATGTGGGTGTTTTTGTAGGCAATTTTTTTTCTATGGTGAATTGAGACCGCTCCCCTCTTTAGGAGGGGAATTATGACGCCTCTCCCCTTTAAGAGGGGGGGCTCTCATACAAATAAAATACAAATTTCTTCATAACTCGAAGGTTTTTGGAGACAAGAGTTTTATCTATGGTGAATTAGGACCCCTCCCCACTTTAGGAAGGGGGGGGGGCTTCTATACAAATGAAATACAAATTTCCTTATAACTCGAGAACTAATCAATAAAATGGAACCATATTTGGCATGTGGGAGTTTTTGAAGGCAAGAATTTTTTCTATGATGAATTAGGACCCCTTACCTTTTTTAGGAGGGGAGGGGGCTTCCATACAAATGAAATAAAAATTTCCTCATAACTCAAGAACTAATCAAGCAAATGGAACCAAATTTGGTATGTGGGGGGTTGGAGGTAGGATTTTTTATGATGGTTTGAGACCACTCACTCCTGTGGTAGGGGGATAAGGACTCTCATTCAAATAAAACAGAAATTTTTGCGTAACTCAAAAACTAATCGAACTCGAGAAATTTTAGACTCTTTCATAAAACATTAGTCAATAACAAGACCACCAGAAACTATCAATAGTAACATTAGATGATTCAGGGCGAGACGGACACAGGCCGGAAGTATTGCCGGCGGCCTGCCGTCGGAACCGCCGGCCGCTGCGGGAAGAGCCACCCCATCAGTGAGATCCCCTCTATCTAGGTTTATTTATTTTCCTAGATCTACTGACCTCTATTACTTTCCTTCAGTTGGGTCACCCCTGCGAAATGGTATTTTCTACGAAAAGATTTTCCGTGAAATGGTACATCCCGCGTAAGGTTTTCCGCGAAATGGTATTCTGCGAAACTCTATATTCCGCGTTCTGGTCAACCGAGAATTGGTGTTCCGCAAAATGGTATTCGGCGAAATGGTTTGTAATGATGGCGAGTGCTATCCGCTTTATTTTATCAGGCTAAGCAATGGGGGGAGCTGTTTTCTATTTTACTGTGAGAAAAATTTGTATATTAAACCTCAGAAACTTGCAAAACTCGAGATTGTGATAAAGGTCATCCGAGATTCAGGATTTATGTACAATACAGTTTAATTTGTGACAATACGAAGTCCGTCGGGTCAGCTAGCATAATATAATTTCCAAAAATCAGCAAAAAAAATTCTTTCGATTTTGCCTCTATTTTGGAAGTTTTTTGTATGGAAAATAAAAACGAATACATGAAAAGCAAGAATAGATTCGGGTCTCACGATTAAACTTCAAGTAAAAATTCCTAAAAATCTCTTTTTTTACGTGATTAAAAAAATCTTTTTGTTTTCTCTTAATGTGTGGCATAAAGTTTCTACATCTGACAAACTTTCATGAAGGCCAGATCCTTAACTTTAACAGATTTAACTTGAATGTACAATTCTTTTGTTATTAAATTATAAATCCAGCCCGCTTGCTGAATTCGTCGCATACATTTTTTTAATTTATAATTCAAGTCAGTCCTGTCTTAACTTTTTAACGCTTTGGAAGTGATCAAGATCTCCTTTCATTTTCTCCACATAAAGGCCTCAACATTGTATAGTAAAGGCAAATAACATTATATATAATGCAAACTTATCACTAAAATGCTTCTGAGTATCACTAATGGGACACAATGTCTGAAAAATACAAAATAAATGTTAGTCAAGCATATTCTGCATTGATTTTTGCCTGGCTTAGAAGTTTTGTGTGCCCCCCCAGATTACTAATAGACTTGCACTTAGGCAAAACCTCTATATCATTTCAGCAGGTCGAAAGCCATGTGTTTCGGCAATTTGTGACTCGGTCATTCGTGTTTCGGCCATTTTGATTTTGCCAATAAATCTATATCATTTTCGGAATTTCGGTCATTCGTGATACGGCCATTTGTGTTTCAGTCACTCGTATGTAATCTGACTCATACTATATGCAATGCACTTTTAAACTGAGTTGCTCAGTTGCTCGCTCACAAGCTAACGGCAGATTGCCCAACGTCCGTTATGCCTTCCGCACGTCCATTTCCTATTATCCGTGTAGATGTACCACAATAGAACGAAGTGCAGTGGTCTCGTATCCTATAAATAAAAAAAAGTCCTTATGCCTATCGTCCATTATGGCTACCGTCCATTATGCCTACCGTCCATTATGCCTACCGTCTATTATGCCTAACATCCACTATGCCTATTGTCCATTATGCCTATTGTCCATTATGCCTAACGTCCATTTCGCCTAACATCCATTATGCCAAACGTATTTATTCCTAACGTCCTAAAACGAACAATGTTGCTTGGATTCTATTACCTCTTTGTACTCTTTCAACAACACCCTACTATTCCTTTTTCTAAAATTATTATCATTTTAACAACTAGGTATAGCTGGTCTAACAAGCCAACTGTCGTGTGTTGGAAGCTCGGCTGGGAGATGCTGTTGGAGTCAATAGGATCGTAGCACTAGCCCCGCAATTGTCCTGTACTCTAACAGCTGGCTGCGAAATCTGTCGTATAACAAACAGAAGGTCAAGTTTCGATAACGGAATGTAGCACCTAGGCTTTGCTTTTTTTAGTTTAATGTTTTAAGAGTCGATCGTCATGAAATTTAAAGGTTAACGCTTTCTCTAATAGTATTTAGTTGGAGAGGCCCCTTCTCTGGCCTCATGACTCGGGATTCATTAAACGCAGAATTAAGTTAGCTTCGAGTTGTTATTGGGCATTAGAATGGTTTTGATATCGATCTCCAACGCTCGGCGGTCCGTACAATGCCACCAGCCACCAGTGGTCATTGAACGTTCCATCGTCAATGAAACCGCGTTCAGTGTCACCGGTTCAAGATCATCTCGTTCGTCGTAAAAGCGCACCACTATTGCAAAATTGCAAAACAATCGATTCATCCGGCATCCGGTCTGTGGGTCCACACACATGCACCAGTTCGTTTAATTTGCTCCATGCACCGCAGCAGACACGCGTCTAGCGAACACACGTAAGGCAGACCGAACTGCATATTACATGTTACTCTGCCGCACAGCAAATGTTTCCATGCACGATTGCGAAGATTTCACAAAACGAACCTTTATATCGCGCATTTCTTGCGCATCGGAAGAGCTAGTCGTGCACGCTTCAATTATTTTCCACACTTTGCACTCGCGGCTTGCAGCAATATCCGCACCTTCGATATCCGTTAATACTGCACCCTTAGCGGCAGTTATAATGGTCAACTAGCATAGGCCGGCTCCCGCAACTAGCGGAGGCAGTCAAGTGAGAGAGCGAGTAACTAGAGGTTTCGCCGATCGCCGATCGCCGCGCCTTTCAACGCCCACGATTGCAAATTCCTTCCAAGGTCACGAGCGCACGGCGAATGCACGCGATGTTTTGTTTTCGTATCGATATTTATTATGTTCAGATGAAAATCGCCATCGATCAACAGAAACCACCGCATCGAAAGCCTGTCAGGTGCCACAAAGCCGCATAGCCGGAGGTTATTCACCGGTTCAAGGTTAGCATTCTAATAAACGATTCTAAGCTATCTGATCGAACCCGCCTTCTTATGTAATGTCAGACAGTCAGAATCGAAAATTTAATCACCCGATAAAAGATGCTCCCTCTAATCTAAGAATGAACAACAAAACGCGCTCGTGAGGGGTTAGCGCGGATGACCGAGCATAAAAACGGGTGACCTGCACCGTAAGCCGGCAACTGCCCAATGTGATTAGGATCGCTGGCTGCCGCCTTCATCAGCATCGTCGCCGAAACTGCATCGTAAAGCCTCTCACATTGGAATCAGTTGCCCAGCCGACGAGACGACCTAATAAGCTGGTGATCGAACTTGATCAAAAAATTCACCCAGCAGGATTTTTCTATATCGACTACAGCACTTTGCATTGTTTGTCTGTATCGTACCATGTTATTAGCAAAGGAGTCAACAAACTCTAGAATCCTCTCGGACGGGTTGTGAACCTTCTCTCGCTAGAACATCTTAGTGGCAATATAAGAATGAACCAGAAAAACTACAATCCACGCACACTGATTTGACCGATTTTCAATTTTTTCAATGTGGCAATGTGAATAACCTTTCGATATGATTTGGATAAGCACACCGTGGGTCAACCGTTCGGAACGAGAATGAACGAAGGGAAAGAAACGTCGAGAATCACCTATTAACACACTGGCCCAAAGGTAATAATGTTTTCAATGTTTTGCTTTACGACCCATCCGGTTCTATCGACTGTCGAGCCGAGTAGAACCTCGGCACAGACCGTCCCGGTCGGTCGGTACGCCTCCCACAAGACGGGAAAAAGGAGCGTGCACAGAACTGAGATACACATGAACATAACCATTGATGCAGTTGCATATCGGGTATAGTTTTATCACTACTTGATAGATTTGTTTTGAATTTTACGCAGCTCGAAGAACCACAACAGGTTTGATTGCAAAAGTATCATCAGAATCTTATCGGGTGAAAAAAACATAATTTCTTTTTGCCGACTTCAATTGAAAACATAAGCCAGCATAAAAAATACTCCACCCTACCCTAATACAGAGAATACATTTTCAAAGTTTTTTAATTCCGAATATATATTCGAAAATTATTTATTAGGATATATTATGTATATGGCAATTTCACAATACCGTCTCAACCAAGCAAAATTTGAAAAAGCTGCTTATGTGACATTTGTAGAACTAGTTTTTATCTACAATTTTTCTGAATAAAGCTACTGCAATGCTACTACCCCGTTGCACAGTCAGTGGTCCAAAAGGGCGAAAAGCGGAACTATTTTCCTAGTGTCTTTTGCTTTCATTTGATCATTTATGGTCTTCAGTACCATAAATCCCCCTTAATCTAAAACTTTCAAAAGTTCGTCATCGCTTACTATAATGAAAGTAAAAAATAACTTTTTTGTGTTAGGAAATATAGACATAGTTTCTTCGGCAAAGTTATAAATATTGTAAAAACAAGCAACTTTTTTGAAGAAAAAAAATGTCTATCTTTATCGAGTGCTGAACTATAAGGCATATTCTTTATTTATTTATTAACTATTTGATGGGGCTCGACATATTCTTTAAAACTTCTTTAAAAATTGGTTTTTCATCTTAAGCTTTTGCTAGTTGCATTTTACAAGAATACAATGTTCTAGGCAATTATCGAAGCTCTCAAAATACACGTTTATGAAAAAGACCGCAAATCTCTTGGACCTTTACTTGCTGAGTTATCGCATATTCTAGATTTAAATTTCCATAGCTTCACGAGCCCATGGGGTAAAATGGGGCAGGCGGAATTATGAAAACAGCGCTTAATCTTAAATCTTAAGTCGAGTACTATAAACTTGTATAAGTTCCGCTTGTCCCCAACCACCCAAATGAGAGTACGGCTAGCATACGTTTTATGTGTTTCGCGTTCACTAAAGGCTCGATACACGTCCATTTTCTTTGTGTTTGTAGATAGACACAAGGTTTTTTCGGCAAAGTTATGGTAAATGTACAGCGAAACAACTTTACCAAAGAAAAGACATTTCTATTCCTATCGAGTGCAGAGCTATAGAGCATTTGCCTTGAAAATTCTTTGAATGAAAATTAGTTTTTCATACTTAGCTTACGTTGGTTGCTTTTTACAGGAATATATGGTTCTAGGTGATTATTGAAGGATCATAAATACACGTTTTTGCAGAAGATTGCAAATCTCTAGGGCTTTTCCTTACAAAGTTATTGCTTTTGGCTCGTGAAGTTAAGGAAAAATAAAGCTTAAATAAGCGAAACCGGCTCACAGTCTCCCAACTTTCGTCAGGTGTACGATGGGAATCTCTCCAAGCAGTGCCTGTAGCTCGTGATTCATGCGTCTCCGCCACTCTTCGCTTTCCGTTTGTACTCCGCCAAAAATAGTCCGCAACACCTTTCGTTTAAAAACAGGAAATGCACGTATGTCTTCCGTAAGCAAAGTCACCGTTTCAAGTCCATAGAGGACTACCGGTCTTATTAGCGTTTTGTACATAGTCAGCTTTGTGCGGCGGCGTATGCTCCTAGATCGAAACGTCTTGCGGAGGGAAAAGTAAGCTCGATTTACAGCTTGAATTGGTCGTTGGATCTCCTTACTCGTATTATTGTCGGCGGTGACCAGAGATCCCAAATATACGAGCTCATCAACCACTTCCAGTCCATCGCCGTCAATAATCACTGTCTGTGAGAGGCAAACGTTACTTTCTCGGGAGCCTCTTCTTACCATATATTTGGTTTTCGATGCAATAATTTGCAGCCCTATCCTCCGTTTTTAGTCTGGCGTAGATTGCCTCCGCCGTCCCACGGTTTCTAATAATTATATCGAGGTCGTCTGCAAAGGCTAGGAATTGGCTACTCTTGTTGAAGATCGTTCCTCTCGTTTCGATGCCCGCTCGCCAGGTCACATGTTTTTCAATAGCATTGTTATTCAATAGTGATATTGAATAACATACAGGACAGTCCATCCCCTTGCCGTAGCTCTCTGTGCGATTCGAAAGGATTTGAGAGTGTCCCCGAAACGCACACGTAGCACATCACTCGTTCCAGAGTAGCTTTGATCAGCCGCGCCAGTTTATCCGGAAAACCGTACTCGTGCATTATCTGCCATAACTGTTCGCGTTCAACGGTATCATATGCTGCTCTAAAATCCACGGAAATATGATGCGTGGGTACGTTGTACTCTCCATATTTCTGAAGGATTTATCGGAGAGTAAACATTTGATCCGTAGTAGCACGGCCCCCCATAAAGCCCGCCTGATACTGCCCTACGAATTCTCTGGCTATTGGGGATAGACGACGCAATAAAATCTGGGAGAGCACCTTATAGGCGGCGTTGACCAGCGTATGCCACGGTAGTTACAGCAGTCTAGCCGGTCGCCCTTTTTGTAGATGGGACAGACTACGCCTTCCATCCACTCCTCCGATAGTTTCTCTTCTTCCCAAATCCTTGAAATCAGCCAGTAAAGTGCCGTTGCTAGCGGTTCTTGACCATTTTTGTAGAGTTCTGCCGAGAGTCGGTCCTTTCTGGCGGCTCTATTATTCTTCAGCAGACCGATTTCTCCCCGGATCTCTTCAAGATCGGAAGCCGGTACGCTGTTGCCGTTTGTAGGTACTCCGAGGTCAACTTCCATTGCGTCTCCTACTGCTGTACCGCCGTTGAGGTGCTCATCGAAGAACTGCTTCCACCTGTCGACCACCTCGCGCACGTTTGTGATTAGATCCCTGCCCTCATCCCTACACATGTCAGGTTTTGGTATGTGGACCTTTCGAGTTTGGTTCACCTTCTCGTAAAACATGTGGATGTCATTAGCTCGGAATAGTTGTTCTAGCTCCTCACGATCTCTGTCCTCCTTTTGGCGCTTTTTCCTCCTCATGATCGTGGTCAACTCATGCCTCGCTCGTCGATACTTGGCAAAATTCTCTCTCGTGGATATGCTCAGATAGTTTTCACAAGCTCTTTTTTCCTCTCTATCGCCTCTTGGCATCATTTCGCCAACCAATCATTTCGTGCACTCGAGGTTTCCACACCTAGGTTGCGGCCTCGTTGACGGCCGAGCGTATCCTACTCCATCCGTTTTCGTAGGTCGAAGCATCTAGCTCCACAGAGGCAGAAGGCAGAGCTTCATCCAGTACGCTCACGTAGTTTTCGGCAGTTCGCGGGTTGTCTAGTTACCGAATGTTTAGCCGAGAAGGGCGACTTTGTCGCGAGGTATAAACCGTCGATAGTTTTGAGCGCACATGTACTGCTATTAGGTGGTGGCTCGAGTCAATATCCGCACTCCGTAGGGAGCGTACGTTGGTGATGTTCGAGGAAAACCGGCCCTCGATGAGAATATGGTCGATTTGGATCGAGGTTCGTTGGTCAGGTGATCTCCAGGTGGCCTTGTGGATATCTTTGTGAGGAAAGAAGGTGCTTTTGATCACCAAGCCTCGGGAAGCCGCAAAGTTGATGCATCGCTGGCCGTTATCGTTCGTGTCTGAGTGCAGGCTATGGGGCCCGATCACCGGTCTATACATTGCTTCCCTGCCGATTTGGGCGTCCATATCCCCGATGACGATCTTGATGTCCCGTGGTGAGTAGCTGCCCAAGTAGCACACTTTTGTCACTTATGGTTGCTGCAACCTATTTATGACTGAAATCAGTCATTAATCGGTTACCACGACTAGTTTATAACAACTGTGCTAGTAGGGTGTCGTACGTTGGCTCCAGCTGCGCATAGAACCCTTCCTTCTCGTCGTCGCGTCTACCTTCGTGTGGACAATGCACGTTTATGATGGTGTAGTGGAACGGCCTTTTATCCTCAACACGCACATTCTCTCGTTGATCGCTTTCCAGTCCATTACGCGATCCTGCATTTTGCCCAACACTACGAAGCCCGTTCCCGGCTCGTTGGTCGATCCACCACTCTCTGAAAAATTTAGGCTTTGCCGTCACGGATCCTCTACTCTACACCTTCTCGCCTTTGCGACAAATCTCCCGCAGTGCCACGATGCCAAACTTTCGGGGTTCTAACTGATAGAGTAGCACTCTGTCGCCACCAACGAAATTTAGTGATCTGCAGTTCCAGGTACCAAGTCTCCATTCCATGTCCTCATTTCGTCGCCTTGGTCCATGCTGAATGTTCCGAGAAGATATTTCTTGACTCTTGCTGTTAGTTTTTTTTGGTTTAGGTAGGTAGCCGTACTAGTGCTTACGCTACCGAGTCTCGGGATGGGGCTGCCATCTTACAGTGTCGAGACAACACTGTGCCTTCTCCCCTGTTAGTATACGACTTTAGTTTCCACCGGGATTGATTACCCGATCTCCGCAAAGGTTGCTCGTATTCCGGCTGGTACCACTTGGAAGTAGGTGTAGGAGTTACTAGATAAGAGGCTAGGGACCACAATGGAGTCTGTTTTACGAATTATCCAACCAATCCAATTTACCAGGATTTAACGCATGCAAAGGAGATTAATCCAAGTTGCTTAACGTCACCTCCTTACGCAGATAAGTGCCTGCTGGTTGAGTTCGACACACTGGAACACAGACGTAAAATGCTACAAGCAATATTTGTAGCCAAAATTATTAACACCGAAGTTGACTATCCAACGCTACTATTGATGCGTTGTAATTTCCGGGCATTACAACGCCGAAAATATGTGTTTATGTTATTTAATGTAAGATTTTATTTAAGTAGACAAGTTCTAATATATGTGAATGTAAACTAAAAAAATAGAAAATAAATAAACATCACGACATTTGGTTGAGTCTAAAATGGGATAGCACCCGTATAACCCTCAAGAGTGTTTTGTAGTCAAGTTATATCAACTACGAGTCCATTTTAAATGTTCGTCAGTTCTTAGAAAAATATATGAAATAATTCCACATACATTATCTACTTCTGATTATTTGTTTTAGTTCGAATCTATTGATGTTTTACTTGAATTAGTGAATAGTAACAATAATAAAATAATTTATAGAGTTTACGAAAAAGGTCAGTTATGAGGAGAAGTATCGTCAACTTCTGGCCCACATATTTCCTCTTTAAACCCGTTCGATTTCAAAAATGGTAAAACATCCAACAAACAGTGAGGAACGTGCAGCTCGAGCCAAACATGCTGATACCTGAGCAGTGACATAATGTTGAAAGAAGATACCAGGATTGGTTGTTGTCAATAACCATTTAACTTTTCTATCAAAATATAATGTTTCGTTTCGGATATTGGTTCAGGCTGCATTTTGGGTACATCTGCAACTTTCGATCGTGATTTAACGTTCGTTGATTTAACATTCAAACTAAAGACTTTTTCTGTTCAAACATGTGATTTTTCATGCGCTACCAACAGCTACCAGCACACTGAGTCTCCGTGCTTGATATGTGCTTTTTTACATTAAACTTCCAAAGCTTTCGAATAGACATGTTAGTGTCATGCATAAATTCAGGCGCATGGTCGACTGTAAAATAAACATAATTGACGCACAAATAACCGCAATTTGGATTTAAATTAGCCATTTCCTAAGCTGGACGACTAATATTTCAGTGAATATCGTCACAATAAATTAAATAATCGACAAATTTATTTTAAAAACTGGTAAGGAAAGGTTTTGCCTTCCAAATTTGAAGTATTTCACTCTTGTGTTAGCATACAGTCAACCAAAAAAGTATTCGGACAGCAGCGCATAAAATTTTCTTTTAGTAATTTTGCACAGTATTTTTGCAAAGAATGGTTACACATATTTTTTAAAACAATGTTTAACTAAAGCATATTTAGATGCACAACAAAAATTCGGGGAAAAGCTTTCCGTTTTGAAGATAGGGTACATATAGTTTGAATTCCTCAAAAATGCAGCCAAAAAAGTATTCGGACAGTTAACTATTAGTTGAAACAAATGTCCTTTCTCGCTCATCTACTACCTCGTAGGACCATTTACAATCTTGATGACCTGTTTTAATCTGTTTGGGATAAAATTAACAATTTTTCAAATATCCCTCTGTGAATTACTGACCATTTTTTTACAAGAGCTCGGTTTAAGTCATTGTGATAAGAAATCGAATGATTTCTCATTTAGAAATAAAATTATCTAAAAAGATGTTCAAAAGGGTTCAAATCTAGACTGAATGCTGATGTTTCGATAGCTCTAGGACAATTATATGGTGCCTACCGCTTACAATTATCGACAGTATGTTTAGTTTCAACATCCCGGTACAATATGTATGTACCGCACAATTACAATTTTGCTTTAATTTCACCTAAAATTGTTCAGATAATTGAGTATACACTTAGTTCTATCCAAAAATATATATCTTTGCTACCTCGGAGCTTTCCAAGCATCCCAACAAGGTATGACACTAACCGCATTGTTCGTTTACTTGCTGACGAGTGATTTTTCGCTTGTAACCCTTCTCTTTTAGTTATTCTTGCATTAGGGTTGTTGATGTCATACCTTGTTGGGTTGCTTGGAAAGCTCCGAGGCACCAAAGATATATATTTTTGGATAGAACAAAATGTACACTCAACTATCTGAATAATTTTAGGTGAAATTAAAGCAAAATTGTAATTGTGTGGTACATACATGTTGTACCGGGATGTTGAATCTAAACATACTGTCGATAATTGTAAGCGGTAGGCACCATATAATTGTCCTAGAGCTATCGAAACATCAGCATTCAGTCTAGATTTGAACCCTTTTGAACATCTTTTTAGATAATTTCATTTCTAAATGAGAAATCATTCGATTTCTTATCATAATGACTTAAACCGAGCTCTTGTAAAAAAATGGTCAGCAATTCACAGAGGGATATTTGAAAAATTGTTAATTTTATCCCAAACAGATTAAAACAGGTCATCAAGATTGTAAATGGTCCTACGAGGTAGTAGATGAGCGAGAAAGGACATTTGTTTCAACTAATAGTTAACTGTCCGAATACTTTTTTGGCTGCATTTTTGAGGAATTCAAACTATATGTACCCTATCTTCAAAACGGAAAGCTTTTCCCCGAATTTTTGTTGTGCATCTAAATATGCTTTAGTTAAACATTGTTTTAAAAAATATTTGTAACCATTCTTTGCAAAAATACTGTGCAAAATTACTAAAAGAAAATTTTATGCGCTGCTGTCCGAATACTTTTTTGGTTGACTGTAGTAAAACCATAATCTTTAAACAGAAACAAATAATTACAATCTATTTGAGAGTTATGTTTTCAAACGAAAAACCTCTGCTTTTCATCCCCTTATGTTGAATATATACAAACTAATAACATACTACTTTGTTCATCACGAATAGAAACGATTTACTTCCTCTAGCAGTCGATCGATGGTGCTTTCGTCGATTTGAATAAACCGCTTTGAGTTACGGCTAAAGAAATAAATATTCCCTGTATAAATGTCGAACCACAGCGCGTGAATGTGCAGGTCATGCGATTCGAGTCTTTTCTTCAAAAATCCGTACGATGCCACATTCTCGATCTGTTGCAGCGTGTTCACCTGCGACAGTTTGTCCTCGATCGCAAACTGATTCTCAGGATCGATGTACGCTACAAACTTTCGGAGTGGAGTTTCCGACGAAAAGATCAACGGCTTATCCAAGCCAGCTTCCTTGAGGTTCTGGAACTTAGCTAGACTAGTATCGGCGTGCTCGCAAAGCCACGCTCGTAACGGAGATATTCTACGGTTTTTCTAAAAAGTAAAAATTCACGATGTTAATCATAGCACAGCAAATATTTCAGCATTGTAAAACTAACGATGGATGCGAATTCAGGATCGCGCAGCTGGTACAGTAGATTCATAGCCTTGCAATCACTGTGACCGCACACGATGATGTGCTTGATGTTGTTCACTACACAGCCTAGCTCCAGGGCGGCGGGCTCACAGCTGAAATATTCGTCCTGAAAATGTTCCGCATGCGGTATCAGATTGCCAGCATTTCGAACCACGAACATATCACCGACGTGTGTGTCCGTGTAGCGGGTCGGAATCATGCGACTGTCCATGCACGTGAAGAATACCGCTTTAGGCTGGCCGAATGGAAGGATTAATTCAATTAAAATTGGTTAGTGGTTTTAAATCTACACCTCAACAAATTTAAACATTCAATTTGTTTCTTTTTATAGATTTGAATCTTTATACATACTGAAAACAGCTCTACAATTTGAGTTTCTTGAAACCATTCTAACGATATCAATGGTTGATTTCTGTTGAAATTATTTTTTTCGTTTTACTTACTTTCAATTATAGTTGGCTACCCTATGCTCATAACATACATATGTTATTCGAAACAAATTTGCCTGACTTCTGCAGTTTGCTGGAGATATGTTATCTACACAATGGTTGTCTGAGGAATTCTGATAAATCTATTCAAATTTATGTCACGTTTCAGCTCTTTGGTGATAAGCTCAAAGCTACTGAATTTTCTGTTACTTGTTTTAAATAACTCAAAATACCTCTCTCCAAGCCAACGAATAACCGACCAATCAAGTTCAAAGTTAATAATAGCTATCGATGCTTACCTGTGGATTGTCTCGCACTTTTTGGAACTCTTTCACCATTTGCTCACGGGTAGTGTTCCGATAGCGCATCACTCCTCGCAATATCCGCTCCATGACTCACTTCGCAATTTGTAATTCGATTTCCCCTACACCAGGTTAGGCATCTGTCCAAATCCAGCAAGAAACTGACAGCAAATGATACAATTTCCTATCAACAGCATCAGCAGCCTCAGACAACGCAGTTATAGAGCTTCCAAGTCGCGAACAGTGATTAAATGACTGAAATTTGACAAAAACAAACGCCAGAATGAAAACATTCCGTCAGTCCGTTCAACACAGCCCGCCGTCGGCGACTCAACAGAAATTCACTGAAATAAACAACACATCGCTCGCTCTCCGGTCGAAGTCGCGATTGCGTTACCAACACAGCGCAATGCACGTGCTTTTGATGGAAATATAGGAGGCCACAAAGGCATGATGACGGCTACTACAACGGAGCACCGCCAGGCTAGCCGGGAAGTTGAAACGAAGACTAGCGCGCGCTCATTTCGTCCATACGTCGATGGACGGCCGTCTGAATACCTACATATTATATTTGTCTATCAATTGCCCGCTGTCGGCGACAATTACTGAACGAAATTGAAAGTAAACAGTTCTCCATACTCACAGTTCACTCACTCACGCAATCGAGCAAGGTCAAACAGATGGCAGTCATAAATATATGTATTGAAGGACTTTGACCTCTATTATCAAAATATATAAAACTGAGCTACTAGCTACTAGGTCAACACATGCATACCTATTTATACATGCATGCACCTGATGATAGTTTTTATGACGAACAATTTACAGCTCCAGGCATGTTACAGTTGCTATCTGTTACAGTGTGAATCATATCAAATTTATACATGCATATATATGAAGAAATTAACACGATTAACGCCCACTAGCTATTGTGTGGGAGGGGCACCAAGCCTTCTTAATCTTGGGTGCCCGATTCTAAACCCACTTAGACGCTCGATATGGTCTTGTCTCGAGTCATTTGAACGCTAGCCCAAAAAAAAACATCCAAAGGTGCTAAATGTTTTATTTTCTATTTCACGTGGAAAATGAAAATGATGAAAAGTATGATATAAGGGAAGCACAAGGAAGGTGATCATAATTTGCAAAAAGTTTGTCTACACGGTATCAGCATGTCACTACAAAAAACAAGATCCAATAATTCAAGGTCCAATGTTATGACGCAAACTTCGAATATTCTGACGCGCATTCGTTGCCTAGAATAGGTACAAGGTGTAGCAATCACCCTTCTCCACCGAAAAAACACAAAATTACACATTAATAACGTTATTGTTTAAAATTAAAACCTAACCAGAAAAAAATTCATGAGCGGATTAAATCCAGAGTGCGGATAGTTAATATTCGCTAATTTTACTCGCAACAAACCAGAACTTCGTCAAAGCTTGTTAATTGAAATTAGTTGCTGTAGACCCACTCTGTTTTGTTGATTATTTATTTGTTTATTTTTAGTTTCCACCTACCATCATGATACCCAAACTTGTTGTTGATTTATTTTTAACACTTTTATGCGTCGCTATGGTCGCTAATTCGTTTGCAAATATTTTTTGTTGTTAATGTTGATTTTTTGTTTCTCTCCTTAGCGGCTCTTCCGACTATTGTCAGCATGTATTTCAATTCATTAGCGGTAAATCTAACCGTCTGGTAACAGTTCTGAATTTTATATTGTTGTTCTGACCCACCTTATATTGTTATAAGGCGGTGATTGCAACACTACAAGCACCTACAAGTGAACTTAGACGCGAGACAGGGCGTAATGGTCTAGGATAATTCTACGACGAAAACTGTGCGACGAAAAGTTTTGGGATTTCCGACGTAGCTCCGATTTTGTTATAGGCGAAATACGTCTACACGAAGGTTCACGATCAACTATGGAGAAAGTAGGATTAACGGAAAATGAGCAGTCATTAACATTTCGTCGAAATGCCCAATTTCGGAAGCAATTTTTGGGCACAAAACAGCGGTTCTGTTTTTAAAACTGTATTCACAGCATTCAGTGTTGGGCACCGCTAACCGAAAATTTAGCGTCGCTAATCGCTAGTCCGCTAACCGAAAAAGTTAGCTCGCTGAACGCTAATCGATAAACTCAGATTAGCGAAAATTTCGCTAATCGCCAATCGCTCAATTACCTAAATATTACTACATTTTTATTTTAGCATATACTGTTTATAGCACAAATACCTGTCGATAATTCATAATATTTGCATATAATAATTAGAGTCTAGTTAGAGTCATTAGGATTGTTGCACTGGCCCCGTAATTTTCCTGTACTCTAACAGCCGGCTGCGAAGTCTGTCGATAAAGAAGGGTAATGTCTAAAGACGGTATAAACCCATGGCTTTGCTTTGCATATAATAATGCATAAAAAATTAACTGATTTTAGCAATTTTTCATGCGATTACCCAAAGAACTGGTGATGAACCCACCTAAGTACCGCCAAACGTAGCAACCTGGTTGTGCACAGAAATAATTTGACAGCGTTATCAAGCGATTTTTAACTTTTGTAACGAAAACAGACAAGCAACTGCACTCGATGCTTTGTTCGTACTGCCAGATTCAGCCCGGACTGAAGAAGTTGGACATCGCGAGACACTTCGTGTCCGCCAGATATAGCCGATCCGGCACATACAACATCCTCTCCCTTCTAGGGCATGGTTAAGTGCAGTAGAAGCTGAAAAGGGACACCTAGAGCACGATGCGCTCAGTCATTCGCGCCTTGGGGAGGTCGGGACTAAACAGTAAAGAAGTACCTCGCCAAAATAGACATTTTCGTGTGCAGTCAAGGCTGGCTGAAGGTGCTGGTGAGAAACATCTTTCCGGCGAAGAATGACGAGACCTACTTGATGTTAGACGGCAATGACTGGCAAAGCACTGGGTACATTACGCCTCACCAAGAAGGTAAGCGATACCGTCAAATATATCTCCCACACGAAGTTCCCAAAGAAGGTCCTTCTGTAACTGACGATCAACGATAAGCGAATGTCCAAACTGCCCTCCTTTGCTTCGGGGCTTGCGGTGAACGGGGATATATGCAGTATGAAGTGCTTGTTTACATTAAATCGTTTTCATGTCAATTTAACATTGGAATTGCATAATGATTAGAGTATGTCAAAACAAAGTGAACAATAAGTCGTTTTGCAGTCGTGCGTATCCTCATATACAACTCATGACTGTGAATTATAAAGCAGTATAGATGATTGCAATATTTAGTTATATCTCAATCATATATTCACGAGTATTAAGTTGCGTGTTATAAAAACCGCTGTATAAAATGCAAGATATAATTAAAAATAATCGTCAAAATTTTCGCACGTATATTGCCTCCACTTTGGTACATATATGCTCTTATCTGACGTGAAACATAACTTTTTCGTTCAGATATGATGTCGTGTTTCTCAGTTGCAATCGAGATATACAAACCAAATTGTTTACTGGGACCCTTCCAGCGTCCTCCAGCTGCAAACAATAGAACCTTTTTCATCGTTTCATTGGCCATGACTAAGGTTTCGGCTAACTGCCGTGCCGATCGGCAGGGCTTCGAAGCATTTGTTGTAGAAGGCTTGATAGAAGTAGCATTTAAGGAAACCTTTTGTAGATTTTATCATCGCCGTCCGTATTTTGTTTATTTTTGTACACACTTCGAAAAATTCTTGAAATTTTACGTCTTCTGACATATGTGCATGTCAATGGAACATTGCACATCATATAAAATCTCGGGTTATTTCACTTAATGGCTTGTTTATTACGTTTGGTTTGGTGTAAAAATATATCTTTAAAAACGGCTTAGGCTGTTTACGTTGTATTTAATGGAAAAATATATCGGATTTCAGTTTACGTCGAATGTGAGATTCATTTTTTCGTTCTGTGTAATGCATACGTTATCACCATATCTTGTATTGCTATCCTTAAAGAAAGAAACTTAGAAACTTAGTATCGATTATCCAGAAATATTCGTGTTTTAGTTCCATATTGCATGCTTTATCAGTGTCTGTTTGTTATGTTATTATTGCTATTAGAACTCGTTTGAATTCGACTTGTCCGGAAAAGATGACTGGAACTCTTGGTATATCATGATACTTCCTCTGTCATTCTCCAGACAGTAATACAACTATTATATTGGTGATTCAACCGCATACAAACTTGTTAATTTGTGACATTATTTCTGAGCAATCCAATATTAAAAGGCGAAGTAAAGTTTGAATGATTTCACAATTTTCATGCACCTTTGGCGATTTAGCGTTTAGCAATTTCAAGGGTTCATTTTCAGCGAAGCTAACAGTTTCGCTAACGTACTCTAAACTCGCTAACCAGCATTTAGTGTCGCTAACTAGCAATTTAGCGAATCAGCGAAATCGTGCCCAACACTGACTGCATTCTTCTTGCCAATCTAAACACAGCGAATATATTTTCATAAACAGAATTTTGGTTTCAAACAAACAACTGCTTTTGAAATGTGCAAAATCAATGACGACTCATTTCACCTTAAAGTTAAAACGTCCACCGGCTGAGAAATCCTAAATTCCAAGCGCTGAAGGGTCGACATGAAGACCAACTTTGATAAATACTCGGCAGAGTGTGCAGTGGTCAAAGGGAATAAATTTGAAATGGAACCTGGAACAATGCGCGACAAGAGTAAAATTACTAAAATACCCAGGTAACCAATAAGCATTAGTATAAGCAGTAAATCAGTTGTTTATTAGCATCCCTGGCGTTTTATACTGCAGGTTGTTGTTTATCAGCCTTTTGATTGCATAACTGATTCTATTTAAATACTTCTTGTCGGTAACTAGCTGCAAATAAGCATTGTCAGCACTATAAGAGGGCTAACAGTAAAGTAGCCGCGTATTTTGCCAAAACAGCATTTAAGTAGCATTTAAGGCAACTTAAATGCTTATTGGCTTGCATTTAAATTGCTTATTGGTTACCTGGGTAGCTATTCAATAGCTAATATTGAGAGAGAACGAACCAAAGCTAGGACAGCAGCCCGTCAACGATGCGACTAAGGACTATTAAGAAATTTTGCAACCAGCGAAAATGCATCAGTTTTTCAGATATTTCTTGGAAACCGCGACATTTACTATGAACTGGATGCAGAGCATCTTGGTAAAAGTCCTTGTTAAAGGGGACCTATCTGGATGATGGGGACTGCCGCGACATCATGTTGCTTTATATTACTCTCACAGTACTTTGCAAGATAATCCTTATCCGGATTCAGGATCAGGAGAAAATGAATACTACGCTCCGGCAGCTGTAAGCTGGATTCTGTGTCGGCCAATCGTGTGTAGATCATCACGTGCACATTGGCGATCTTTTCGCCAAATTGAGCCAAATTTTGTAACGCTATATATTTACTATTCAGGTGGAATTACGAATGCAAGTGGTGATTTGCTTCGGTTGGTGTTTATTTTGTGAAGTTCGCACTATGAGTTGTTTGTAGGCGGGGCTTGTTTTGTACTAAAATGGGTGTATGGTTGCAGTCGTAATGACAAACTAGATTGGCCGGCATTTAAATAATTTATACATACAACATACCCGATTAAAAAAAATCCCTCCTATTTTCCCCCCATTTAGTAGGTACGTGTAGCCTGAATCGCCCGATTTCTGCAGCAACTCTTATAAGTGATTAAAAGGTGGATCTACTGTTTCGTCTGTATGTTTGATCGATCGACTAACTTGTCGGTTGAGTAGGGTGATGAATTGGAACTGACCCTGGAACCAAACGAGGTGAGCTTATTAATCGGGAAACATAGTTTTTTCTTTAGTTCACAATCCATAAACTATTAAATATCAAAGTATCAAAGCAATCGCAACGACGAATAGGTTGATCGTGGGCGCTCTATTTCGTGTGTTTAGTATTTGCAAAAGATTAGCTTTAGACTCATCTCGACCCTATCTTCATAGGTGTTGGCCTTGTGCTTTTTCCGACTCAACCCTAACAATTGTTTGCTATAGAGAATGCTGACATTTCTCTTACGCACACTTCGCCGCGTATACGTATACGTGATTTGTATTCTTCGCGAATTTTTTTTTTCCATAGCGAAATCCTTTCGCGATGCACACAAATCACCAATACAGTTACACCACAGACAAACAGACGAGACACTCGCGATAATTCCATCGTCCAATCAAAAACCACTCATTTTTTAAAAAGCATGTTTCGCAACATGGCCACCCCGCGGCGTGCAAGTGTTGCTTTGAGTTTTCAGTATAAAACCATTCAAATGTGCAAAACCCTACAGCATAAACCCCTGCAAATGCAAGCTACTCCGCAACATGCATAACAGAGGGTGCTAGTGTGCAAGCAAAATGTGCAGGACGATGGTTTTTAAAGGATTTTCTTCTAAGTGTCATGTCAGTTCGTCAGTGGTCACACGTTAGCAACCCTTATAGGCTTTCCCAGCTCAATCATAATAGCCGCTTTCCACGACGCTCTTGCCGGCTCATCTCACGAATTAGCCATTGACTTTTCTCGGCTCAATCTATATATACGTTCAAATCTATCTAGTGGTAACTTCCGCTACCACAAAAACGCCTGAAATGCCTGTCAAAATTTCTATTGGGTGGCACAAGGTCAACACCTATGAAGATAGGGTCGAGATGAGTCTAAAGCCAATCTTTTGAAAACACTGAAACGTTGTATAGGTAAAGTAGCATGACCATTGACTTTAGGAAGGTAAGCGTCATAGACGTACAATATCAATGACAAGATATGGTAAATACTGGGACGATTATGCATGTGCTATCAAAGATTTTATGTCAAGAAGTATTTTCTATTTTAGGTCGTAACATTAAAAAAGTAAGAGCGATTTCTCTACAGGCTATGTATGAAAGTTAACGAATCATGTAAATAGTCTATAAGGAACCTGGATTAATATCTTATATTGAAATGTTCATTTCAAGTCAAATCGATACCAAAAAATACGGCATTTTCATAATGATACTACTAAGATAATTACTCAGGTATTTACGTACCGAACTATCCTTGAGCTGTGTCACGTGCTATAGTCGATAAGCACACCTCCCGTACAATTAACCGCTCCAGCATTGCTCCAATTATTAAACACTCATCCTCTAGGCAAATGCCAGAATCCATGTTAGTAGATACATCAAAAGCGACCCTGGATGGACGCCAAACAAATTAGTTCTAATTATAAATCATTTTCGACGTCTTCATAGAACTTCCCATTAACTTTGTACTTTCTTGTTGAAATAAGTTTTGTCCTTTAACCGTGTTCAACCTTAGTAAGATATGTAAGTATATAATTACAGATGAAGGTTAACTATGCTGCTTTCTATTGATTTGTTTATCTTGCTTATGAAGTAGAAAAACTTCACTATCTATTTAAATATTTTAATTAAAAACTATTTTTATAGTTAGCTATTGCATTCGTGGCCATAACCTAGGAAGCCAATGAAACCAATCACCAATCAAAGGCTGATTCCTGTCTAATCCATTGTATGGCCATTAATTTATTCGAACCAAATATCCAAAAGTAAATAGTCACTGAGATGGCCGATCCAAGTCTAGCAGACTTACCGATTACTATCATTGAAATATTTTGTACAAGCATTAATAAGCAGCCAATGAGATATGTGTACCGTAGTCCAGGGTTTTTGCATTAATGGTCAAACAGAATGCTGCGTCAACGCGTCTGTCACCGTCTGACAGTTTTCCAATGAGTTTACTGTCAAATTAGCACTGACGGATGCGTTGACACAGCATACTGTTTAACCCTCTACGCTGATCAACGCCGCCTCTAGGTGCTCTCCCAGATCTTGGTACGTCACGTATCCCCGCTAGGCTGTGCTACTACGGCTTTCTTACGCGTGATATTTTTATAGATTGGACCCACGGGCAGTGACTATTGATGGCGACGAACTAGAAGTGGTTGATAAGTTTATACATTCTGGATCTCTAGTCCCCACCGATAAAAATAGGAATAAGAAGATTCAACGACGCATTCAAACCTCAAACTGAACTATTATTGCGAACTATTTACGGCGAGGTACAAAAGTAAAGTGGAGAGTAGCGCAGGCATATAAACTAAGAGTTACAGGCACTACTTGGATAGATTCACACTGTACATCTGGCAAAAATGGGGAAATAAGGTTGGCCGGCCACGTCGCAAGGATGTCGAACGACTGTGCAGTGAAATATTTTCTCTTCAAGAATTCCACCGACACCAGGAATAGAACAGATATCTCGACCAGGTTAAAACCGACTTGCGTATGTTGAGACGCTCAACGAATTGGTGACGAGAAGCTTAGGACCGTGTACAGTTGAAAGTAATTCTGGCTACAGCACGAGCCATCCCGACTCAATGCTGATAGAAGAAGGAGAAATAGGAACTAAACGTGAGTCGAAACAAACTTAAAACAAAACTTACTCTAGTAAAAAGAAACGAAAAAATTACCGGATTCGAAGCCACTTTTCTCCCAGGCCCTGTGAATCGCAGATATTGCTGAACCTTTGAACCACCACAACCCCCTTTTTAAGCGCGACGCAATTCAAACTCCACCAAAATTGGCGGGTTGCCCTGAACCTGGAAAACAAGTGCTCGATGAAAACTGCACCATCCAAGCCCAGCTCAAATCAGCCCAAAGCTATCCCATAAATTCAGTTCTACTTTTAACTTTGAGAAGTATTGCATCAACTCAAATACTATTACCTGGCGAGAAGCATAAAATATGTCAAGTGAGCTGATTCGGGTTAACTTTGTTATTAAATCTCAACCTGTTTATATTGACAATTCGTCCAGCTTGTTCTAATATTTATTCCTATATATAGCACTAAATTAATATAGTCCAGCGAATGTAAACAAAATGAGAAACAGATTATAACACTATCAATGAATCACCCACACCGAACCTTCAACCTGAGAAAATCATCAGCTGACAGAACCATTAATGTATGTATTTCAACGCCACCGACTCCATTAGTAGACACAGCGTTATCATTATAACTCGACCCGGAATCAATCCAATATGACCCATGCAATTGATTATGCATAAAACAAAGCACATAATAAATTTTTACGATGGAGAACTTGTTACGTTCCTGACACAGAGTGTGCTATCTGGTAAATGAAAATCCATAGGGCAAAGCACCCTTTGCACAGGATACCCAAAACACTCGACTATGCTTGTGAAGTTGAAATCCCTTAATTTCGTTATAAAGCAGTCCAAATTTTCTTAATAAAACACGTTTATTTTCTCTCAGAGCGACTTTTCCCAATATTTTACAGGTATGGTTCTTAAATTCTAGCCTGTTTTGTCTATCCGTTTTGCATTTGTTGGGTTTATTTTTGATCTTATATTACTGACACTAGGTGAAAAACAATAGCGGATAAGCTAGAAAGATCGTATATTTAACAAAGTGATTTTTAATCAACATGGCTTTAGCGATCAAACGGTCGTCGAGCAAACGCGAGGAGTTGGCAATCCAATGATCGTTTTACTTATTTTTATACAATTTTTACTTAGTATTCATTAAAGCATAACAATTCGTTTGGCTAAGAAACGGATAATTGCAATAGACTATTTTTTGATTTCATAATCATGTACGAAAGGCGACCAGATTAGTTGTTTGGGCTTATCAGCTACCAGCATAAGAAATCATAGGAGTAATCTTAGAACAGGGAAGTGTACTTATCATAGCAACGCTAATGCGACGCTTGCGGAAGGGTTACTTGAAATAAAAGTACTTCTTTTTGATTAAATATCAGTGATACGGATTGTTTAAATTGTGGTACTGCTGCGTCTGTTGAAGCTGTTGTTGCTGCTGAAGGAACTGTTGCTGGAGCTGCTGGTGCTGCTGATGATGTGAATAGTAGTGGGAAGAACTACCATTGACCAATCCGGTATGGCTAACATGTGTGGCCGCTGTATGAATAGCGTTGCTCGAGCTTAAAGTGTTGTTCGGATTTTCTAACTCCTCGAAGTACTTCCTAGCATTTCGGATATTGATCAATGTTGCCTCCGACGGGATAGACGGGTCGGACATTATTACCATGACATACGTGTTACTAGTAAAGGTGTCGATGAATGCAGCAAATATGCTGTTTCGCACTTCCATGGAAGAAAACTTCGCTCCCAGTTTTGAACACGATAGCTTGAATTGCTTGATAATATTGGAAACTTTTTCGAATCGATGACTATCCCTGTGCTGCTGCCTTTGACAATGAGAGATTACCAAAAATGTTGCCCGTTCGAAAAGGAGCACTTCATCGGCATCCACCACATTGGCAAAATAGTTCAGTGAGTGTTCCAACGCTTTCACGTTCGGAATCAGCTGATAGACGATGTTACTCCAAGCTCGGTACAACGTTTCGTCCCATATGCTGGTACGGAATGCTGTACATTCCAGCGGCTTTGATAATCTCTTTAAATCGTCTTCGCGTTCTTTAAAAATAATATCACGTTGTTCCTCAGCCACCAGATCCATTTTGTGGACTAGACAGAAAATCTTAGCATCTGGTGAATTCTGCAAAATTGCCTCCAGACAGGACTGGTAATAGTGCATATCTCTATCTAGTTCGCGGCTTTCCACGTCGAACACATAGATCAACACCTCCACATTGCGGAAAATGTTATCTTTCTGGGAAGCAAAGTATTGCTCCATAAATGACTCCTGACCACCGCAATCCCACAAGTTGAGCACCAGGTTACCAAGGAAGCGCACATGAGAGTGCTCCACATCGACTAGAAATGAGAATAAAATATTTTCATTTTCAATGTAACAAGAATGGTTTCGTAAAACCGGAATGGTCGAAAATAAAATTAAGTTTAACAATAAAAAGTCTTTTGAAACTTGGTCAAAAATCTATGACGGAGCAAATTGATACAAGCATAAAATCAAGCTATACATACCTATTCCTAATATTTCTACTAATATACTTAACCAATAAACAGAAAACATCTCAAATCCCCCTATCATTAAAGTTTAGACATCAAAGCAATCGTCAAAGCTGCAACACCAACTGTCATTCGAACAGCCAATTTTCGCGGACAATCGGCATGGAATCAATTTACGAACGTTGCCGCAACAACAAATTGATATTCACCAAACTTCGCCCGCTAGCGTCTCCAGATCAAATGCATAACCAGCAACCGAATGGGAAAGGTAATTCGGAACTTGAAGAGCTGTTCCATCGTCGCGGTTCAACCCCCACCGATCAGCGCGCGTTTCGAGCGTTCACCAAAACCACATCCAGTTCCGTGGAAGCATACATGGCGGATCCGGATTCGGATCCGGATGAGACGCGTTCCGATATAGGATCGGAGGTATTTTCAGAAGTGAGTACCCTTTCAAAGCGCAACACAAAGCTGAACCGCGTGATGGATTTGATTCAAAACGAAAAAAGCACCACGCCAAAAGTCTTAACCGAGCTGGAAGTCTCCCAAACAGAACAAGAAACTTCGGACGTTATGGATGACAAATCGGTTAGACCACTGGAAACTGCTCCCGTTCAAAGGCTGGAAACTGTCGCCAAAATTGGCAAACTTTGTGAAAATTTTCAGTGGAATTTGGTCTGCATTCTCTTTGTGGCAGTGGCATTCATAATCACGGAACTGATATTAAAACAAAGTGTTAAACTACTCTCCTACATGAAATCATCCCTGGAAAAATTCAACACCTATTTGTGGAATTATTTTCAAACCATTGTAGAACCACTGAAAACTGGCGAAGGACGTTTACTTTGTGGCATTAACCGACAACGGCTGGAACCAGAGCTGATACTAAAATTGGTTGCGCTAGTACCAGCCGGAGCAATATTGTTCCTTGCCTACGCAACGGTTTGGTTCTTACACATTGTTAACGTTATATTATTAACACAAATAAATTTCTGAATATTAATTAACGTCAAATATAGTAAATGATAAAAAATTTCTCTATGCTTCT
The DNA here is from genome assembly GCF_943734655.1 of Sabethes cyaneus. Classification (NCBI taxonomy): domain Eukaryota; kingdom Metazoa; phylum Arthropoda; class Insecta; order Diptera; family Culicidae; genus Sabethes; species Sabethes cyaneus. Next base: position 61,865,409 of record NC_071355.1, read on the forward strand.
GTTTTGTAATATTTCGATGCAAAACAAAAGATCGAGTGAACAACCCAGTTGAACCTGGGACTATGCTAAGCGCTAAGGAAAGAAGACACTGTTGCTCCGAGCGTAAAGTTCCACAGACAATAATAATATACCGATAGCTTAGGTCAGAAGACTATTAAGGCTTTAGCAAGCTCTTCTTAGACATTTAATACAACAGCGATAGGAAAGGCTACTACTACTCACTTGTCGCTCCTAGCCGTCTGGTGTCCCTTGCGATGTAGTTGGCAAATATGATAGACCGCATGCTGGTCTTTCCAGAGCCACTTTTACCCATTAATAGAACCTGAAAAAGAACTTTGGTCAGTTGCGCCAACAAGTCATTTATGCAATAGGGATCATGTTTTTATACTGGAATAGAAATAAAAAGCTAAATTTAGCTGCGCGTTGTCAACGCATAACAATTATTTACCAACATGTTACACAAGTTGCATTCACATTCTTCGCTATGTATTCGAACATCACAAAGAATTTTTCTTTAATTCTCTTCCCCATCGAGCAAGGCTTCATCAGACAAAAACATCCCATATCACTAACCTTCTTCTTCATTTTCTACGCAGCGTTTCGTCCGTGAGTTCAATCTGAATCCTAAAATCCAATGAAAGTCCTCTATCCACGAAGAAGGCTCAAAAGTAACCTTCTAATTCTTGCACGTTTCTCTTGGAATATCTTTTGCTGATATGATCGACTTATATTTCGCACTGTTTCCAATCGCTTATTAAAAAATAAAAAGATTTGATAATCTCTTTCACAAAATTTCGTCTGCAGTGTTTTCCCGTAATGGAACCAACCATTTGACATTTATGTATGAGGGAGGATCCTGCCCTGCCTGTTTGCCACTGTTCAGCTTATTCACACACGCACACACTAGAGTGACTATATACAGAGTGGCGACAATGTCAAAATTGGAATGATAATTATCTGTCAGTGTCATTCCAATCGAGCAGACGACCTATCCAACGCGTATGCAGGAAAGAGAAAGAAAGACCTTGGAAAAACCGCATTGCATACATTTGGGATGACTTGTCGCCACTCTGTATATAGTCACTCTAGCACACACTTGCGAATAGAAAAAGCTGATAACCGATTTGACCCAATGCAGTATTTACGGGTGTGGCGATGATGATATGATTTTATGCAATGAAGGCAATCAAGAAAATTGATCCCGGACACGGTGTAAGTGGAATCGACCAATATTGGTCTTGCCAGCGTTTTGCATGAGAAAAAAAGAAAGGGAAGTATTTTTGCTTTTGTCAACACTCACGCGTTGACAGTTCGGCACGAGATTTCCTGTGAGTGCGAGCAGCCTACGAATCCTCTTTCAACGCTGGCAAGGCCAATCATGATCAAGCGTGACATCAAACTCCGAACCAAACCGCTCGCGTTGACGAACGTAAGCTGCTGCCACCTCCAAAAGTTGACTGTAGGGGTGAAGCAGAATAGGAATTTGTTAAAGAGCGCAAGAGATCGAAACATTTTGGAAGATTTTTCACCCACACTCACATATGAGAATTGCTATGAGTGTGCGAGAGATCGATTAATACCGTCAACGCGAACTGTCCGACGCAGTTTGTGTTTGTATAGTTTCCCAGGTAACCAATAAGCATTAAAATAAGCAGTAAATCAGTCGTTTATTAGCATCCCTGGCGTTTTATACTGCAGGTTGTTGTTTATCAGCTTTTTGACTGCATAACTGTTGTAAATTGGCATCCACAATTCTATTTAAATTCTTCTTGTTGGTAACTAGCTGCAAATAAGCATTGTCAGCACTATAAGAGGGCTAGCAGTAAAGTAGCCGCATATTTTGCCAAAATAGCATTTAAGTAGCATTTAAGGCAACTTAAATGCTTATTGGCTTGCTTTTATATTGCATTGGAAATGCTTATTGGTTACCTGGGTTGACATCCATTACATTTTTCGCAATTCTATATAGAATTAACAAAAGGGCGAATGTCGCAAATGTAAACAAAACGGGTGAGAGTTATTTTTTACTGGACCAGCATAGGAAAATCAACCCTCACTCGGTTTGTTTACGCTTGCGACATTCGCCCTTTTGTTAATTCTATCTTCAATTAATACCACCCCATCGACATCTCTATATCGAGCTGCAGTAAACGTCAGCGACAGCATGTCCGGGGCTCAAAATTTGACAGCGGGCCCAAATCAGACTGCTGGCAGTTGAGTGAAACGCAGTGCTGAATTGCTATCTCACTTTCGCACACACGAGATGTTGGCGGTGAGAACATAGTTGTCTGCCATGGGCTTGATTAATACCATCGATGTCTTCCCCTTCCACACCTTTTTATATTTCACTAGCTGACCCGACAAACTTCGTATTGCCACAAATTAACCTGTGTTGTACATAAATCATGAATCTCGGATGATCTTTGTCACTTCTCGAGTTTTGCAAGCCCCCCAGTGGGCGGCGCTTCCGACGGCGGGTCACCGGCAACACTCGCGACCGGCTCGTCCTGAATGATCTAGTGTTACTATAGATAGTTTTTGTGGTCTTGTTATTGATTAATGTTTTATGGAAGAGTCTCGAATTTCTCGAGTTGGATTAGTTTTTGAGTTTCGCAAAAATTTCTGTTTTATTTGTATGAGAGTCCATATCCCCCTACCACAGGGGTGAGAGGTCTCTAACTATCATAAAATAAATTCAAGACTCAAAAATCTCCTACATGCTAAATTTGGTTCCATTTGCTTGATTAGTACTCAAATTATAAGGAAATTTGTATTTCATTTGTATGGGAGCCCACCCTCTTAAAAGGGAAAGGGGTCGTAATACACCACAGAAAAAAAAATCTGCCATCTAAAACTCTCACATGCCAAATTTGGTTCCATTTGCTTGATTAGTTCTAAAGTTATGAGCAAATTTGTATTTCGTTTGAATGGGAGCCCCCCCCCCTCCTAAAAAGGTAAGAAGTCCTAATTCATCATGGGAAAAATGGTTGCCTCTAAAAACACCCACATGCCAAATATGGTTCCATTTGCTTGATTAGTTCTCGAATTATGAGGAAATTTGTATTTCATTTGTGTAGAAGCCCCCCCTCTTGAAGTGTGGAAGGATCCTAATTCACCGTAGAAAATATTTTTGCCTCCAAAAACCTCCACATGCCAAATTTGGTTCCATTTGCTGGATTAGTTCTCGAGTTATGAGGAAATTTGTATTTCGTTTGTATAGGACCCCCCCTCCTAAAGTGAAGAGGGGTCCCAATTCATCATTGAAAAAAAAATTGTCTCCAAAAACACACATATGCCAAATTTGGTTCCATTTGCTGGATTAGTTCTCGAGTTATGAGGAAATTTGTATTTCGTTTGTATAGGACCCCCCCTCCTAAAGTGGGGAGGGGTCCCAATTCATCATTGAAAAAAAATTGTCTCCAAAAACACACACATGCCAAATTTGGTTCAATTCGCTTGATTAGTTCTCGAGTTATGAGGAAATTTGTATTTCATTTGTACAGGAGCCCCTCCTCTTAAAGTGGGGAGGGGTCCTAATTCACCATAGAAAATTTTCTTGCTCTCGAAAACCTTCACATGCCAAATTTGGTTGCATTTGCTTGATTAGTTCTCGAGTTATGAGGAAATTTGTATGGAAGTCCCCCCTCTTAAAGGGGAGAGGAGTTATAAATCCTCTTATAAAGAGGGGAGGGGTCTCAAATCACCATAGAATAAATTCTTGTCACCAAAAAAAACACCCACATGCCAAATGTTGTTCTATTTGCTTGATTAGTTCTCGAGTTAGGAGGAAATTTGTAATTCATTTGTACAGGAGCCCCCCTCTTAGAGTGGGGAGGGGTCCTAATTCACCGTAGAAAATTTTCTTGCCCTCGAAAACCTTCACATGCCAAAGTTGGTTCCATTTGCTTGATTAGTTCTCGAGTTATGAGGAAATTTGTATTTCATTTGTATAGGAGCCCCCCCTCCTAAAGTGGGGAGAGGTTCTTATTCATCATAGAAAACATTCTTGCCTCCAAAAACACCTACATGCCAAATTTGGTTCCATTTGCTGGATTAGCTCTCGAGTTATAAGGAAATTTGTATTTCGTTTGTATAGGAGCCCCCCCCCCTCTTAAAGTGGGGAGGGGTCCCAATTCATCATAGAAAAAAATTTTGTCTTCAAAAACACACACATGCCAAATTTGGTTCCATTTGCTTGATTAGTTCTCGAGTTATGAGGAAATTTGTATTTCATTTGTACAGGAGCCCCCCCTCTTAAAGTGAGGAGGGGTCCTAATTCAACATAGAAAATTTTCTTGCCCTCGAAAACCTTCACATGCCAAATTTGGTTCCATTTGCTTGATTAGTTCTCGAGTTATGAGGAAATTTGTATGGAAATCCCCCCTCTTAAAGGGGAGAGGAGTTATAATTCCCCTTATAAAGAGGGGAGGGGTCTCAAATTACCCTAGAATAAATTCTTGTCACCGAAAACACCCACATGCCAAATTTGGTTCTATTTGCTTGATTAGTTCTCGAGTTATGCAGAAATTTGTGTTTCATTTGTATGGGAGCCCCCCCTCTTAGTGGGGGGAGGGGTCTCTAACCATCACTAAAACCTTTCCTGGCCCCAAAAACCTCTACATGCAAATTTTCACGCCGATTGGTTCAGTAGTTTTTGATTCTATAAGGAACACAGGACAGACAGACAGACAGACAGACAGACAGACAGACAGACAGACAGACAGACAGACAGACAGACAGACAGAAATCCTTCTTTATAGGTATAGATTGGATTTGACCAGTGCGAAATAGATAGCACCGTGTACCCCCGCCTACTGACCTACTGACCTTCTTTAATCTGAACATTTCTAGATAGAATTAACAAAAGGGCGAATGTCGCAAATGTAAACAAAACGGGTGAGAGTTATTTTTTGCTGGGCCAGCATAGGAAAATCAACCCTCACTCGGTTTGTTTACGCTTGCGACATTCGCCCTTTTGTTAATTCTATCTTCATTTTTAGTCTGAAGCTGAACCCCGGTGATATGAATGCGTAAATATGGGATCATTTGTCGACCAACATTTGAAAAGGGCGGATAAGCCAACTGTCAAAGAGAACAAGTGATAGTTCATTTTCCTATGCTGCTCCAGTAAAAAATAACACTGACTCACTGCGAATATACGAATATTACTTTCCTTCAGTTGGGTCACCACTGCGAAACTGTATATTCCGCGTTATGGTCAACCGAGAATTGGTGTTCCGCCAGATGGTATTCGGTGAAATGGTTTGTAATGATGGCGAATATTTAAATCTCTGTGTTTAAATGCTATCGGCTTTATTTTATCAGGCTAAGCAAGGGAGGGTTTACCTTACTGTGAGGAAAATTTGTATATTAAAACACCCATGAACTCCCCAGAAACTTGCAAAACTCAAGATTGTGACAAAGGTCATCCGAGATTCACGATTTATGTACAACACAGTTTATTTTGTGGTAATACGAAGTTTGTCGGGTCAGCTTGTATGGTATAAATATCATGATACCACACTTAACATAAGGAAATCAGCACTGGGGAGTTGACAAAAGGGAAGGGTCTCTAACAGAAGGGCAGACGCCACAATTCCAAATCCCCTAGACCGTTCTTTATCAAACTTGGCACACATGTTCCTTGACATAAGGGAATCAGATGGGGGCTAACCAAAGTTGGGGGAGGGGGACTAACAGAGGAGGGGAGGCCATAACTCCGAAAAGCCTGTACTATTTTTCATCAAAGTTGCAGATAAACGGATGAGGACAGACAGACTGACAGATTAACAAGAGGCTGGAGGACACAAGAGAGTAACTGGCAAAGAGAGTAGACACATTCATATGAAGAAAAAGGGTTTTGTTTCTTGCATTATGGGGCTGAGAGTCAAAGGATCCCTGAATAAGATCGTGCAACCAGCTAGTTTATGATATTTCTTCATTCTTCATCTGTTAAATATCGATAAGAGACAACCATACGTGTTTTTGAAAATATTTCACCGGTTTTAACGTTATTCAATACGTTCAGAAGGTCATAGCTCTTTGAAAACTAAGAAACGAATAACCAAAACGAGGATTTAAGCTCATCGGTCTGTAGTAGAATACTTTTGAGCAGGGTTTTTTTTCTAATTCCCGTCGTAATAAGTAAAGCCATTCTAATTTTCATCATTTGTTGGATGGATTTAATGAATACTTCAAAAGTTCTTGTGCTGATTTGAGTAAAACACACTTACCTTCCGATCCGTGAACTTTAAAATCACTGAAAAGCGACTATTAAAGCATATTATTGAAATTACGCAACTGACTTGATTTCTAAAATTCGTCGTGCCGTTTTAAAATCCATCCATCAACATTTTTCATCGTCCGAACTAAAAATCACATATTTTATTGATCGCGTATGATAGACAACAAACTAAACTTGTTTTGCATTGTGTGTCATAAAAATGCTGATATTTTTAATAATTTGTGTTGGATAGGACGGGAATAGGCAATTACGACAATGTAGCAACATACCCTAATTTGATCAATTAAAAATACTTGCAAAATGTGCACCGTGAATCGTAGGATTTTACAGAGAAAAAATCGAACACTTTCTTCGAGCCCATTGATCTGTTCTCTGTGCCTGTACTTGAAAGTATTATTTTTTTGGCGGCAAAATAGTATAAGAAATCAAAGCTACAAAGCGATAATTTAGTTACTGGAATTTGTCTGACAAACGCACCACATTTTCTTGTTCAATACTAAATTTTAACTTTAGATGTGATGTTACAATAACACATCTACTTTCATTACAATAACACAACACTGTGTAATGCACTGATCAAATAGAATAGATCAAACGTGAATGGCCCTGCAGATCACTGCAAAAAGGATTTTCGGCATATTTCTTTGTTAGTTGTACCTAAGCTTAAAATCAATTTTAAATAGTAGTTCAGTTGGCAATTTCATTTAAAAAATACTTCGATTAAGGCAGTATACTGCCACGTCTTTATTTTTCCTGATAGTTCAATTGCGCTGAGCTAACAAGAAGCAATAGCATTATTGCTTAGCTCGCAGATTACTCCTAGAAAATCACTCAATGCGCGGTTTTGTAGTGATTGGTCAAATTGCTGAAAAAAGTTTGGTTTTAATTAATACGACACATCTTTTCAAAACCTAGATTTGCCTTACCCCATTGAACACAATAGTTGGCACAAAACTCGGTGAAATCAGCTGGGTACGACGTTCAGCTTCCAGCTGTAGTTGTCTACCAAGATCACCATCCACGCAAGCCTGCGCTGCATTTAGATTTACACCGGATCTGAAGGCGCACTGTAAAATGAAAAAAATTAAACGCAGTTAGTGCATCTTGATGACGCCACCCAAAACCCCATCGGAAAACTTTTATCAGCGAGTTTAATTTTGTGGACTTTTATATAATTCAGCTACTACAGTAGCTGGTTAACAACCAATAGCTCGCTTTTCTTACCTCATAACCACGCGGATCTGCATTGAAGTGCATCTGGCAAGCCACGTACGAAACCTGTCTATCCTGCTCTGGAAGGTAGTTCAGGACGCAGGATTGGATCCGATTTCCCTCGCATTCCAGCGGACCATGCTGGCACTCAAAGGACTCGCCATTGTTGATGCTCTAGAAGTATCAGTAAAAAATCAGCCGCTTATTCTTAATTACCTATTCTTTGTTTGGCTATAGGTATACTATATGATTATTTGCAGAGTATTTCTTATCGCTAGCGGTAAAAATTGGCACCCGATAAGAGTTTTAGAAAACAGCTGCGGGTCATTAGCACTCATTAAGTAATTCGTTCTGGTTATTCATGAGCTGTTTAATTTGCAAGCTGCAATTTAAATTTTTAAGTAATATCTGGATCCATTAACTACCAGAAATGGTATTACTTATTTTAAATTTGGCAGTTTGAGTATAAACTTAAGACTTAGTATTACATATATAATTATTGTTTGAAAGCAAAAAATTATTGCTCCCAAAAGTCTTCTTAATGAGAACGTTCCTTTATCAATTATTGAATTCAGTTTTCTAAAATTTCATTCTCATCGTTCCTGATTTTCGGGCAAGTTGCAAGTAGTATATCTACAAACTCAATACCTAGTCAATATATTAAAGAAAGGTCTTCTACGATATATAACTAAAGAAATTGGGTTCGGATATTGGTTTTCGGGGAAATGTTATAGAACTAATAAAATAATGATGAAAAACAGGAGTTCCTGAATATTCACTCAAAAAGATGATAATAGAAATGTTCTTCACAAAAATTCACAAAGATTTAGAAATTTATAAATAAAAGTATGAATACTACTACTATAAAAGAGTTTCTTAGTATGTTTTGAATCATTTCGTCATTCATATTTTGATAATTCATATTTTGAACATGTTACTCAAGCAGCACCATTTGTTGCATGAAGGGTTACGCAACTATAATTGAAACATTCAAATATGGTAGGAATTTGCATCCGTCACCTTTATTGAACTGTTATATGACTGAAAAAGCGCAAGAGGTGGAGCCTATGTGCAACTAATGAAACGCAGATGTTTCATGGAACATCATTGCGCGTTATCTAAACACAAGCAGCTATTCGCGACTACGAATGTTTTTCAATACTGTCACAGTATTACTGTGACTAACTCGTTTTTACTCACGAGACGACGAAACAGTACAGGCACTTGTGACTTACAAGGCACTGTACGTGACGTTGTACGTCAGTTAGCGTGTTAGCCGCGATTCTCAACGCGGATCTTCGGGTTTAAGGCTCCGTTCCTATGGGATAGACCGACCACGTGTTTTTTTGTCTTGACCTTGAAATGAGCTCAGGCATATACAATTTATATTTTTTGAAATGGTAGTTCTGTTACAATTGACGAAGGGAAGGTAGAAGACAGTAATGAAAATTTTACAGTGAAAGTGAAAGAGCCGAAAGGTGACAAAGGGGGGGGGGGGGGTATTAGTAGCTACGCTTAACACGTAGTCGTTATGACCAATTTTGGGAATCAATCGAGGAGTCAACCATGCCTACTCACACGCGAAAGGGTATGAGAAACATAGCATTCAACGCTTGCGCCACACACGCAGGCGTAAAAGAAACAGCCGCTGGTACTGTGTGCAGACATTCTGCTACCCACACACTCGCGCACGCACATCCTCACATCGTTTTCCTGCATAGCTTATTCACGAGTCAAAAAAACTCGTGGGGAATCAGCTGCCCCTGAGGCTGGTGGCGCACTGGGATACAAATTTTGCATTACTTTATCTTCTTCTTTTTCATCTTCGCCCTCGATTTTACTCACGGGCGGGAGTACGAGCCGTCGCAAGTAATCGGTATCAGCAGATCGGGCCGCAACGACAAACGACGAGCGACGATTGTAGCTGTTAGCTAAACACATACTCGCAAAAACTCGTTGCACTGCATGAAGAAATAAAAGCGGGAGTTTTAAAGGTATGCTTATGCCGGCGTGTTCGTTAGAATGAATACGCGCGTGAGAAAATTAGACCACACGAGGGTGGGCTTCGCAACACTGGTTGTGACTCCTACCTTTTGTCCAATGCGGGAAGGTGCATAGATGGAGGAAGAGGCACAATTTGTGTCTATAACTCAACCCACTGGAGTTTGAAGATGCGTCACTCGCTTAATAACGGGGTTGTGTTGTGCAGTCTCCTTTTGTCCAGCACCTATATGGTTCAGTGGTACATTAGTACCAGCGAGCCACATGCCTTGGCGGGTGTTGTGGGTTCGAATCTGGTTATAATTCCATATTATAGCTTGGTTCGAACCATGCACCTTCCATCGTTGGACAAAAGGTAGGAGTCACAACGACTACTTGTTAAGTGTAGCTAGTAATACTCCCCCTCCCTCTCTCACCTTTGTTTTTGTACCCAGATGGACATTGGGTTAAAACACCACTGCGACACTGCGACTCAAGACAAAAAAAAACACCTGATTGGTCATAGCCTCATACCATTTTCAAAACATTGGCGTTGATGGCAGTAAACGAAACTTAATCAATTTCGTTTCGAACTTTCAACGTGTGCGAGATAACAAAAGCTAAAATACTTCCTTCCGTTTTTTCTCATCCAAAACCCTGAACAATATCACCAACACTGTCATTGCGAATAAACCATTCAATTTCCATTGGACACTGAGATAAAATTAGATTAATTTCAAAAGAGACGTAAAATTTCAAATCAAAATGCGACCCATTGTGCGTGATAACGATTTACCTTCGTTTATCTCGACACGCGCATGGATTGGTATACGAACAGACGTAATAGAAAATAGAATTTACCAAATATGCCACGATATGCCAGGCTGCAAGTCACGTTTTGTCACTATATGTCGTGGAATACGTAAAATTGATTTATTTCATTTGTTTAACACGAGTTCAACATATCAATGATGAGCTGTCCGTCCTGACAAAACTGTCGAAATTATCAATTGTCGAATTGAAATACACGAAAACTGATAGCAGATGAATAAAATGAAACACGAGCGCATTTCCTTCTAAAGAATTGCCAGTAATTCCGATGTTTCGATAATCTATCTGAATGAGAAAAACTGCCATTAACAGCGTAGTGGAGAACGTCCAAGGCCGTGTGGCACCGAATCGACGTAATGAATGGTATGACGAGGAATGCCAGCAGATATTGGCTGAGAAGAACGCAGCGCGGGTACAAATGCTGCGTAGAGCCACCCATCAGAATGTGGAACGATATAAACAGAAGCGAAGACAGCAAACCCGACTCTTCAAGGAGAAGAAGCGCCACCAAGAGGAGAAGGAGTGCGAAGAACTCAAGCAGCTGCACGACACATGGAAGTTCTATCAAAGATTCAACGAATCTCGCAAGGGGTTTGTGCCGCGGGCCAAAATGTGCAGAGATGAAGATGGAGGTATCTTGACTGACGACCGTGCGGTGATCAAAAGGTAGTAGCAACACTACGATGAACACCTGAATGGTGTGCAGGCGGAAGACCATGATAGCGGAGGAAGTGATCACATTGGTGTAGTGAGCAGCGAAGATGTGCCACCCCCATCGATAAGGGAAGTTAAAAAAGCCATCCAGCGGCTGAAGAACAAAAAAGCAGTGGGAAATGATGGCATTGGAGCGGAACTTAATAAAATGGGCCCGGACAAGTTGGCCGGCTGTCTGCATCAACTGATTGTCAATATTTATGATACGGAACGGCCTATCTACAAGAAAGGTGATAAGCTGGATTGTGAGAACTACCGAGCGATCACTATCCTGAATGCCGCCTACAAAATGCTTTCCCAAGTAATCTTCCATCGACTATCGCCAATAGCTAATAGATTGGTGGGAAGTTACCAGGCCGGCTTCATGGAGGGTTGGTCTACAACGTACCAAATCTTCACCCTGCGGCAGATCCTCCAGAAGTGCCGCGAATTCCGAGTCCCCACGCATCACCTGTTCATCGATTTCAAAGCCGCATATGATAGCGTAAACCGACAAGAGCTATGGAAAACTTTAGACGAAAACGGCTTTCCGGGTAAGTTTACTAGACTTATCATGACTACGATGGATGGGATCCAGTGCTGTGTGAGAATCTCGGGTGGATTGTCGGACCCATTCGAATCTCGCAGGGGACTTCGACAAGGAGATGGAATTTCCTGCCTGCCATTCAACATTGCGCTTGAAAGTGTTATAAGACGAACGGCGATCGAAACGCGGAGCACGATTTTCTATAACTTCAGTCAAATTATCTGCTTTGCTGACGACGTGGATGATGTCGGCAGAACATTTGAGGCGGTGGAAGATCAGTATACCAGACTAAAACGCGATGCAGAGAAGATTGGATTGAAGATAAATACGTCAAAAACGAAGTATATGCTGGCGAGGGGGACCGAGTGCGACAAGGCCCGCTTGGCAGTACCGTGGCAATCGATGGGGATGAGTTCGAGGTAGTCGACGAGTTCGTATACCTTGGCTCACTGGCAACAGAGGACAACAATACCAGCCGTGAGATTAAAATGCGTATTATCAGTGGAAGTCGGGCCTATTACGGACTCCACAAACAATTGCGGTCCAATAATCTGAGCCCCCGTACAAGGTACACACTGTACAAAGCGCAGGTTAGACCGGTTGTCCTCTACGGGCACGAAACGTGGACACTGCTAGAAGAGGACCTACGAGCACTCGGAGTTTTCGAACGACGGGTGCTAAGAACCATCTTTGGCGGAATGCAAAAGAGCGGTGTAACAAGACGAAGAGGAGCACAGCGAGCGAGATGCAAGACCAAGTGGAGCGAGGTCTGGCGTGCACAAGAATGGACCGAAATAGATGGAGAAATTATACTGCGCAGGTCTTGTCGTAAGATGTTAGGTTAATTAAGTAAGTTTAAGTCCAATATTATGTCCCATTTCCAATTCCTATTTTATCTCTATAATTTCAACACCAATTTGACATATAACCTCAAGTCCAATTTTGAGTTCAATTTGAAATTCAATTTGAAATCCAATCTCTAGTGCAATTTGAACTGAAGTAAAAATTTAAGTTCAATTCAAACTTAAGCCTTATTTTGTTCCGATTTTTTTTTCGCTGTACGTTTTTATTCGGGTATCAATAATTTTTGTTTTCTTTTTTAACTTTTTTATCGTTTAAAGTATTCTAATAAGACGCTCAAATAAACAATAGTTCATTTTTCAGCTACGATTTTAAGAACAATTTAAACTATGTTTTAAAATCCCATTTCAAGTATTTTTTTTTTCAGGTATGATTTCAATTCGAATTTGAAGCCCAAATTCCACTTCAATTTTGTGTTCAATTCGAAGCTCAATTTCCAATGTAATTTAAGGGCAGGTTTCAAGTCCTAATCGGTCCAAGTTTAAGTTCAACTTCATGCTCAATTTCAAACCAATTTCGAGTCAAAATTCAAGTACAGTTTCCAGTCCAGTTTCAATTCTGAGTACAAGTTCAAATCCAGATCTAATTCCCGGTTTAATTCCAAATCTAGTCTCAATCTCAAGTCCACTTTGGTGCCTTGGCTGGGGCACGTGTCCTGTCTGTTCGGTGAAATTTAATGTAAACAAAATCCTCATAGTGTAATACGGAAGTCTGGAATTTTTGGCCGGTATTCTTGCGATAAGGAAATTAATTGCGTAAAAATACATTTGCAGCCCTACGATAATTTGATTTTTCTAGACCAAAACATGCTTCTGAAAGTTCAGTGCCCCGGCATCTGTTTGTGTCTGGGAACACCAATGCTCCTAAGCCATTTTCCAATAACTAATGGCATGGGGCATGAGGGACAACGTGCAAGGCGCACCCAAGTCCTAAACTCTGCGAACTGTCCGGAACTGCACACAATTGGGTATTTTAATTTTCCCAAAAAAGTGGATTTTTCTATCTCATTTGATAGCCCGTCGTTTCCTGAATCTAGCAGTTCTTTTTATATTTCAATTAAGTCAATATTCGATTAAAAAATTAATAAAAATCAAAACTGGAATGATTTGCTGTTTGACAGATATCAACCAAGCCGATTGATTAACTTGATGTCAGAAGTTCTCTCCCTCTCTTCTATCTCTCTGATAGAGCTCTTCATTTTAACCGAGCTTTTAAAGCTCTCATATGAAACCTGTATCGTTCGATGACCATAGTGTATCTATTCACTGTGTTGTCTAAGACGAGCTAAAAAGAAAAGTGGTTTACTTGTAAGCTATCGTCTTATTCCAAAATTTTTTTTCAAATATAAAAAAATGTTTTTTCATTACTTCCATTAGTCAAATTCGGAAAAGTCTTCATGTAGCGATTGAATGGCATCATATCTTGTCAGAATATGCGGAAATGTATATACCACTAAAATACCCAATTGAAAAGTATTAGGCAATCGTTGAATTTGATGGAAGAGATGAGACTTAAAATCGCAACAGGAAGCCCAATCATATAATTTTCCTGTGCCTATCTCGAAGTCATTGAACTTCAAAAAGGAATCAAGTTTGATCATTAATATAATAGCACAATCAGTGAGCACTTTGTCATGTTTGCCTAATTTTTAGCAGTTACAGCCTTTTTTAAATGAAACGCGACTCTTATTCGGCATTTATATTCAAGCAGTATTGAGCAATTTAGTCGTTATTATTTGGGAATTTACGTTCAGCTAAAGATAACCATTGCAGAAAAGTACTTTCAGGTGTTGAAAACCGATTCATTTTTATCAAAAAAAAAATCAATACTCATTATCTCACTTTACCGAAATTATATACAAACGAGAGATAAAAAAGTTTAGACTGCTTAACCCTCGAATGGGTAAGGCTGTTTATAGACCGACTTCGCTTTTAGAGCCTCAGAGCCACATAATTGCTACATATATTATGAATCGATTAGTATCCAAACCAACAAAATCCGATCGTAATTTGCAGAGCTATTAGCGTTCAAAATCTTTCATGTTTTTGTGATGGTCTAAAATTTAAATTATGGGAAGACACCCTCCAACGAGACGTAGCCCTGCGTCAAATCTTTTAAGCTTATCGCTCACTCAATAGCGGTAATAGCAAAAGGTTATCCAGAGCAGGTTACTGCAAGCACCCGGGCGATATCACAATAGATCTACAGTCTTGGCTGCAGTCTTTGTGAAAAAATTATAAAATTGTAATGAAAGGTTCCAAAACAATAGACACATTCCAGCGTTACAGGACACTTTCCCTACAATGTAGATCGGTTCCTGTTTCATCAAATCCTTGGCATCCCAGTGAAAAATGAAGTACTCTTTAAACAACTATTTTACAAGATTGTTGCCAAAAAATTGGTGAAACAGTGAAATTGTGTCCCGTAACACTGGAATGTGTCAACAGCGTCTTTACTAAAGAATGAAACAATGCGTCTTTAGTTAGGTAAAATGTTCAGTAATTTTAAACTCGGTTGTTATAATATTTTTGTGCTAACTAATAAAAATTATTTAATGCTTCAAAGTCAATTTTTTTCATACATTTTCTTCATGATCGCCTTGCTCCACAGACACAGATCAAACAACTTCAACAACATCAACCAGTTTCTCGACCAATAATCGTGAATTATCAAGCTCCATTACAGCAGAGCCTTTCAAAGCATTTTCGGCGCATAGCTCTCTGGTATCGGCTAGCTAGCTGTTCTCACATAAATATTACAATTGCTCAATGAAAAAAACAATCGCTTTGCCCTGTCTCTCTTCAAGCCGTATTCAAGCTAGCTTCAAAAACTATTGTTAAGTCTCTAATTTTTATTAGATAAAACTTACCCTTGACTTGCCGAAAGGAATGAAATCGATGTCAATAATATTTTGCATGGCTTCATAGTTCGGGGCAAGTTGATCGCTTATCCAGCGGATACTGTCCGGGCACAGATGTTCATAGTACACATCCACCTTCACCTAGAAAGGTGTCAAAAGACCTGTTTAAAGTAATCGGTTCTTATCACCTAGCACTAGCTTTTCACGTAATTCTCGATACAACTGACAACATTGTTTGTCGGTACTTTTTTTAACGTTAGCCAAATAAATACAACCATTGTTCAAATCACTTACTTGAGCCGCACTTAGCACGGCGGCTTTGATAGCCACGAGTGCCAAAACTAAAACGAAAGAATTAGCTTGCAGCATTGCTGGCGGGTTCTTGCACGTTGACCTGTTGAAACTGCGCGCGCGCGTCGGTCCCACGAAAAACAACTTCACTCTCGAGGTTACGTTTTACAGAAACACGTCAAACCAGCTCTGCAGTCACTCTGTTACTGTAATATGGTCACGGTTTGGCGAGGTCTTTATGGTCACGTTGTATAGATTAGTTGAAACTGAACCAATAACTGATTTCTTCCTTTCGGGCCTTTGCAACTTAGGCAGTACCTGCTCCGGAACAGCTGAGCTGCGCATGAGTGATATTACTACTAAACTGAGACTGTACTCCTCCGGTGAAGCTGTGCGTTGAGTTTTCAGTGATGTCAGGGTTACAGTCAGTACTTCATGGCCTTTTTTGATTGTATACATCGAATGTAAAAATGAAGTGTTGTTTAGTACTGATCGTTTCTCGTTGTAACTTGAATATATATTTGAGTTTGAATGTGTTGGAATATTAACCTTAGCTTATAAATACATAAATTAAATAAATTCTTTCAGTTGTATTTTTGGTTCAAAAGTTTAAACTGAAACAGCATTCGTGTCAGCTGATTCACTTGATCTTAAAGAATTCATGGTGTTGCTTTCATAACAGACCGACAACTTCAACCCTTTCTCTGCCAGCACAGAGTAGCATGAATTATCTCAACTTCAACGGACATTCTTACACGCAATCGAAGTTGATTGGGATCTTTTCGTGTTACACATGACTGAATCGGTGTATACTATACCTCTAGCCCATCGGGGCAGGTCGATCAGGTATGTTGACTAGCATAGACTCGGTCTACACATTCGTAAGCCGCGCAGAGTATAGATAGTAGAACCGGTGCTTGTGTTTTGTTGCGAGATACAGTCTTTTCACTCAAGTTTTCTCGCAGTTTATCTCATCGGAAAATTCATTTGGAATTATTTCCGTAACGTCTCATCGCTGCTTACCTAATCAATATGTGTGAATACATAATCATTGCTAATTCATGGTATGTGAATCTTTAATTTAACAACAAAACTTTCATTTCATTTTCATTTTTATTGGATGAAATAGATCAAATATTGGATGATTCAGCAAACAGTGTACTGGTAGCTTTAGGGACCGTGCAATAATTACGTAAGGCCTTTTTCCTCATTTTTGAACCCCCCCTCCCCCCTATATAAGATTTTGTAAGATTTTGGCCAATCCCCCCTCCCCCCGTACAAATTCTTAGTAAGATTTTTTGAAACATCAAAATTCAAGTTTTATTTAAAAAGATAGACATTGAAAGAATATTGAAAAAGTCAACAAAGTTCTAACAAGTTCATAAAAACCAAAGTTCAAACAAATTCATAAAAAAAACAAATAATATCAATTATCTATTGTAAATCCCTTAATCCCCTCACGAACAGAACGTATTTCAGCATTGAGGTTGTCAATAAATGTTGGTGTATGCTCAGAAACTCACTAGCGTTCACTTAATTCGCATTGATCCAATCTAAATCGTCTGAAAACGTGTCTTCGTCAAGTAGTATACAAAGAACTGCTTTGCCTTTTCTAGATGACACACGACATGGTCTTATGTTGGAATTGGCACTACGTTGCGTCTAATGTACAGATCTGTAATGACCGCGGTTTCCTTTGAAGCAAAATACAGACCCCACTCTGGCCACATACGGCAGGCAAGATATTTGGGAACAGAAGAACTATATATCCCAAGAAACACTTTTGTTGTATAGTAGCTTATCAAGCACTTGTTCCATTGGTACAGCTATACATTAATTGTGTAAGCTACTTTTAAACAAAAATATTTCTCGTGATATCATAAGGGATTGCGGCTGCCTTGCGGGATTGAGATAGGAAATTACAACGAAATATGTTGGAATGATCCCGGGCAATCTGTAGAAACGAATTTGGTGAATTTCACATCGTTCTGCATAAATAGTATGAGCGCCAAAGCGCAAGTGGATACAGTTTATACTGATTTGAAGGCCGCTTTTGATACCGTTAATCATACTATTCTTTTAAGCAAGTTGGAGAAACTTGGGTGTACCACAAGATCGTGGAGATGGTTGGAAACTTACCTTACGGATAGGCAACTCTTCGTACAACTTGGCAACTGCCGGCCTGCCGCGTTTACAAATGCTTCTGGTGTGCCACAGGGTAGCAATTTGGGACCATTGCTATTCTGTATCTACATAAATGATGCAGCGTTACTACTCAATGAAGATGGAAGGCTTTTCTTCGCTGATGATCTGAAAATCTATCTTGAAGTCAGAAGAATCGAGGACTGCAGAATGTTGCAGAAGCTTCTGGACTTGTTAAGTGACTGGTGCGTAAGGAATCAATTGTTACTGAGTGTGGAGAAATGTTGCGTCATCAGTTTCCATCGCATTAGAAGCGCAATAGAGTTCGATTACGAAATTTCCGGATCAAAATTGAATAGGGTAGAACAAATGAAGGACCTTGGAGTAGTACTTGACGAGAAACTCACCATGAAGTCCCACATTTCTGCCATCGTTGACAAGTCCAATCGTAGTCTTGGGTTCATATTTAAGATTGCTGGTGAATTCAATGACCCGATCTGCTTCAAAGCTCTCTATTGCTCTATTGTACGGTCAACGCTGAAATTTGCGAGCATCGTTTGGAACCCGCACGAGTTTATCTGGTCCGCCAGACTGGAAAACGTACAGCGAAAATTTGTTCGACATGCACTTCGTCACCTTCCGTGGAGGGATCAGCAAAACTTAACACCGTACGAAGACCGCTGTCGTCTGTTGGGTTTAAGCACGCTAAGTCGACGTAGAGAGGTTTCGCAATCGTTGTTTGGCTGCAAGCTTTTAACTGGCGAATATGATGCACCGGACATCCTATCGCAAATCGGACTCTACGCACCTTCAAGAGTCTTACGACCCAGAATGATTCTACAGGAAGACTCCTATTCAACGCAATATGCTGCCAACTCTCCCATCGCTTCCATGATCAGACAATTCAACTGCTTTGCTGACCTTTTTATTTTTGACGAACCATCACGCATTTACCGCTAACGAATTCGTGCACTTGACAATGTAAATACTAACAATTAAGTAACTTTTAAGTATTCATTTAGACCCAAATTGTCCTATGAATTATACGAATAAATTATAAATTATAAATAATAGCATAAACCGATGACATCAGAGACTCTGGAACAAGTAGGCCAACTGCTGTTTCCTAGAGTGGACAAGGCTAAAATACTCAGCAGGTTGCTATGCATTTCCTTGCAGCATGAAAGATTTCGACACTTCACAACTTACCTCATCAATTTAAAAAATTTTGTAATAAATAACATAAGTTGCTATTAAAAATGTGACTTTTTCATAATTTTTTCGTGTGTGAAAATCTTACGTAAGAAATGATTAAGCCCCCCTCCCCCCCAAATAAGATTTTGTAAGATTTCGCGCAACCCCCCCTCCCCCCATAATGCCTTACGTAATTAGTGCACGGCCCCTTACGAGTGTAACGACTATATTCATATACCGTTACATAAATATCAAATAGTTTTATGATGATAAATTATTCTAATTCCAAAATGGTAAAACATATTTGAACTATTGTCACATCCACTTATTCTGTGCATTATCAGTTTAAATTCTTTGCAATAAGTAATAAATTTTTTTTAATGTACATAATTTTAAACAATTAACAATTATATTTTTATTAATTAAAACTATTAAGCAATTATAATTACTGCAGTACATTCAAGTCTTTTTTTACACGGGGATACAAAAAATGTAGATAAATCGCGGTAATTCAAAAAATGATGTAAAAAACCGTGTTAATTCAAAAATCGTCATAAAATAACCGCGTGAAATCAAAAATCAAAAAATTAACCGTGTAAAAAGAGACTTGAGTCGGAAAATTGCGATTTTCGGCAAAAATTATGTTATAGTGTCAAATTAATTCTGGAGTATAAAAAGTGTTATCTATACCTATAAAAATGGATTTCTGTCTGTCTGTCCGTATGTTCCTTATAGAATCGAAAACTACTGAACCGTTCGGCGTGAAAATTTGCATGTAGGGGTTTTTGGGGCCGGGGAAGGTTCTTATGATGATTAGAGACCTCTCCCCCCTAAGAGGGGGGACTCCCATACAAATGAAATACAAATTTCTGCATAACTCGAGAACTAATCAATCAAATGGAACCATATTTGACATGTGGGTGTTTTTGAGGGCAAGAATTTTTTCTATGATGAATCAGGACCCCTTACCTTTTAGAAGGGGGGGCTTCCATACAAATGAAATGCAAATTTCCTCATAACTAGAGAACTAATCAAGCAAATGGAACTAAATTTGGCGTGTGGGGGGATTTGGAGGCAGGAATTTTTTATGATGGTTTGAGACCCCTCAGCCAAGGTTAGTCAAGAGAGGTTTTCTGATGTTCAAATTTGTTTTTTACCCCCGCTGGGTTACCCTTGACGATCACCGAAATTTTCAAAGCGGAAACTGTTGAATGTTTCAACAACGTCGATGGTTGCTAACCAATCGTTCCGCGCACTTCTGTTCTACAAACTGTGAAAACTAGATCACCTATTTTAACTCACCTTGCCCTCAGCCTTGTGGTAGGGGGATAAGGACTCTCATACAAATACAACAGAAATTTTTGCGTAACTCGAAAACTAATAGAACTTGAGTAATTTTAGACTCTTTCATAAAACATTAGTCAATAACAAGAACACCAAGAACTATCAATAGTAACATTAGATGATTAAGGGCGAGACGGACACAGGCCGCGAGTGTTGCCGGCGACCTGCCGTCGGAAGCACCGGCCACTGTGGGGAGGGGGGGCGGCAGCTCCCCGTAGAGATCACCTCCATCTACATTTATTTATTTTCCTAGATCTACTGACCTGACCTCTGTTACTTTCCTTCAGTTGGGTCACCCCTGTGAAATGGTGCATCCCGCGTAAGGTTTTTCGCGAAATGGTATTTTGCAAAACTCTATATTCCGCGTTATGGTAAACCGAGAATTGGTGTTCCGCAAAATGGTATTCGGCAAAATGGTTTGTAATGATGGCGAATATTTAAATGCTATCCGCTTTATTTTATCAGGCTAAGCCATGGGGGGAGTTGTTCTCTACTTTACTGTGAGGAAAATTTGTATATTAAAAAAAACCATGAACTCCCCAGAAACTTGCAAAGCTCGAGATTGTGACAAAGGTCATCCGAGACTCACGATTTATGTACAACACAGTTTAATTTGGGGTAATACGAAATTTGTTGGGTCAGCTAGTAGGGTAACCAACCTATTTTGGACCCCTTCAGCAGCTGTACATAATTTGGGCACTTCCATTTGATTTTGCTGTAAGTGTCCAAATTATGTACAGCTGTTGAGGGGGTCCAAAATACGTTGGTTACCCTATATATAATAAAATTTAACGATTTTGAAATATGTTGTTTTCAAAAACCGTCAATTTTCAGCAAACTTAGCACCTCACAAAGCATCACACTTAGAGCTTTCAGATGCACTAAAAAACTGCGATGACCAAAGTTGTTTTTTAAGTTAAAATTTATAAAAATTTCTTTTTGATTCTAAGTGACCTGTGGCGGACTTCATTGATTTAAACAAAATTTCTTTCAGTGTTGTTTAATTTTTGTTTTTTTGACAATTTTGGCCGCTCCAACAATCGGTAGGCAACATTGTGAAAATGATCGGATTGCGCTAATAATGTTTTTTCCATTTTGACGTAGGACTACGTCTTTGATTACTATACTGGGACTGGGTAGCACTTTGTGAAAACGAAAATAAAAGTGTAACGTTTGAATGAAAGATTTCAAATGCTAATAACTACTAAACTACTGAACGAAACTGAATAATTTATATGTCGTTGGATAGATAAAATGACCAGCAATTTTATGGGGGATTAGAGACCAATTTTAAGGAGGGTGTAAGAGGGGGGGCTCCCATACAAATGAAACACAAATTTCCTTATAACTCGAAAACTAATCAAATAGAACCAAATTTGGCATGTGGGGGTTTTTGGAGGCATGAATTTATTTTATGATGGTTTGAGGATAAAGACTCATACAAATAAAACAGAAATTTTTGCGTATGAACCAGATTTTCTGCTATGTAACAAGCGGTAAGCTGTAAAAGTAAACTAGTAAAATCTTCTCGGAGCAAAAGACAGTGAATCGACGCCGCTAACCTACGTGCCAGCTGCCATTCATGTCAAAAGAAAAGGACATTCGAATGGTACGTCATATTTGCGATGAACGTGCGTTGCCTTTAATATTTTTTGCAACCAATGGCCCTTTTAAAGGCAACAAGCCAGTTAAAGTAAGATTATTGAAGCATGTCAAACTACGCATAATCATATTCAACACAATAATCTGTGGGCTGGTCATTCATTACTATTTCAACCTTTATGATGCACACAAGTGATTTTTAAAAGAAATCTATATGTCTCATTGGTTGCAGGCCTTGTATCTATGAACCCCCGTCCACGTATTTTCAAAGCAACCATTGCATTCAATAAAGAATTGAATTTGAATATTTCGCTCTTTTAAAAATTCAATTAAACAATGGCACTAACAGATTCTTATAAACATACATATGCCTGAAATGCAGTTTACATTAGTCCTTGATCTAATGCTCTGATATAGTCATACATCACTCTTTTGTACAACCCTTAGGGCTGTATACCTTGTAGTTTTTTATGCAAATGTCGACGAAAGATGCCTAAATTTTGATTTTCACGCCAAATAATTCTATAAATAGTCCTGCGTTCTGTTCAACAACACTCTTGAGGAGGTGATCCGAGTATGAAATTGCCCAACATAGCTCTAGCCATCCCAAGCCCCTACCTAGCGCCTCCACATGGGCATACCTCGAAATACTTCAATTTGTATAATTGAGTAGCCAAGCTAGGATGTGCGGGATCGTGTGGTTTTTAGTTCCACAACCTTACAACTGTAGTTTTAAGCACCAATGGAACCACACGACTTTATTCTCAAGTGTTATATTACTTAAACTGATGGTTTTGGTAGTTGGTGTTTCTAATCTCTTTTCGGAGAGCGAAATAAGGCGCTATATCCTTGGCCAATTGCAGCCTGGCTTCTGGCCTAAATGCCATTAGTTCATCCCCGAGGGTCCGAAGTACCACTTAACCTTAACTTATTAGCAAAGATACTCCCAATGTAAATAAATCATTATCTATTTGTGAAGCGTTTGGTACTCAGAGGTTCAGGCTTTCCTTCCTCTTGATTTAAAGGTGCTTAATGGAATTGGGTATTATTTCTGGTTCCACTTGATTCCTTGGAATTCTCTCTGCCGTACATGCTGAGCAGTTGGCCTGGCTGTTGATAAGAAAAATGTTTGATTCAAGTAATTGTAATTTGCCAGGATGCTTTCAAGGATTGGCTGCGTTAGAGTGAGATTAGATTAGACAACGCGTTCTTGAGGAGGTGATCCGACGAGCGGGCATCGAAACGAGAGACACGATTTGCAGCAAGGGTAACCAACTCCTAGGCTTTGCAGATGACTTTGATATCATAACCAGGAACTTGGCGACGGCGGAAGCAGTCTACGCCAGACTGAAAGCGGAGTCTAGGAGGATTGAGCTAAAAATAAATGCATCAAAGATCAAATGCATAAAAGGTAGAGGCTCGCAAAGGAAACAAACGTGTGCCTCCCTCGGACGGTAACCATTGACGGCGACGAATTAGAAATGGTAGGTGATTTCATGTATTTGATATCGCTGATGATGGCCTCGGACAACAACACTAGTAAGGAGATCCAACGCCATGAATGCGCCAAGCGGGAAATCGGGCCTACTTGGCTATTCGCAAAACGCTTTGATCAAGAAGCATGCACCGTCGTACGAAGCTGACTATGTACAAAGTTCTTATTAGATCAGTATTTTGGAAACTGCTGCGATACCATTTGGCGGAGCACAAACTGAACGCGGAGAGTGGCGGAGGCGTTTGAATCACGCACTAAAGACACTGCTGGTAGAGATTCCTACCGTACATTTGGCAAAAGTCGCTAGGCTTTGGGGGCCGGATATGACGTAAGGATGCCGCATGACTGTGCGGCGAAAACAGTTCTCCATCAACGCTACAGGAATCAGAATACGTGGGCACGTTGTCCCGATGTTTCTGGAAAATTTACCGGAGTGTGCAAATTTGATATATAGTAGCATGTACCTCTATAAAAAAGCCCATCTGGTACTACTCTATAAAAGTACGAAACGACGACGAAACCATAACTAAGAGAGCACGATCGCCTTATTGTAAATGGAACAAGCCATACCTTTCTTCCACTCCTCCGATAGTTTCTCCTCTTCCCAAAATCCTTGAACTTATCCAGTGAAGTGCCATTGTAGTTTCTTGCCACTTTTGTAGAGTTCTGCCAGGGGTCGATTCTTTCTGGTGGCTCCATAAGTTTTCAGATGTCCGATTTCTCATCGGATCTTTGCAAGATTGAAAGCCTGGGGACACGTAGGGAGCGTATCTTGGTCAGGTTCGAGAAAACCGCCATCGATGAAAATATGGTCGATTTGGTTCAATGTACGTTGGTCAGCAAATCTCCTGGTGGCTTTGTAGATATGTTTGCGGGGAAAGAAAGTGCGTCTGATCACCAGGCCTCGGGAAGCTGCACAGTTCAATCATCACTGGCCGTTGTCGTTCGTATCGGTGCGGTATGCAGGCTACAGAGCCCAATCTCCGATATATACATCGCTTTCAAGCCAACCTGGGCGTTCAATCCTCCACTGAGGCAAATTTCCGTATACTCTTTATGTGTGAAACTACATAATTTTTTGCAATTAGATCTGACAAATAACATATATGTGTGAGGCACATAAATATCATTTCAATCGCCATGAATAACATTTATGGCCCCATTAAAAGTATGTACAAGAGCACATGATTTACGACTGTAGGATATGAAACATAATTTTTATAGCAGTTCACACATAAATATAATTTCTAAGTCATATACATTTTGTGGGGTGCCTCATAATAAATAAGAAATTTCATTTGATATTTATATTTAAGCAAATAAATAAAATGTTTTAAGTAACATAAAAAGTATGTGTTCAGGTCCTATAATTGTTACGTTTAAAATTTTATAAGTGTCGATAACGATTTTGCTATCCTTTGGCATACAGCTACCATACGTTCTTGTTTTTGGATCTATACCTTCGTATTGACAGTGCACGTTTATGATGGTATACGAGCTTTTTTTCCTCAACATACACATCCTCTGGTTGATCACCTTCCAGTCTATCACGCGATATTGCCTTCTGCCCGTCACCTCAAGACCGTTCACAGCTCGATGGTCACTCCACTACTCTGTTAAAATTGGGCCTTGCCGTCAAGTTCTCACACCTGTCACGACAGATCTCCAGTGTCGCGATGCAAAACTTTCGGGGTTCTAGTTGATCAAACAGCATCCTGTCGCCAACCACGGAGTGCAGCAATCTGCAGTTTCAGGTAACAAGCATCCTTGTTTGCCTTACTAGGGCCACACTACCGAGCCTCGTGATGGGGTTGCAACCTTAACATTTAGTACGAGCTCAAAGAACACACGTTTCCTGCAGTAAGCCGCTCCTTACCTGGAGTGCAGACGCTTACCGGGTTGAGGAGGCGTCAAGTCGTCAAGAGACGCCCATGACATAGGAACAGACGCCTAACCCAAGGAACATTTGTGTTGTATAATAGCTTATTAAGCAGTTGTTCAACGGGAATTAGTTGTGCAATAATTTAATAAGCTATAATATTGTACCTTGCAGCAATTTTACGAGTCCTACGCAAACACGTTTTTTAATAATAATTATCCTGTACCTACTAAATACACTGAAACTATGCTTGTCAAGCAAGGAGGGGTGCAGTGGGGAGGCAATAACGACCAACTGATGGTTTAAATTGCTAAATTGCAAATATCTGTGGTAAACGGAGAAAATAACCACTAATAATTTTCGCGTGGGACTCTAAATAGGTGGAAACTCCGCAATATAACAAAAATGTTACTTGGGAAGGTTATGAAAGCTACTACTCGTGCTAGCACTAAGCATTCGTATGAGTGCCTCCTACTCTATCAGCATTGGATCTTTGTTTCCACCGGGGTTGGTCTCCGGACATCCACTATGGTTCATTTTCCGGTAGGTTCCACGAGAAATAAAAAAACCCCAATGCAACGGTCATTTTAAAGATTCAGTTTAATCGTTTTACTCCTGAATATAGGCACCATTGCCAACCCGCCATTACGCGAGTCGAAAATCTCAGGTCGAAACGATAAGCCCATTTTCACCACAGTCAATTCACCACCGAGGTTTAATAGTACACAATTCCACCGCAGCAAACTGTCAAGATGTCGCTTTACGCTGTGACATTTTGGACATTTTACGCAACCATCTTTTGCATGCACGAAGGTTAATATCCAACACAAGAGCCAAGACAGAGACAGGGAGAAAGAATCCGCAAGAATCGCCTCACACACTGACTCTGTGCCGTGGTGTGGAACTTTACTTACGGCTACACGGATAGCCAGCCATCAGCAGAACACACAGCCATCGGAACGAGAATCGCAGCCATCTCTGTGGTGCTCTATCGTTGAAGAGGAAAAATCTTTAGAGCTCCGTACCAATTCGGCAAATTTCCTGTTCCGGTTAGTGTTATAACCGTTCGGTAGTGCTTCCGGTGGCAACATTTTCGTCGGAATGTCACTGGTGAACTGTGTGTGACCCCGAAAATCAATGTTCATTGGCAGTGAAGATTTTCTCTTCGGTATAAAATTGTGAATGGATTTTTTTCGATGTGAAACATAAGTATTTTTCCTTAGTTTTATTGCTCGGAATGTTGGTTCTGTCTGACCGTCGATGTTGCGTGGTTTTTGTTGGTAATATTCATGAAAGTGTGAAGTTCGTTCGATGAAAGCATGAAAGCATTTTTCTTTACAAAAATATAAATCACCGATGGAAAGTGTGAACGAGGAAAAGTAATCTAAAAGCTAGCGAAAAAAGAGTGCGACGCATGCACCACATAGGGAAAGAAGAAAAAGTGGTATCCAGTGTGGAAGTTGTGTTGGTGAGTTGAAAAAATTGCATCCAGCGTTTTCTATAAAATAGAATGATTATCCAGTGTTAGATGAAAATAGCCTGGAAGATTAGCGACTGGGAAAGCAGACATTTGATTACATCTCGTTGAAATTAGAAACAGTCCATTAAAAATCCTGCGATTGATCACTGGAGAACTGTCATCAATAGCACACGCACACACCGAAGACGGCAGTGAGATTCCTATTTGATTGATTTTTGCTGCTGTGAGTCTGTTTCTTCTTCGTTCTGCCTGTGCCAACTGGCTGACTGCCACATTCCGGTTCTCCATGCTTGGATATTTCCGAGCTTCAGAGGACTAGCCGACGACAGCAACAGAAACGTTAGAGGACAGTGTGCAGAAGCAGAAGGGCAGTTGGTGAACGGTAAGTGTCTGAGTCATCGCAGCCACACGAGCGCACTTCCAACAGGCGCTTATCATCGCAGACTGACAAGAGCGAACTTTTTGTGCCAGGATCTCGATGGGATGCAGTTCCTGCTGGAATCGCAGTTCAATGGCTCTTGTTCAGCTTTATTTACGAGTTGAATTTAACGTAAACTTTTGTTACAGCATTTTTTGCACATTGCAGATTATATGTTGGCTCCAGTTGTCTGTACCGTAATCAACTGGTCCCCTAATTTAAATTTTGCAAATTAAATTGTCTAATATAATGTTAACAATAACAGTTGACAAATTTTTCAACAAGTTTTTCCGACAGAACATTGAAAACTTCCAACAAGTAAAATTCCAGCTGACTAAAAACTGCTTCTGCGGAGGAGCCTGGTCAAAAGAAGCGACGTACAGTATGTAGCAGTCTAAAGAAAACAAGCGAGATATTTATAAATATAAATAAATCTCCTAAGTGCTTGGTCGTGAGACGCATCCGATGTTCCACCTCCGGAGTCATCCCCGTAATCGACGCTAACCAAAGAGTCGGCTGGCTGCGCCGCTATATATTATTGCTTTTGTCGCCGACGACGACTGGAGCAGCGAAGCTGTGCGCTTTTCTCGTTGTAATTATGTGCATCAATGCGAGATTTCCACAACCCGAGACGATGATTAGTCACACATGCACACTAATCATACGTCGGTTAGTTTATATTAAAATTAGTTATCTACACAGATATCGTGTCAACCTTGGTTTGAACGAGCAAACTTTAAATTTGATTGCATCATAACTTACAACTGTTTCAATACTACATACTCGATCATAAAACGATAAGATTCTGCACATTTTTTTCCCATTCGGCAAAGTTTTTCTCAGCGTATATGTCTAGTCAAACCGCCGCGCCGCCGAGTCGCTTCGTGTTGAACTTTACGGCTGCTATATAGCAAGCGAGAGGTATATTACAGCAAATGGCGTTTGACACTGGCCTGCGATTGCCGGCCGATCGTTCTCTCCGACGGCAAGCGTGCTGTATAGACAAGATACCTAATGACACAGTCAGCCCATGCTGCCATCAGCAGAGGGCATCGAAGCCGTGAAATTCTCGCCTACGACCGACCTGGCTTATATGTGCTGTTCGTGTCTGTGATGTGTGTTCAATGGTTCAAAAAAAATCTTACAATGATTGAATTTACACAATAGTTACTATTGAGATAGTTCAATGATCTTACTATTAAAGTATTAGAAACTCTGTGTGTCAAGCAGTTTCAATTTCGTAACGGTATTACTTTCACATTATACAATAGAGCTTCAGCAGAGATATTGCTTTTGTAAAGATTTCTCGCGTAACTTTTCAAAAGAACCTAAGTAACATTCAGAAACACTTTTCAACGTCGCTTTCGTCCTATTATTACGGCGACATAATGCATTTCAATAACAATTTTCTTAACTTTTACCTAAATGGTGACGGATGCAACGGACGCATACTCTTTCAACCTTTCAAACATCTTGATGGAAATGTGCATGTTTTATTGAGAGATTGTTGACTTTAATACCAAAATTAGGGCACTTCACGGTACACCATATAGATGGTTTTGTAGTCAATAAATCCGTACAATTTTTCACATCGGTAGTAAAATCTTCTGAACCCGGAACAGCTCTTCTTTTAAGAAACAAATCCCGTAAATGTTCGCAAACCTGGCAATGGAATGAATAGTTGACAAAAGGACTCGTGAAAGTATTCCAAGCTATGCCAAAGAAGTTTCCAACATTTCCAACACAGTGATAGTAATTGTAAAAACAAGGACAAGGCATATTTGCTGCTAAATAAACTGCGTATAATTTAATATTATATTATTTCACATTTAAGAGTACTGTTTATAAACAAATGCAAAGATCACCAATGCGCAACCCCCTTTCGCATTTTCTATTTGAGCTCTACATAGCAAACAAAAAATAAATCGATCAAAAGAAATCTCTTACCAAACTGTTGGTTCCAGCAGAGCGTCAGCTGTCAAATGAACGTCAGCTGTCTGAAGGACGTCAGATGTCACCGTAGTTATACGAAATATGATCTAACGTAGAACCATATGTGTTTAGATTTTAAGTATTGTTTACTTTAAGATATTTTTATCTATCACTAACACAATGTAACCTCACTGTACATTAGTAAATAGTAAACAAGTATTGTTGCAAACAGCAACAACAGAGGGGGATTCCTTCCGCTGCTATAATACGGGTTGCTCGGTATGTAATGTAGCGATCTCTATTGTCGTTGTGAAGCAGCTCGTGATGATAGACGGTGCAACCGTCTTTCCCACATGGCATTGCGTTGCATTTCCCTTCGTGGCGGCAGATACATCGACGATACAATCCAAATTCTCTCACGGCAGCCCACTTAGAATCTCGAGAGAGCTGAAGAAAGCGTGGACAGTTCGACGCCGACCTACACCCTTTGCAGCGCACCGGACAACTGTCGGTACTAAGCTTCTTCGGTGTATTTTCGTTGGCTCTTGATTCGGAGTGAGTATACAGTCTTCCTTGACGGGTTGGGCACGGTTTTTGGTGGGTCGTTTTGCACTGGTATATACGGTATCGTTAAGACGCTGGCTGCTTCTGCAAGTGAGAACAACCATTCCCCAAAGGTTGCTAGTTTTACCCGCTAGCTTGGTTACCAATTGATGGAGAAAGGAGACGTTCTACATATAGTCCTCTATACCACATGCATCGACCGTTGCGCAGAAGTTCTGCACTTTAACTGCGAAATCAACTAGCATTTCCAACTTGTCTTCTTTGATCACCGGAATAGCATTTATTGTTTCAATCAGTGAGTAAACTATCGCTTCAGGCTGACCATATAGCACCCTTAACGTGTTTATTAATACACCGCGAATTTTATTGGCCCGACTCACGCGACGTTCTAAGCTCACCGACGATTCAACACATTCGTTGCCTTTCGGGTTAGCGAAATACTCGATGTTACAGAAGCAGCAGATTGGCGCTGGGTACCGTCAAAACTGAATGTAGCAGACGATGGCAACAAGTGGGAAACGCAGCCCGATACTACCCCAGAATCCAGATGATTCCGAGGTCCCGACTTCCTCTACCGCAGTGAAGCGGAATGGCCCCAAGTTTTCTCAAAGTCAGCACATACAGTCAACGAGTTGCGTTATACGAAGAACGGAGAAGAGGTGGGGAATGATTGTCGTCTGTCTCACGATGCGAGCGATTCACATAGGATTGGTCAACCCGCTAAGCACCAACTCGTGCATAATTGCACTCCGCAGCTTTATCATTCGTCGCGGTACTCCAAGAACGATTTGAAGCAACCGGGGGACCAATTTCATTAGCGCTAGTCTAGAACTCCAGAAGCTTCAGGACGCAGTTGACTACGACCAAATTAGCAGCAACTTCGTAACCGCTGAGACGAGTTGGCACTTCAACCCGCCTTCGGCTCCCCATATGGCCGGTAGCTGGGAGCGGCTGATTCGAAGTGTGAAGAAAAACTTAATGGCCATCTGTCCTCTGACAAAACCATCCGAAGAGGTATTGAGGAGCGTGCTCACGGAAGTGGAAGCTACACTTAATTCCCGACCGCTCACCCATGTGCCCATCGATGAGGATTCGTCACCAGCACGCACACCGAATGACTTTCTAGTGGGAACCCTTTACTTCATTGGATGACAGCGGAGCCCTCTTGAAGCAAAACTGGCGTACATCCCAAGCGCTGGCCAACCAGTTCTGGTAGCGCTGGTTATCCGACTACCTTCCCGACATCACAAAACGGACGAAATGGTTTGTCGATACGAAGCCGATTGCGCTAGACGACGTAGTGGTCATCGTAGACTCCAACCTACCCAGGAACTGTTGGCCGAAAGGTAAGGTCATCACAACTGATCCCAGCAAGGACGGTCGAATCCGATCAGCGACAGTTAGAACTGCGAGCGGCGTCTACGATCGCCCTGTAACAAAACTGGCGGTTTTGGACGTTCGACGCGGAAGAGAGCAAGGCGAACAGGCGTTCGGCTTACTCGGAAGGAGTGTTGGCCATCCCTTGTTGACCTCGCTTCTCACTGTAAAATAGCCCCCTCGATTAGTCGATCAACCACGCAACGAGATCGATGCTACAGGCAGCTGTCAGCGATGACGAGGAGGTCTGTCATCATTCTGGTGAGTCATCATAACATAGGCGATCGTAGAAGATAATTGTCGTGCACTAAACCTTTTGCAACCATCCAGTGTATTATTTTTGGTGCTAATATTGGCTTATATCTAAATTGCTTAGCTAAATACTTAATATTAATTGGTAGCCTACGCAAGTGCTATTACTAAAGTACATAACCTGAACACAAAAAGTACGGTAGCGTTTGGGTTCCAGTTTGTGAAGATACAAATATAAAAGCTACAGAAGTTGCAAACAGTAACAACAGAGGGGGATTTCTTCCGCTACTATCCCTACTAGGGATTGGAAAACTATCATTAATTACTGATAATTATCAGTAAGCAATAATATTACTAAGTATCAGTAAGGTTTCGCGGTTATTGATGCTTACTGATACAGTTACGTCGTCCCGTTAGAAAAATCAGTTGGATTAAAGTTAATGGTCGGTAGTTGCGTACGATAGACGAAAGTGACACAATATGTCGTTGTCGTCAGCAGCCTAGAGCCGGGGTGGCTCGTCCTGTTTTAAGCAGTCGTCTCTATTCAACTAGATCTTGGGCCATTCGTCGCAAATTTCCCAGTTGTCTCAAAAGTCATAAATCACTTTCGACTTGGTCAAGCCATCTTGCATGTTGAGTTTTCGTGTTTCCGGTGCCGGGGTTATTGAAAAGAACTATTGTCGTTGCTCTGTCGTCCGGCATCCTTACGACGTGCCCGGCCCACCGTAGCCTACCGACTTTCGTCAGATGTAGATGGGAGTCTTTGGGATTCACAAGCAGTGAAAGTATGTCGTGATTCATATACTTCTATCCTTTATGAAAATCATGCCTCTCGTTTCGATACCCGCTGGTCGGAACACCGCCCTCAAGAGTGATGTTGAACAGCATACTGGATAAGCTGTCACCTTATCCCAACCCTCGCCGTGTCTCGAAGGGACTCGATTGTATCCCAGAAACGCGCGAAACACATCACTCGTTTCAATCCAATCCGGAAAACCGGTTTCGTGCATTATGTGCCATAGCTGGTATGTATCGTATGTATGTATGTATCGATGTATCGTATGTTGCTTTGAAATCAATAAAGATGTGATCCGAGGACACGATGTACCCTCAACATTTCTGCAAGATCTGTCGGATGGAAAAAAAATCTGGTCGGTAGTTGCGCGAGCCTCCATGAAGCCTGATAAATTACAATGTAAAATTACAACGAATAATGCATTTATTACAATTTTCTCTTTTTTTGCTACAATGCCGTGATGCGTAAAATTACTGATATTTGCTGATAGTTATCAGTAACGTACTGAAACTACTGATGTACGATGTACTGAGTAACGATTTTTAATGATAGTTCGCATCCCTAATCCCTACAAATCCGTATCTGATTTTAGTATTATAGTAGCGGAAGAAATCCCCCTCTGTTGTTGCTGTTTGCAACAAGTATTTTGACTTATTATTTCATCAAGATCAACAGGTTATTGGGCCAACCGCACCTTGCGATCCTCCTAGTGGAGACTAGATTTTTAACGGATAGGGTTGCCTAATTCGAGGAAGAATATTCCTATTCTGAATAAATCTGTGGTCGTACCAAGTAGTTTACTGGCTGTCCACGCATCCAGTAAAGCGTTCCCAATGATCAACTGGCAGTAAAACGCCCCCAGTAGTCAACCGGAAGTCCATGCAGTCCCAATCGTTAACTGGCGATACCAGCGCACCCTGCGGCAACTGACGAAAAAGGAGCCAACCGGTGAAAGACCAGTTCTTGCCCCTGGGAGGGTTTCTTCTCTAATTCAAGCACGGAACGGGTTTCGAAGAGCATGTCCACAGTCTATGATATGGTGACAAAAATCAACAAATTTTAAATATTTGGCAACTTTATCTGAAAAAGCCATGTCACGGTTCCCCAAGAAACTCCAG
This sequence comes from Sabethes cyaneus, assembly GCF_943734655.1. NCBI lineage: Eukaryota > Metazoa > Arthropoda > Insecta > Diptera > Culicidae > Sabethes > Sabethes cyaneus. The sequence continues at coordinate 61,898,521 of NC_071355.1, forward strand.
AAAAACTCCGGGGCCATAGGAGATATGGCCAATCTCTATAGATATTATGAAAATAGAAAAGATTTTCGAGAAATACCCCAAATTTGGTGAAAAACTATTGAAAGATAAAAAAGTTACGACCATTTTAGTGAATTTTGCGGTGCTAAAAATAATGTAGACTCTAGAGGGGTTAATATACTTCTCCAAAGTAACCACCCTTGAAAAATTACGCATTTTTTACGCAGTAGGGTATGTTGTAAATAAATAAAGTCAGTTGCGTAATTTGAATAATATGCTTTAATAATAGCTTTTCAGTGATTTCAAAGTTCACGGACCGGAAGCTAAGTGTGTTTTAGTCAAATCAGCACAAGAACTTTTGGAGTATTGCCAATGGCGATGTGCTCATCTGCTACCAAAACGCTGGAGGGATGAACTGCGACGTGAACGAGTACCTCCTGGCTGCATCTGATGGCTGCTACGATATCATTGTACTAACCGAAACCTGGCTCGACTCTCGAACTCTCGCGTGTCAGGTGTTTGGTCCTGAATATGAAGTTTTTCGATGCGACCGTGGGCCCAGAAATAGTCGGAAGTTAATGGGCGGTGGCGTGCTTGTCGCGGTTAATCAGAGATTGAAAGCAAAACTGATCGAAAATGATCAATGGAGCAGTATTGAGCAAGTGTGGGTGTGTATCGAGTTCATTAACTGCAGGTTGTTTTTGTACGGAATTTACATCCCCCCCCCCCGATCGAGTACGAGACGAAGGTCTGATCGACGTTCACTCCCGCTCGGTTATGTCAGTGATCGACTTGGCAACAGCAACCGACGAGCTCATTATTATCGGTGATTTTAACCTACCAGGACTTTTCTCCATCCGGATCCCGAACACTCCACTGTGCACAGTGCAGCATTACGGATTCTAGACTGCTACATTTCTGCCATTTTGCGACAGATCAACCACGTGACCAACGAGAACATTCGCTGTCTGGATCTCTGCTTCAGCAGCGCACAGGATGTTGCTCCAGTCGTTTCGCTCGCTCCGTCGCCACTAGTTAAGCAAGTGAGGCATCACCCTCCACTAGTGCTTACCCTCAGCAATCATCACTCGAATCTAACAAAAACTATCCCCTCTGTTTCGTATGACTTTCGAAATGCTGATCACCGAAGCATTGCCGAATTCTTCGCCGCTATCAACTGGTTTGATGTTCTCGACGGAAACGATGCCGACAACGCCGCCTTGACTCTTTCGCACATAATTGTGCACGCAATCGATCGTCACGTACCCAAGGTACATTATTCAAACAGCAAGCCCTGGTTGACCCGCGAGTTTCGCATGTTGAAGACTGAAAAAAGGGCTACACTTAGGATATATTCCAAGTTTCGTACCCGCTCACTGCGTGATCAATACATAAAATTAAACACTGTAGATAAAAGAACCAGTCGGACATGCAGAGAATCTAGCGCAATCTGAAGGTGAAACCAAAAACATTCTGGAAGTATGTTAGCGATCAGCGCAAGGAATCAGGCCTTCCATCAACTATGATCCTCAATGGACAGGCTGCTTCGGAGCCCCAGTATGTCTGCCAGCTCTTTGCCGGTAAGTTCGCCAGAACTTTTTCCGACGAAATCATCCCGGACGACCAAATCTCCCAAGCTGCTTGCAAGGTTCCACTAGTGACTGTGAATACTCTGTGTACGCTCAACATCGACGAAAAAATGATCTCTCGAGCCGCATCAACGTTAAAATCATCGACCAAATCCGGCCCAGATGGTATTCCGTCTGTGTTTTTAAAGAAGCACATTGAAGATCTGTTAATCCCTCTCCGACTCGTGTTTGGTCTATCAATCACAAGCGGAGTATTTCCGCTGGCATGGAAAACCGCCCAAATGTTCCCTGTGCATACTGTAAACATTACTTGAGTGACGACCAACATGGATTCATCGTAGGCAGATCAACCACTACAAACCTCCTTTGTCTCACAACATATGTTGCCGATAGCCTAGCGGATCGTGCTCAAACGGATGTCATCTATACTGATTTGTCTGCGGCGTTTGACAAAATCAATCATGCTATTGCAATTGCTAAATTAGAAAGACTCGGTATCAGCGGCAGTATGTTGCGTTGGTTCAGTTCGTACCTCGTAGCTGACCAACTGATTGCGACAGTTGCAGGTTTTCAATCAAATGCGTTTCCGGGCTCATCTGGAATCCCACAAAGTAGTCATTTGGGACCGTTAATCTTCCTATTGTACTTCAATGATTCAATGAACTATGTACTCAGAGGTCCTAGTTTATCCTTCGCCGACGATTTGAAGATGTACTTGAAGATACGTTCCAAGGACGATGCAATTTGTCTTCAACAAGAGCTTGAGTCTTTTACGAATCCTGAGCAGGGCTTAAAAAGGGATCGCAAGTTGAATGTGACTGCCGTGAATGCGAACTTTCCGCGTTCAAACTCCGATTTTTGAACGATCATTTGACCGTTTTTTAATCCAGTCAATCTGCCGCTTGCGCTGCTGTCGTCGTATAATTCATGCGGCATCTCAGCAAAAGCAAACAGTCGATCTCCCGTTTTGCTTTGCGCTTTGAGAATATAAACTGCAAACTGACTGGAAGCATACGGTGACGTATTTTTTCGTTTCTCTTTTTGTCTCCAAATCGGCTGCTCACAGTAAAAGTTTGTCACCCAGACGTCGGTCCGACGCAAGCAAAATATTCGTTTGTATTGGACGGAGTCCGTCCGACTTCTTCCATGCACATGTAGTGGTTGTTTTTTTGTAGTATTGAGTCATACGATTGTGCGGTTGCTTTTCGTAGCGTGGTGATCGCCAGTTATTTGACTGTTTTGCAGTCATTCGCTGCTCCAAACGGTAAAGGCAACTTGATCGAAACGAAAATGTCAAAAAGTTTTAGAAGCCGTTCGTTCTGCAGCGTGCAGTCGGCGTTTGACTGAGCAAAATGCCAGTTGTGTTATGCATAGCATTCGTATTCCACCTCTAAACGGACGGTGTAAACTTGAATGCGCGTTGGTGTGACTGCGGTAGAAAAAAAAGGATCGGTCGAAGCCCTGATTCTGAGAAGTGTTCCATTATTTCTTTTGCCCGGATCAGAGAACCCGTCATTTTTAACTACAAGTTACGCGGTACAGAAATCCAACGCGTCGACCAGGTAAAGGATCTCGACGTTATTTTAGATAGCCAGTTATCGTTTAAACGGCATATTTCTTACATTGTGGACAAGGCATCCAGAACATCAGGATTCGTCTTCCGCATCGCTAAGAACTTCACTGACGTCTATTGCCTCAAGGCATTATACTGTGCACTCGTCCGTTCGACTCTTGAGTACGGTTCCGTTGTCTGGCATCCATATTACCAAAACGGGATGCAAAGGATTGAATCAGTTCAACGCCGCTTCTTACGCTTTGCTCTCCGTCGTCTACCATGGCGAAATCCAGGGCGAAATTGCAGGGAAGAATTGATTGTCCTGCTATTCTTGGGGCGATTGATCTAAACGTGCGTCCCAGGGCACTGCGGAACAACTCAATGCTGAGGGTACCTTTTCAACGCACCAACTACGGACGAAACAGCTCATCGACTGGTATACAGCGAGTTTTCAATCGGGTTGCATTCGTTTTTGATTTTAATTTGTCACGTGAAACGGTCCGTCGTAACTTCTCTATGTTGTTTTTTCAACAAATGACGACTAAGAAAATTGTTAGTGTTTGTAATTGTAATTTCTTGACTGTGATTGTTATTAGATTAAGCTACTTATCCATAATTGGGACTACAGTCTGTTGATGTCGACTTAATAAATAAATAAATAAATAAATAAGTATTCATTAAATCCATCCAACAAATAATGAAAATTAGAATGGCTTTACTTACTACGACGGGAATTAGAAATAAACTCTAGTTAGTGATCGCGTTTTGTTACTCCTAAGTTTTATAAATACCTAAGACTAGGTGTTGGTCAATGTCGTAATAAAACTTTAATAAAATTGAAATAAAACCAAGCGACTCTTTGTCTGTTGCTCGTCGGCTTTATCATTATTTCAATCCATCCGTTATTCTCCTCAATTGGTCACTTCAACGAGGAGTGTCTATGACAAAGTCAAGGCTTTGGAGCTACCTACTGCCTTGTTCCGCTTCAACTTACCACTTGTTTACTGTTAAAATGGTTAAATAGGCGAAAAACAGCGTGAACCTTCACTTTTAGGCTTATTGTAGTGAAAGGCTTACGAATGAGTCGAATACTAGTAGAACAATTATGTATTATGCAACCTTCTCGATCAGTTATCAGTTTGGGCAAATTTTGCAAGTTGTGTGATATGCGCAACGTTTCTCTGCACCCAGGTACTGAGTGTTGGAAATTGTGCAGTCCAAAAAATTCATCGATTAGATAAGAAATCGAAGTCATTACCCGTTGTGCGAGTCATCGAAACGACGCAGCGCTAATCAGAAATCGAATTCACGAGAATATTTTCATTATTCATGTCAAATGTAGGGTCAAGTGAAGTGGTCTCTGTCTGCACCTTCTATCGAACAGCCAAGTGAATTAAATCTCTTCCAATCAATGGGTCATTAAACGCCAAGCTACCTTTCTATGTACAACAGTAGCGGAACGGAAACCAAAACGGAAATAATAGGGTACTACGGCTGTCAATCTCTTTAATAGAATATTTTAAATAAGGAAATGCTTGCTTCGTGTGTTGTGTGTATGGTGCTGGTGCTGGCTTTTGTGCACTTCGTAACACATGTTAACGCATGGAAATGAATTTGGGAGTCGGACATCATTGTCTTACGTTTTCCGACGTTGTCTTACGCACGTAGCGCAGGAGACCGCATTCGTGTTTGGTTGCAATTCCAGATTTTTCAACACTTACTCACACCTTGCGCACCAGTTAGATTGAGTATTTCTTCCGGTGTTTACTCTCCTGCAATATGGTGCCAGTTCCTCGAATTCGATGACAGAGCTATACTTTCGAATGCATCAGAATAATTGAAAGTTATCTATATTGTTATCAGTTTTATTTTTCTTTGTATTCTGATGCATTAGCAAGCGATAAACTGAACGCCAGCTATGGCATTTAGCAATAATGGAACCAACATCAATTCGAAGGAATATCAGCTCTTTATCAATTTATGAAAATACTGCATACTGTAACACAGAAGATTTTCTAACACAATGACCATAGGTTCAATGCCAAGTTTTTTTTCTTTGCCCTGTACCTATGATTAAAAATGGTATTGCTATTTTTCATGATGGTATTCTTTTTAATAGACCGAGTAAATGGTAGAAAAAAGTATTGGAAATCAAAAAAGTTTTGTAGTGTCCCTGGATTGGGGTAAGACGTGAAAGGAAATGAGACGGAAAATGAGGAAGGAGGAAGATCCCACGGATCCATTAGTCGGTAAAATTAGGTAATATGAAACGAACTACAAACTTAGTAAGTATATTACTTCAATGACCATTCCTTATCTAACAAACCGCTCTTTCCCCATCACGTCTTGCCCCAAACTAGAGACACTATAAAGCATCTTCGATTTCATTACTTTTTTTTACCATTACCAATCCTCCGTTTATTGAAAAGACTGCTGATATAAAAAATAAGCAATATATTTGGTATCAAATTGTGAAAATTCATACGGAAATCTTGCTCTCATTAATATGGAGTAAAATATCATCATTGGTTCTGTGAAGTGTCCAACTTACTTTCTATTGACGAATAAGCTATATTATACAACGTAAAACTGGGGTAGTTTTTAAGCTGCTGTAAAACATATGTCGGTTATGTTTTACCTTTTGCATTTGAACTGGACCTTTGAAAGCGCGCAATAATCGCTCATAAACTTACGTTATATCGTCTTAGTGTATTCGGTCGGCATACTTTTACCTTATAATCTAAGGAATGAGTGCTCCGAAGACACCAAAACGATTTAACGTTAAACCGCCCTTTCGCGGGGTTTGTGCCCTTTCATGGCGCACTTATTAGTGCGCAGTAAGAATCCGTAGAGATTATCAAATTGGAAGGTGCAACTTAGTTATTCGAATATTTTTAGTCATATTCAATACAAAATATTTAACTGATAACAACACGGTTAAAGAATGGTCCCAGCAGGGGACTGTGAAAATGATATTCGGGAAGCTAAGATTATTTAGAAATGGAACATTTCGAATCTCTGTTTTTTTTTAAAATTATTTTTACCATCGAAACGTTTGCTAGAGATGAAACATAGATAGTAACATTATATTTCGTGAAAACAACTGGAACAAAATATATTTCATCGTTATTTCGAAGAAATTCTCACACTTTATAGTTGATACCACTTATCGACTAGTGCTCACCTTTTTCAGTCATGGTCTTGGCCAGCCGGTTCCACCAATTCTTCATATAACCAATTTTGCTGATGACAGCTTTCTTCAGCTCCCGATTCATTCATCACCAAATACTTTTCTACTGGACGAAACGGGGGATAATTTGGTAGATTCAGCTCTGTTAGGGTATGAGATTCTGTGCACTTTGCCATGTAAGGCCTTAATATAGTAATCCCTGTAGATCGTCTGATCCTTCGGCAGAAAGTTGCTAACAAAAATTCCATGCATGTTCCAAAATAAAGAGGCTATGACCTTGTCTGCTGACTGTTTCGTCCACTTTCCGTCAATCGATTGACACTCTCCTCGACTCTCCGGCGATCCGAATCATTTATTTTATTTTTTTTTTTGCTCCCTCTATCGGGGCAGACGCGGCTCCCAGTTGGGAGGAAACTTTTACATATCCAAACTTTCGAATGGACAATTTTAGAAGTTCTTGTGGTTATAATCGCCTCATTTGGATAGCCTAGGCGCACCGAGTCTTTGGTGGTTTCAATGAGCACTGTTTTCACTCACATTTTTCTATTTATTGTTGAACTTGAGTAGTATTTTTCTCAATAAAAACAGTTTTTGATTACTACACTGAATACGCTTTTATGGCAAATATAAATCTACTGTTACTCAACATTCAACATCCAGAGAACTCATCATGTTTTTTTATTGGCCCTGCTATCTGTGGGTCAGTACAAGGACATAATGACCCGAGTCTTACTGCTAAAACAGATAAAAACGATTGCGAAAGCGCAGTTACTAACTATTGTAGGTTTATGAAGGTTCACTATAAAAAACATTTGTCGATTTATTGAACTGAAATTGAAAACTAATTAACTTACTTTTGCGGTTGTCTTCTCTTTGCAGAACTTGCCCGTGGCGGTCCCGCTCGTTCGACTCATCTATCGTACGTTAATCACCGGATTGTACCAGCTAGCTACGTCGGTCGGGCGTCGAAGACGGACGGTTAAGTAATCATCGAGGGGTAATCAAAGTGCGAAAAAGTGCCGTTTGTGTTTACAAAATTATTCAGTTTCCTTTGCGGCTTGACTCCGGTTGCCCAACGCGTATTATTGCCATACAAAAGTTCTTATTTACGTGAGTCAGTGTTTGCTGGTACTAGCTAGTAGTAAGAAAAATTGGCTCCACGCGTGGCCAAGTAAAGGTGTATCTCTATACGTTGTGATCGAAAAGGAAAAAAAGAGCTAAAGATAGCGTGAAAAGCCATCTGGGTGCTATATTGTAATTAACGTCATTTTTAATACCATTCGTGCGAAGAAAAGTAGCTGTGTTTAGGCACTTGGTTTGGCCTAATCGTCGAACGGTGAGATAGTGGCACAGTGAGGATTGACCTTTCGATAGCGGTCCATCCGTACTACGGTCTGCAGCGATAGCAACAGCAGCAGCAGCAGGAGAATGTCCAGCGAAGAGGACAAACCGCCGGCACCGCCGGTTCGGCTTACCAGCAATCGTGGCGGCGGCGATCGAATCGACAGTACCGCGCCAGTTGACATGAAACCCCTGCCGAAAGGTAAGTTTTTTTTCTTTCTTTGCCCGATTGTGTAACGCGCGTACGGGGAACGCTTGGATAATCTCCGATTTTAGCAAGCGTTGTTGTGTAGCACAAACTCACTTAACATTTCACGCAATGGCGGTGACTTTTGGTGTATCGGTGCCGCAGCCCGAAGGGTGAGACAGCGCTTATCTTCGAGTGAAAGTGATTTATTCGTAATTGCTCAAATTTACGAAGTTTATCAGCCTATGGTAGCATATTTCTTCAGTTAGGTCATGGGGCCTGAATATGTATCTGGTCCGATTTTTGAATGGGTCTTATCTGCAAATGGGAGACCGTAACAGGCCTCTCGGCCTCGAAATAATTTTAAATCATTTTTACGAACAAGGCCTGAAAGCAGTTTCTTTGAATTTTATCTTTGACCTTTTTTTATTTCGACGTTCTAGGAAGAAACCTAGTACAATTGCTTGGATTATTAACACAAAACACAAAAGCAGAGAGTGCCGAATAATTAAAAGTATACAGGAAAGGAAATCCTCTTGATAACTTTGAATTCAATTAAATATGTACATAGTTTGAAATCACATGGATATGTTTGGTTATTGTGCAGTTATTCGTTTGGGCATCTCTTACGTAGGTGATTCGTAGCCAATATGCTAAGTATTGGTCTTAGGTCCAGCCTCCAACAGACAAACTCAAAAATTCGACTATTAATTAGTTCCCTAATCAAATAATTAATTAATGCCTGATGACAAACGAGTACGAAGTGGTCTGCAGGTAAAAGGTTCACTGGATAATTTGCAGGATTTTTAGGAGCAGAAACTATCGAAGAAGTGGTTGGAAGGTGTGGATTGTTCCATCTTCAAAAAGAGCGATTGACTCGATTACAGTAATTACCGCGGCACTACGTCAATCGCTCTCGCAGGTTTTGTTAAATCATCTATCCCGATTAGTTAGAGATTTCGTGGGATATTATCAGCCGAATTTAATGGGGGCCCGTGACACTATGGGTCAAATGGGTCACTCTCCGACAAATTCTTCAGAAGTGTCAGGAGTACGACGTACCCACGCATCATATTTTCGTAGATTTCAAGGTAGCACACGATACAGTCGAGCGCAAAGCGCAATGGCAGATGACGCACGAGGACGCCTGATCTATCGCGGAATTTGAGAATTCTAATCATCGCCGACAAATAATACAAGCAAGGAGATTCAATAACGTATTCAAACTACTTTTTCCTCCACAAGACGTTTCGATTAGAATCAAGAAGATCAGATCAGAATTAAGAATTCGCTTCATGAACCCTACTGGCACCAGTAATACGAGGGCCCACATGTCGAATGACTTGGTTGAAACTGATTTGTGAGTATCAAGCGGCTTAACGAATCGGTAACGAGTAACCCCGGACCGAGTACAATAGAGCAGTGCTCGAAAAAATTGACAGCCCTGCTTGAAGGCGAATATAAAACTAATTCAGTATACTATACCAGAGACCGAAACGGATACACTTTTTCTATACATTTACCAGCATACATCGCTCTGTACTGTTTCTGTATCGACAAGGACTATCTCCTGCAAGTGTCAAGACTAGCCCGAATACGTACATGATAATAAGCAAACATTTTCGGACGTCAGCTGACGGTTCATACAAAATGTCGTGTAGAAATGATATGCCTTTACCGCTTTTTGCTTACAGTTGTAGTTGGAATAGTATGGAGAAGTGATAGAGAATAAGGTGTATTGGTGAGCTTCTTATTTGAAACCGTGTTATTTGGGGGAAAGCTGTATGTTTGGTTTACGTGCGCAACAGCAAAACAAAATACAAAAAAGTGTCTTCAAGACTGGAGTACCAGTAACATGTCGCTAGTTTGGTAGCAAGAAAAAATGGTAAATGTTTTCAAATTGTCACCAACTAGTACATTTTACGTCCTTATCTGTCAGCCCACGGGCATGGCTACTGAACTGCTGACAGTGTTTGTCTTTCTCAGTTCTCTACCCTTTAAAAAGAATTTATTCATGAATTGCAGTGCTGAATGATTACTCGACTAACCTGTCAGTCAGTCAGTTTCTTGCTTTTGATTGATATTTTAGACTTCAAAGTTTAGATTTTTAAACTGCCTGCTTTTTAAAATCAACCAAAACCTGGCAGAAGGAAATTAATTAATACCTCGGAGCAATGCTTACGTTTACTGTAATTTCGTTTGCCGTTGTCGGCAGTTCAAAATAAATGAATGGTTCACATTTGATTCTATTCACTATAGTAAAGAATGAATGAATGTACAGAACAACACGAACATGAACGCAAGTGATTCGCTCGATTGATATGTCGATATGTATGAACGATCTGTCTGGAAAGTAGACGAAGACCCTCCGTAGAGAACCCATCCAGCACCCTAGTCCACTGTTGAGCATTCCTAATGTACCTAAAATTAAAAAAGAAGAAAACTTATCCAATTTAATTCTACTATGTGTATTTTATTCACGACAGATACGTATTTCGAATACGAAGACAGACACTGAGGAAGCCTGCAAATCGTAGGCGAAATACGTATCTGTCGTGAATAAAATACACATAGTAGAATTAAATTGGATAAGTTTTCTTCTTTTTTAATTTTAGGTTTCGTATTCTACTAAGACGCTCCAAAAACTTCAGTCATTCCTAATGTAGCAAATCGAGCAAAAATAAAATGAAACTCACTCTTACGCGAGTACTAAGCATGGCATCCAACGCTTACTCACTGACGTAAGCGTACGACAAACAACTGGCGATGCTGTATGCATAGTTAGCAGAATACTTACAAATTCGTGAGCACATAGCACGAGTGTTTTTTAGCACAGCCCGTCCACGAAGCCAACAGCTCGTGAGCTACACACTAGACGGCATGTACTATAATATGGATGAGTGTGGACTGGTGGCACCTAGAGATTCGCAGCATTCCTCAAAAACGTGTTTTGAGTACTTCGATAATTGTGTAGAACAATGTATTCTTGTAAAATTTTACTAATAAAAGTGAAGTATGAAAAACTAATTTTTAAGGAGCTTCCAAAAATGCTCTATAACTCTGCACTTAATGGATGTAGTTGCTTGCGTTTACATTTTCTGCAACTTTGATAAAGACGCTCGCTACACTAAAGGTCGCTATCTACTAAATTAAATCTAATCTAATCTCACACTTACGCAGCCAATTCTGGAAAGCATCCTGGAAAATGACCATTCCTTCTCTTCTGTTGGGTACTCTTACCACTGCGTCCATTATTTTGAACTATTATGGTATGTCTCATTTGTTTCTTTTACTGTATTCTTTAAGCTTACCTATAACTTATTAAGGAAGTGATAGGCTGGTAGCTGGAGCGAGACAGGTGGCAATCAGGGATGACTTGATTTATGAACTTTGTTAGCCTGATCGGCGACGCAAACCAGTTCTCCTTAGGCTCTAGTAGGCCCTTTTTGAGATACAGCAGTCTGCGTCCTTGTAGCGCTTCACAATTGCAGAGCAAGTATTCCGAGGTTTCGATCACGCCATTCATGGCGATTACTTGAATCAATCATTTTTCTTATCAACGGCCAGGTCAACTGTCCGGCGTATACCGCATACAGAATTCCGAGGAATCAAGGGGAACCAGAAATAATACCAGTAATCTCCTTGAAATTAAGGGGAAGGAAGAAAGCCTGGACCTCCCGTACCAAATACCTTCTATGTAGATAATGATTCATTTAGTCGTTGGGATATACTCTGTTAATAAAAGTTAAGTGATATTCCGGATCCTCTGGGATGAACTAATGGCATTTAGACCAGAAGTCAGGCTGCAATTGGCCGAAGATATAGCACCTTATTTCGCTTAGGTTAGTCTACCAAAAATATTAGTTTAAATCATATAACGCTTGAAAATAAAGTCGTGTGGTTTAATGGTTGTCTAAAACTACAGTTATAAAGTTAGGAACTGAAAATTACACGACCTCGCACCTCTTAACTTGGCTACTGAATTATACAATTTGAAGTTTTTCCAGGTAAAGCCACTTGGAGGCGCTAGGTAGGGGCTTGGGATGGCTAGAGCTGTGTTGGGCGCTTTTTCCAAGTTGCCTTCCTCATTTCATACCCACGAACTAAAGGTCGCTATCTCCTAATACAAAAAAGTTCGTTTTTTTTTTATTTTTATTCTTGTAAAGTTATGACTAACTTTTTACTCTTTAGATTTTTCTTCTTCTTCTTCTTCAGCAGCATAGAGCCGGGGTGGCTAGTGCTGTTTCAAGCACTCGTGTCCATTCAACTCGGTCTTGGGCCACTCGTCGCCCATTTCCTAGTCGTCTCAAAAGTCGCAAATTGCTTTCGACCTGGTCGAGCCATCGTTGTCCATCGGTTGTCGAAGAGCACTATTTTCGTCGCACTGTCGTCAGGCTTCCTTACGACGTATCCGGCCCACCGTAGCCTGCTAACTTTCGCTAGATGTACGATGGGAGTCTCCCCAAGCAGCGCCTGTAGGTCGTGATTCATACGCCTCCGCCACTCTCCGCTTTCAGTTTGTACCGTGACCGCTCCTATTTCTGCACAGCTCCTAATTCTGCGCATTTTTCTTTATATAAGTATTTTTTAACATTGTGCATAACTATGATCATTGCATTGTTTTTTATACACGTCTGTTGAATATTACGCCATTATTCACAAGCGGGCCAAAATATTTGAGAGCGAAATAATTTAACTTGAAACTGAAAGTATTTTATATGGCAGTAAACATCGTCGTTAGCACCAACGCTAAGATTGTCCTTCCAGAAAATTAACAAATTTATGATCGAAATTCTTTGCAATGATCAAATTACCCAGCATAATTAGAAAGAATAATTAGTTTTAGTCATGTTTTAGACAAAAAGAGTGATTGCATGCATTGCTTTTCTTAGAAAAATGCGATGCAATAATGCGCAGATTTGGGCACAGATTTTTTATTCATGTTCCAAATTCTGCGCAGTAATGTATCCTACGAAGAAATCGCGAAAGAATACGCAATCTCACCCAAATGGCTGAGATATAGAGGCATGAAAATTCAAGTAGAATTTTTAACTTGCATTGATTGGAATCCTGTGCTGTGTCTCGGGGTCCGAACCTACTAGCGCCAATTCATGAAATCATGTCTTCTATTTTTTTTTTGATGTCCAACCTCATGGGGCTGTCAGAGAGTGGAGAAGTGGTTTCTATATGAAAATACAATTTTGAGTATTAGTCTAAAGTGTAATGTTCAGTATGCAGAAAACCCGAATCAATTCGCCCTTCACGTTATCGAGAATAAAATATTTAAAATGAGGCAATCAAAATGATAACTATATTCCTTTGCCACCCGGACAGCACAAGAAGGCCGGATCATGGATTTAATAATGGTAATGGCTAATGCCGGGTTTTTGGTGTGCTTTCAGTGTATAAAGACATAAACAGCATGGCAGGAGTATTTATTTTCACTTTTTGGGTGCGCAGAATTAGGAGCAAACATGCGCAGAATTAGGAACATGTGCAAGAAAGTGCGCAGAATTAGGCACCGTGGATAAGTTTACAAAACGAAAAATTTACTCAATTGTTGGTCGACTTGTAATTCCTATATTTTTTACCAGATATTATAGACCATAGCACTACACGTTGCTGCTATCCACGTTGTTAATTTAAATCTAGAATACTTAGAATAGCGAAAGAATCATGAAAATGTCTTAACTGCGCAGAATATGGTACGTTCACGGTACTCCGCCAAATATCGTCCGCAGCACTTTCCGCTCAAACGCTGATCATAGCGTTTTACGAAGGACAAAGTAGGCCCGATTTCCCGCTTATATGCGCCGCTGGATCTCCTTACTAGTGTTGTCCGCGATCACCAGCGATCCCAAATACACGAACTTCTCTACCACTTCTAGTTCGTCGCCGTCAACGGTTACCGTCCGTGGGAGGCGCGCGTTTGTTTCCTTTGAGCCTCTTCCTTTCATGTATTTGGTCTTCGACGCATTTATTTTTAGCCCAATTCTCCTAGACCCCGCTTTCAGTCTGGCGTAGATTGCCTCCGCCGTCGCAAAGTTCCTGGCAATGATATCGAAGTCATCTGCAAAGCCTAGAAGTTGGCTACTCTTGGTAAAAATCGTGCCTCGCGTTTCGATGCCCGCTCGTCGGATCACCCCCTCAAGAGCGATGTTGAACAGCATGCAGGATAGACCGTCACCTTGTCTCAACCTTCGTCGCGTCTCGAAGGGACTCGAGAGTGTCCCAGAGATGCGTACAAAACACATCACTCGATCCAATGTAGTTCTGATCGGTCGCGTCAGTTTGTCCGGAAAACCATATTCGTGCATTATCTGCCATAGCTTGCCTCGATCGACTGTATCGTATGCTGCTTTGAAATCACTAAAGATGTGATGCGTGGGCACGTTGTACTCCCGACATTTCTGCAAGATCTGTCGGATAGTAAAAATTTGGTCCGTAGTTGCGCGAGCCCCCATGAAACCCGCCTGATAATTGCCTACGAAACCTTGTGCTATCGGTGACAGCCGGCGTAACAGGATCTGGGAGAGTACCTTGTAGGCGGCGTTTACCAGCGTAATACCGCGATAGTTGCAGCAGTCTAGCCGATCACCCTTTTTGTAGATGGGACAAACCACTCCTTTCATCCATTCCTCCGGTAGCTTTTCCTCCCCCCAAATCCTCAAAATAACCCAGTGTAGAGCATTTGCTAGCGTTTCTCCGCTATATTTATAAAACTCTTTAGATTACACTTTAGATTATGATGGGTATTTATAGGAACAAAAGTTCCAAAGACACTAAATTACTAAAATGAAAGCAAAAGATGTTATAAAAATGTTCCTGTGTTAGCCCTTTTGAACCACAGTGCTATGAAGTTTCCGGTTACATAGTTAAAAACTTGCCAACCATTATGTGCAAACCAATCGGGAAAACGGGAAAAAGACGGAAATTTCAAATCACCGGGAATTACGTTCAACCACCAGGAAAATCCCAACTATTAACATTTGTCAATCACAGCACTTATTTGCAGTTCGTAAATATTTTTATGGGCTTTCACAGTCTATTTATTATTGATGCTTTCATTTTTGCGATTTTCTTCAAGCTTTATATTATTTGTTCCGTGAAGTTCCTTAGCTACGGGCAGACGGGCTAGTCATCGGTGACAGCATCGTCATTATTTCCGTTGAAGTTTTGCTCTGTCAGGTGGATTGAGAATCATCGCGTGGTTGAAAGGGCCTACGAAATGTTTCCGAGGTTAAAAATGAATCTGTTCTTTATGTCGGCTGCTGCTGCGGTCGATAAATTTCTAAGAATATTCCAGAGTGATATTTTATTGATTTTTTGTAAGAGATGTTCAAACAGTTTCCTTTTACTTATCCTTCTACGCGCTTTGTTTCCCAGAATTGATGACCCAAGGCTCCCAAGATTTCTAAAAAACGTAAGAAAATTTAGAGCAGAAGGCACATATGACTGAAACATTTACCGATAAGGTAAAAGAAAAGTTTACGGTGCTCATTTCATTGCCTTCGTTCAAATATTGCTTGTCGGCATACCAAAGGACTTAATTACGTGCGGATCATTTCTGGATAACTGCCAGTACTAACTCTGGAAAATCTATGGAATATCTGAAGTGATTTCTGGAAAAGATACTGATTCTTTTTCACGATAATGCTTCATCTGACCGTGGATTCTCCGTAAACGAGGATTGTCTTGCGATGAATGAGGTCGAGCAAAGTTTGATAGCTCAGCGGTATAAAAAAGCGTTGGGCGTATCCCGCAAATCGGACAAAGAATAGACAGCAGGCGTAAAAAACAATGAGAGGTGTGCAGAATGATGAGCGAATTAGAGAAGCAAAGAGTTAAGATTACTGCATATGCGCAGAAGGAAATTGCAACGTTTTATTGTTTTCTCGGTACAACTTCTAAAAAACTGGAAAAATAAATAAATGCAATAATTTTCCTCTTATATATTTCGCTATAAAAAAAACTGGGCAGATCAAACAAATGTTATCAGGAAAACCAAAAAAGCAGCGGGAAATCAATAAATCACTTTGAGTGGTGACCCTGTTATCATAGAACACACCGCTCAACGAAATTTTTCGTTTCGAGCTTTACGGAGCAGCGGTTAAAATCATTTCTGTTCTGTTCGATAGGCAAAACAACTAAGCTACATTTATATTTAGCAAAAACTAAGCTACATTTATAATCTAGTCGAATGTACCACAGGGTAGCACTGTGGGCCCATTTCTGTTAATATCTTTTTTAATAATAATGCAATGCGGGAATGATTACAGATTAGCTTTTATTGGATAAATTTGTGACATGGAGATAACCAAATTCTTTATAGAAGTGTATTAAGTGTGAACGAATTTAATCCTGCGAAATTCACTAACCCTCTAACCTAACGGGTAAGACCGTCTGTAAACGGCATTCGCTTTTGGAGCCAGAGCCACATACGAAATTTGTCTTGAACTGACAATATAGAAAATATGTTCAGAACAGATTTGCTGACATTTTGATAATAGTTTCACAACATTCCACAATGGGCAAAAACGAGCTCGTAATCCCAAGAATTAGAAGCCGCTGGTTTGGAATCTTACAAGATACCTATTCTTATGTAAAAAATGCAGGAAACCGATTGGTGATGGTTTCATCCTGCGCAGACTTCGGGAAGTGGTCCATTTTGCCTTATTTTACCCAAAAATCATGTTAAAAGTTAATTGAACAGTATAAAAACTTATTTGCCGCCCGTGAAATGAACTCAAATAGCTTGCAAATTTTGTCAAAACATCAGAAGAATCAAATCCTATCCACTCCATACTGTGCGAAATGCAGGTATCAGCAAACTAGAAAATAGATTGACATAAACGTTACAAAAAAAAACCCGAATTAATCCACCTAGCGGCGTGACCTAGCCTTTCTACTGCCACAATAATCATTATTTAATTTCTCAGGAACTTAATTGTAGATGTATAGATGTTATATTAGACTACTAGCTGACCCGACAAACTTCGTATTGCCACAAATTAACCTGTGTTGAACATAAATCATGAATCTCGGATGATCTTTGTCACTATCTCGAGTTTTGCAAGCCCCCCAGTGGGCGGCGCTTCCGACGGCGGGTCACCGGCAACACTCGCGACCGGCTCGTCCTGAATGATCTAGTGTTACTATAGATAGTTTTTGTGGTCTTGTTATTGATTAATGTTTTATGGAAGAGTCTCGAATTTCTCGAGTTGGATTAGTTTCTGAGTTTCGCAAAAATTTCTGTTTTATTTGTATGAGAGTCCATATCCCCCTACCACGGGGGTGAGAGGTCTCTAACTATCATAAAATAAATTCAAGACTCAAAAATCTCCTACATGCTAAATTTGGTTCCATTTGCTTGATTAGTACTCAAATTATAAGGAAATTTGTATTTCATTTGTATGGGAGCCCACCCTCTTAAAAGGGAAAGGGGTCGTAATACACCACAGAAAAAAAGTTCTGCCATCTAAAACTCTCACATGCCAAATTTGGTTCCATTTGCTTGATTAGTTCTAAAGTTATGAGCAAATTTGTATTTCGTTTGAATGGGAGCCCCCCCCTCCTAAAAAGGTAAGAAGTCCTAATTCATAATGGGAAAAATGGTTGCCTCCAAAAACACCCACATGTCAAATATGGTTCCATTTGCTTGATTAGTTCTCGAATTATGAGAAAATTTGTATTTCATTTGTGTAGAAGCCCACCCTCTTGAAGTGTGGAAGGATCCTAATTCACCGTAGGAAATATTTTTGCCTCCAAAAACCTCCACATGCCGAATTTGGTTCCATTTGCTTGATTAGTTCTCGAGTTATGGGGAAATTTGTATTTCATTTGTATTGGAGCCCCCCTCCTAATGTGGGAAGAGGTCCTAATTCATCACAGAAAAAATTCTTGCCTCCAAAAACACCTACACGCCAAATTTGGTTCCATTTGCTGGATTAGTTCTCGAGTTATGAGGAAATTTGTATTTCATTTGTACAGGAGCCCCTCCTCTTAAAGTGGGGAGGGGTCCTAATTCACCATAGAAAATTTTCTTGCTCTCGAAAACCTTCACATGCCAAATTTGGTTGCATTTGCTTGATTAGTTCTCGAGTTATGAGGAAATTTGTATGGAAGCCCACCCTCTTAAAGGGGAGAGGAGTTATAATTCCTCTTATAAAGAGGGGAGGGGTCTCAATTCACCATAGAATAAATTCTTGTCACCAAAAAAAACACCCACATGCCAAATGTTGTTCTATTTGCTTGATTAGTTCTCGAGTTAGGAGGAAATTTGTATTTCATTTGTACAGGAGCCCCCCCTCTTAGAGTGCGGAGGGGTCCTAATTCACCGTAGAAAATTTTCCTGCCCTCGAAAACCTTCATATGCCAAATTTGGTTCCATTTGCTTGATTAGTTCTCGAGTTATGAGGAAATTGCATGGAAGCCCCCCCCCCTCTTAAAGGGGAGAGGAGTTACAATTCCCCTTATAAAGAGGGAGGGGTCTCAATTTACCATAGAATAAATTCTTGTCACCGAAAACACCCACATGCCAAATTTGGTTCCATTTGCTGGATTAGCTCTCGAGTTATAAGGAAATTTGTATTTCGTTTGTATAGGAGCCCCCCCCCACTTAAAGTGGGGAGGGGTCCCAATATATCATAGAAAAAAAATTTGTCTCCAAAAACACACACATGCCAAATTTGGTTCCATTTGCTTGATTAGTTCTCGAGTTATGAGGAAATTGGTATTTCATTTGTACAGGAGCCCCCCCTCTTAAAGTGAGGAGGGGTCCTAATTCAACATAGAAAATTTTCTTGCCCTCGAAAACTCTCACATGCCAAATTTGGTTCCATTTGCTTGATTAGTTCTCGAGTTATGAGGAAATTTGTATGGAAACCCCCCCTCTTAAAGGGGAGAGGAGTTATAATTCCCCTTATAAAGAGGGGAGGGGTCTCAAATTACCCTATAATAAATTCTTGTCACCGAAAACACCCACATGCCAAATTTGGTTCCATTTGCTTGATTAGTTCTCGAGTTATGCAGAAATTTGTGTTTCATTTGTATGAGAGCCCCCCCCTCTTAGTGGGGGGAGGGGTCTCTAACCATCACTAAAACCTTTCCTGGCCCCAAAAACCTCTACATGCAAATTTTCACGCCGATTGGTTCAGTAGTTTTTGATTCTATAAGGAACACAGGACAGACAGACAGACAGACAGACAGACAGACAGACAGAAATCCTTCTTTATAGGTATAGATATTTTTAAATATCCGTTCCGTATTCCTCAAAATCCTTATTCGCCAGTAAAATTCACAACGTATTGTGTAGAATAATTATATTTTCTTTCCTTGGGTGCGTAAATACATGTAAGCGTCATTTATGTTACTTGATGAACACCTTATTTAGTTTTATAATATTTATAGAAAAATAATGTAAACACAAAAGATAATTTTTACAGACTTGAATGAATATGTATAGAAAATTAGAAATTAACCCTCTAACGGGTCTACAGACGGCCTTAACTTTCGGGCTTCAGAGCCACATACGAAACTTGTTTTGAATTGACAATATGAAGTATTTGTTCATAGCAGATTTTTTGATATTTTGATATTAATACCATGCATTCAAAAGTTAGCATCTTTGAAAAACAAGAGTTCAGAAAAATTATTATTATATTTCGCTTTTGAAGAAAAAGGATATCTACAACAAAATGATTGATCTCAAAATTTTACTATTGGTTTGCTTGGCTTCAATTTTGCAATATATCTGAATTAGAAAAAAAACTGAATAGAGCATTAGATATGAAAACGAGAAATGGAACTATTTCTTAGCTAGCGCTCCTTCAGATAATTATTTTTGCATGAAAATCAAAACTTAAGCTTCTTTTGAATGTACTTTCATGAAAAGATAGTCATTAGCTTGACAAGATGAGGTTGAAAAATAGTGCCAAAGCTGCGCCATAAACATGCTTGAGAATGGGAAATACGATCGATATGATTCCCAGTGCTTGTCTTTTTTTGATTTATTTATTAAAACATGATACATGACATAAGACATCTGTCCTTTAAAATATCACTAACGAAAACAAATCTTACAAAATTTCTACCGTGCAACGTTTACTTCCTATTTTTCATATAACATTTCTAAGCTCTAGTATCTATTGATTGAAAAGAGCATCTATTGATGCGCAGAATTTGTTTGGAATTTGTACAAATTTATTTGGAAAAATCAACTCACTAGTATTTTTGGTTCTATACACCACATGGTTCTACATGCTTAAATAAACTGCTTTTCTTCGCTTTTTGCTTTTCTTGTACAATTGTGAGTAACAGCAAGTGAAGAAAATGACAATTGAAATCTGAAATCAAAGAAAAGAAAAAACTTTTTGATTGAATCCCACTATTTAATATTTATTTGCAACAGATACGTAGTTCACCTACGACGTGCAGGCTTCATCAGTGTCTTATTTCAAAGCGTATACGTATCTGTCGCGAATGAATATTAAATAGTTGAATTTAGTCGGTAAAAGTTTTTTCTTTTCTTTAATTTCAGAGTTCATATTCCACTAAGAGGCTTCAAAAACTTCAGACAATTGACATGTTTCTCACTTTTCTTGAATTTCATTGCAAATTTTAAAATTGCAAATTGTCATCACATACATACATACATACATACATACATACATACATACATACATACATACATACATACATACATACATACATACATACATACATACATACATACATACACACATACATCACACACATCTCATACATTGAATACAATCAACATTTGATTGATATGTTTTGATTTCACACGTTTTAACGGTTTAATATACGGTGCTTAAGTGTTAAAGTTTGAATAACTTTTGAATGAAGCGTCCGATTTTAAATAACTCAGTTTCGTTTGATAGATCTCAGCAGTAATTTTCAAATAATCATAAAATGTGTGATGTTTTGCCTTTCTACTATATAAATCTATACCTATAAAGAAGGATTTCTGTCTGTCTGTCTGTCTGTCTGTCTGTCTGTCTGTCTGTCTGTCTGTCTGTCTGTCTGTCTGTCTGTCTGTCTGTTTTGTGTTCCTTATAGAATCAAAAACTACTGAACCAATCGGCGTGAAAATTTGCATGTAGAGGTTTTTAGGGCCAGGAAAGGTTTTAGTGATGGTTAGAGACCCCTCCCCCCACTAAGAGGGGGGGCTCCCATACAAATGAAACACAAATTTCTGCATAATTCGAGAACTAATTAAGCAAATAGAACCAAATTTGGCATGTGGGTGTTTTCGGTGACAAGAATTTATTCTAGGGTAATTTGAGACCCCTCCCCTCTTTATAAGGGGAATTATAACTCCTCTCCCCTTTAAGAGGGGGGGTTTCCATACCAATTTCCTCATAACTCGAGAACTAATCAAGCAAATGGAACCAAATTTGGCATGTGAAGGTTTTCGAGGGCAAGAAAATTTTCTATGTTGAATTAGGACCCCTCCTCACTTTAAGAGGGGGGGCTCCTGTACAAATGAAATACCAATTTCCTCATAACTCGAGAACTAATCAAGCAAATGGAACCAAATTTGGCATGTGTGTGTTTTCGAAGACAAAATTTTTTTCTATTATGAATTGGGACCCCTCCCCACTTTAAGAGGGGGGGGGCTCCTATACAAACGAAATACAAATTTCCTTATAACTCGAGAGCTAATCCAGCAAATGGAACCAAATTTGGCATGTAGGTGTTTTTGGAGGCAAGAATGTTTTCTATGATGAATAAGAACCTCTCCCCACTTTAGGAGGGGGGGCTCCTATACAAATGAAATACAAATTTCCTCATAACTCGAGAACTAATCAAGCAAATAGAACCAAATTTGGCATGTGGGTGTTTTCGGTGACAAGAATTTATTCTATGGTAAATTGAGACCCCTCCCTCTTTATAAGAGGAATTGTAACTCCTCTCTCCTTTAAGAGGGGGGGCTGCCATACAAATTTCCTCATAACTCGAGAACTAATCAAGCAAATGGAACCAACTTTGGCATGTGAAGGTTTTCGAGGGCAAGAAAATTTTCTACGGTGAATTAGGACCCCTCCCCACTCTAAGAGGGGGGGCTCCTGTACAAATGAAATACAAATTTCCTCCTAACTCGAGAACTAATTAAGCAAATAGAACAACATTTGGCATGTGGGTGTTTTTTTTGGTGACAAGAATTTATTCTATGGTGAATTGAGACCCCTCCCCTCTTTATAAGAGGAATTATAACTCCTCTCCCCTTTAAGAGGGGGGACTTCCATACAAATTTCCTCATAACTCGAGAACTAATCAAGCAAATGCAACCAAATTTGGCATGTGAAGGTTTTCGAGAGCAAGAAAATTTTCTATGGTGAATTGGGACCCCTCCCCACTTTAAGAGGAGGGGCTCCTGTACAAATGAAATACAAATTTCCTCATAACTCGAGAACTAATCAAGCGAATTGAACCAAATTTGGCATGTGTGTGTTTTTGGAGACAATTTTTTATTCAATGATGAATTGGGACCCCTCCCCACTTTAGGAGGGGGGGTCCTGTACAAACGAGATACAAATTTCCTCATAACTCGAGAACTAATCCAGCAAATGGAACCAAATTTGGCATGTAGGTGTTTTTGGAGGCAAGAATTTTTTCTGTGATGAATTAGGACCTCTTCCCACATTAGGAGGGGGGGCTCCAATACAAATGAAATACAAATTTCCCCATAACTCGAGAACTAATCAAGCAAATGGAACCAACTTTGGCATGTGAAGGTTTTCGAGGGCAAGAAAATTTTCTACGGTGAATTAGGACCCCTCCCCACTCTAAGAGGGGGGGCTCCTGTACAAATGAAATACAAATTTCCTCCTAACTCGAGAACTAATCAAGCAAATAGAACAACATTTGGCATGTGGGTGTTTTTGGAGGCAACCATTTTTCCCATGATGAATTAGGACTTCTTACCTTTTTAGGAGGGGGGGGGGGCTCCCATTCAAACGAAATACAAATTTGCTCATAACTTTAGAACTAATCAAGTAAATGGAACCAAATTTGGCATGTGAGAGTTTTAGATGGCAGAATTTTTTTTCTGTGGTGTATTACGACCCCTTTCCCTTTTAAGAGGGTGGGCTTCCATACAAATGAAATACAAATTTCCTTATAATTTGAGTACTAATCAAGCAAATGGAACCAAATTTAGCATGTAGGAGATTTTTGAGTCTTGAATTTATTTTATGATAGTTAGAGACCTCTCACCCCTGTGGTAGGGGGATATGGACTCTCATACAAATAAAACAGAAATTTTGGCGAAACTCAAAAACTAATCCAACTCGAGAAATTCGAGACTCTTCCATAAAACATTAATCAATAACAAGACCACAAAAACTATCTATAGTAACACTAGATCATTCAGGACGAGCCGGTCGCGAGTGTTGCCGGTGACCCGCCGTCGGAAGCGCCGCCCACTGGGGGACTTGCAAAACTCGAGAAGTGATAAAGATCATCCGAGATTCATGATTTATGTACAACACAGGTTAATTTGTGGCAATACGAAGTTTGTCGGGTCAGCTAGTATATAGTATAAAGGTATAGAAATCACTTGGAAAACCGGAAATGGAAAGAAGGTCCTGCGGGCCGAATGTTATATACCATTCGACTCAGTTTCGAAAACTGAGCATTTTCTGTGTGTGTGTATGTATGTGTGTGTGTGTGTGTATGTGTGTGTGTGTGTATGTGACGCTTTTAATCTCACTCACTTTTCTCGGAGATGGCTGGACCGATTTTGTTCTTAGTGTCAAATGAAAGGTCTAGGTGTCCCATTGGTCGCTATTGAATTTCATACTGATCGGACTTTTAGTTCAAAAGTTATGTATAAAAATACGAAAAATATGGGACTTCATTATCTCATAAGTCTCTTAACCGATTTGAACAAAATTGATTGCATATGAAAGAGGAGCCTTGCAAACCCTTAACTTCCAAATTTCATGACGATTGGACTTGTAGTTTGAAAGTTACATAAAGAAATGTGAAAAAATAGTATTTAAAACATATTTATGTAACATATAAGCATTAATTCAATGAAAAACATCACACATTTTATGATTATTTGAAAATTACTGCTGAGATCTATCAAACGAAACCGAGTTATTTAAAATCGGACGCTTCATTCAAAAGTTATTCAAACTTTAACATTTAAGCCCCGTATATTAAACCGTTAAAACGTGTGAAATCAAAACATATCAATCAAATGTTGATTGTATTCAATGTATGAGATGTGTGTGATGTATGTGTGTATGTATGTATGTATGTATGTATGTATGTATGTATGTATGTATGTATGTATGTATGTATGTATGTATGTATGTATGTATGTATGTATGTATGTATGTATGTATGTATGTGTGTATGTATGTATGTGATGACAATTTGCAATTTTAAAATTGGCAATGAAATTCAAGAAAAGTGAGAAATATGTCAATTGTCTGAAGTTTTTGAAGCCTCTTAATGGAATACGAACTCTGAAATTAAAGAAAAGAAAAAACTTTTACCGACTAAATTCCACTATTTAATATTTATTCGCGACAGATACGTATACGCTTTGAAATAAGACACTGATGAAGCCTGCACGTCGTAGGTGAACTACGTATCTGTTGCAAATAAATATTAAATAGCGGGATTCATTCGAAAAGTTTTTTCTTTTCTTTGATTTCAGATTTCAATTGTCATTTTCTTCACTTGCTGTTACTCACAATTGTACAAGAAAAGCAAAAAGCGAAGAAAAGCAGTTTATTTAAGCATGTAGGTATAGTGGTGTATAGAATCAAAAATACTAGTGAATTGATTTTTCCAAATAAATTTGTACAAATTCCATACAAATTCTGCTCATCAATAGATGCTCTTTTCAATCAATAGATACTAGAGCTTAGAAATGTTATATGAAAAATAGGAAGTAAACGATGCACGGTAGAAATTTTGTAAGATTTGTTTTCGTTAGTGATATTTTAAAGGACAGATGTCTTATGTCATGTATCATGTTTTAATAAATAAATCAAAAAAAGACAAGCACTGGGAATCATATCGATCGTATTTCCCATTCTCAAGCATGTTTATGGCGCAGCTTTGGCACTATTTTTCGACCTCATCTTGTTTTCCTAACCCTCTAACATTGTAAAAACGATGCGACCAAGCTAATGACTATCTTTTCATGATAGTACATTCAAAAGAAGCTTAAGTGCAAAAATAATTATCTGAAGGAGCGCTAGCTAAGAAATAGTTCTATTTCTCGTTTTCATATCTAATGCTCTATTCAGTAATTTTTTTCTAATTCAGATATATTGCAAAATTGAAGCCAAGCAAACCAATAGTAAAATTTTGAGATCAATCATTTTGTTGTAGATATCCTTTTTCTTCAAAAGCGAAATATAATAATAATTTTTCTGAACTCTTGTTTTTCAAAGATGCTAACTGGTATTAATATCAAAATATCAAAAAATCTGCTATGAACAAATACTTCATGTTGTCAATTCAAAACAAGTTTCGTATGTGGCTCTGAAGCCCGAAAGTTAAGGCCGTCTGTAGACCCGTTAGAGGGTTAATTTCTAATTTTCTATACATATTCATTCAAGTCTGTAAAAATTATCTTTTGTGTTTACATTATTTTTCTATAAATATTATAAAACTAAATAAGGTGTTCATCAAGTAACATAAATGACGCTTACATATATTTACGCACCCAAGGAAAGAAAATATAATTATTCTACACAATACGTTGTGAATTTTACTGACAAATAAGGATTTTGAGGAATACGGAACGGATATTTAAAAATATAGTCTAATATAACATCTATACATCTACAATTAAGTTCCTGAGAAATTAAATAATGATTATTGTGGCAGTAGAAAGGCTAGGTCACGCCGCTAGGTGGATTAATTCGGGTTTTTCATTAAATTAATGCTTATATGTTACATAAATATGTTTTAAATACTATTTTTTCACATTTCTTTATGTAACTTTCAAACTACAAGTCCAATCGTCATGAAATTTGGAAGTTAAGGGTTTGCAAGGCTCCCCTTTCATATGCAATCAATTTTGTTCAAATCGGTTAAGAGACCTATGAGATAATGAAGTCCCATATTTTTCGTATTTTTATACATAACTTTTGAACTAAAAGTCCGATCAGTATGAAATTCAATAGCGACCAATGGGACACCTAGACCTTTCATTTGACACTAAGAACATTAAAATCGGTCCAGCCATCTCCGAGAAAAGTGAGTGAGATTAAAAGCGTCACATACACACACACACACATACACACACACACACACACACACACACACATACATACACACACACAGAAAATGCTCAGTTTTCGAAACTGAGTCGAATGGTATATAACATTCGGCCCGCAGGACCTTCTTTCCATTTCCGGTTTTCCAAGTGATTTCTATACCTTTATACTATATATTTATATAGTAGAAAGGCAAAACCATTAATCATTACTAATTTGTTGTTATTCATTTCCTTCCTTCCACAGAACCAGACGATGTCGATCGGAAAAAGAAAACGCTCAAAAACAAAATCAAGGTCTCCAAAGCATCCCACAATGACTCGAAACCGAACATTTCCTATCCGACCAATTTCGAGCACACGGTTCACGTAGGATTTGACGCAATCACCGGCGAATTCACGGTAAGCCAGCTTTTGATGATGACCGCTGTGACGGTGTGAGCTACACTAAATATATTTTTACGCATGCGTTGAGGCTTCTCTTGTTTTGCGTTAGGTTACGTATTTTCCCTCAAAAGCAGTCGAAACGTTTAACGAAATCGGACGAATCTCTCCCCATACGCACAACAACAACAACAACAACAGCAACAACGGCATGGCAGGGACAAGATGCAGTTAACCCATTTGTTTCTCACAACACAAGACAAAGTTAACGTTGTACAGTGTAGATACTCAATCCCGACGGGTGACTAACGCTTTCACTTTCGACCATCGCCGTTCGTCAGTTTCTAAGCTCATTAAGAAATGCTATTTTCGATTTCATCTTTTTTATCTTATTCGTTTATGCTTTTTCCCGTTTTTTGGCACGTCATTGGTTCCGTTTAATTTCAACAATCAATCACTGCATTAGGTAATCGTTCTACGCCCCTGCAAGCTGGTTGTATACTGTTTTTAACGTCCAACATTTAGCGCCAAGAGAAAAGTTTGCCAGAACGGCTACATTGCAGTAACGTGCTAATTGATAGCTATTGATTGATTTATCATGATTGCTAGTCTGTTTAACACAGTTTAATTGCTAGTTGCTCGATTGGCAATGATACTGCATTGTTGATTGTTATAGCAGTAAATACAATTGCTTACATTAACAATTTCAATAGTTATGGGAGACAATTGATCAGATTCCTGATACCTAACTTAAATTTTTCCCAAAAGCAATAACTTTTTTACCGAAATCCTCATGTCCAAAAATTTATCCGCGTTAGTAAAACTGATTTTCGTGCTCTGCTGGGTTACTAGTTCACTTGAATTTCATATTATTATATGGCTCTTATTTTAGTCCGTCTTTCGTCAAACCAAGCAGTTCCAGCACGCGATTATGTGTCAACAACCATAAAACTACCAACAACTGAACCGCATCAATAAAGCGAAACAAAGGCACACTATTAATTTCGTTTTAAAAGGCTCATTAATACGTCTTTAATAGTGCTAATCACGATGCAAGATAGATGCAGGCAGACCCCTACGACGACGAGAAGTGCTTGCCAATAATGATCGGAGATAAAACGCTCTTGAAACCGTTGCGACCAAATCAGTCAAGCCTCAAGCGGTAACGGGTTAGCGAAAAAAAACTTGATTATACGGCATTGATTTCATATATGAATATTTAAAAAACGATGCTAAAGCAATTGTAATGAAGCGAACATAAAACTATTGTTTAAACTTAATTATCTAGCTACTTAGGAGTTGAACCAGTTTTGATTTTATCACTCTCAATGATCGAAGTTCACTAAATTTCTGACGAAGAAGACAAAGTGTTAAGATTCGATGCAAGAAAATAGATTACGTTTGTACAAGGTCATGAACAGTAATTACTTCTCATTTCGTTTATCACGCAAGTCAGTACACAATATGCTTTTTACGTAGGCCTAAAAATAAATATTCATGGTTCTGGCGAACTATTCTGATTGTTTATTTGACTGCTTCAAGGATACAGCATGTTTAATTCATTTGCAGGATCTTTTTTTGCGATTGCTTCTTCAATGAGATTGATTCGTTTTCAATTTTCTTTAATCATATACTTATAATCTTTTTGAAATTCTGCTTTTAGGTTCAAGCTAAAGCAATGCACTGCATATCTACAACATTCTGCAAGCCTATGCTTATAAGTATGCACTTTGCTTCATATGACGGAAGAGGAAATTATGTCTAACCTAATTTACGAAGGTCAGATAATAGATCTTCGTATACCTATGGTTTAAAAAAGTAACCTTAGAATGCTGCAATATTCCAGCAGTATTATAGAGTCCTTGAAACATTGATTATAACATTAATGCTTGATAAAACCTAGCATTTTATTTGCCTCCTTGACATTTTTCTAAAATGTCGAGTCTTCGACTCAAAAGTCCTCATCTCAAATTACCATTCAATTTTTTTATTATCTACAACCCATCTGTGCTTTGCTCTGATTTCCCATTTCCAAAGCAAAAGCTTCTTTCCCATGGATTGTAGATATAGCTGCAAAAAGTGACTGCCATTAATAATCGCTTGCTAACAAAGAACCAACACAACGATTGTGTTTTTAGCCAAGCTAAGCTGCCCGGCTGGTTGCTTTGCAATGCAGTGACCAGAAGCTGCAGAACACACACACAGTTACCATACCGTACGGTGGAAAAACCATCTGTTCGTGCCGAAATGAATGCAAAACTTTCCCGATTTAGGTTTTATTCTTCTGTGGAAACCGTTCTGCTGCATTCGAATCATTTATGAATATATACTCATATTCGTTTGTTCTGCACAGTCTTGGTTATTTCGTTGCTCGGCAATATGGACGTAGTGTATGGAAGATTCTTTGATGATACTCATCATATCCCACCCAGATAGCCCGGTCACAATTTGATGGCAACCTTTAACATTACGCTTCATCTGACAGCATTTACACAGTATGAATGGAGTGTGCCTAGCGAAAGAAGTGGTGTGCCGGTGCTATCCTGGAAATCAAATTGCAAAACACTCGACCGCCGGGCGAGGTTGCTGTGTACGTAATTGGTTTTTTGCCGGCAAGTGATGCACTCGCCACTGATGATCGTTCAAAACACACACACCACATACCACCGCACCGCTTCGCATCGTCAGACGGTGACAACATGGAACAATGATGGTCTGCTGAGTGTGCTTTTTGCCGCAGGCTGAGCAGTTCATTGGGGCAAATCGAAACCGTCCGAAAGAGTGTACGAAATTAGAGTTTAAATTATTTCAATGAGCGCTCATCCACTTAGTGTTAGGATAAGAGATATATGGGTTTATTCAAGGTAAACAAAACATCATGTCATGAGAAAATTAAGCCCTGTTCAGTGTAGGAAATAAATAATCCTTTCAAAAATTCTATCGATATATGTGTCAAAAATTTCCTAAAATCTGTAGTAAACTTTCTGAAAGTGTAATAATATTTCGTTTTAACAATATAACAAATATCGAAAAGCGTGAAAATTGATGATTCTAGAATACTCCCTTGGGGCACTTCTTAATTTGCCACATGCCTGGCCTTTCATAGGGAGATGCTTACATATATATGCCACTAGCTGACCCGACAAACTTCGTATTGCCACAAATTAACCTGTGTTGAACATAAATCATGAATCTCGGATGATCTTTGTCACTATCTCGAGTTTTGCAAGCCCCCCAGTGGGCGGCGCTTCCGACGGCGGGTCACCGGCAACACTCGCGACCGGCTCGTCCTGAATGATCTAGTGTTACTATAGATAGTTTTTGTGGTCTTGTTATTGATTAATGTTTTATGGAAGAGTCTCGAATTTCTCGAGTTGGATTAGTTTCTGAGTTTCGCAAAAATTTCTGTTTTATTTGTATGAGAGTCCATATCCCCCTACCACGGGGGTGAGAGGTCTCTAACTATCATAAAATAAATTCAAGACTCAAAAATCTCCTACATGCTAAATTTGGTTCCATTTGCTTGATTAGTACTCAAATTATAAGGAAATTTGTATTTCATTTGTATGGGAGCCCACCCTCTTAAAAGGGAAAGGGGTCGTAATACACCACAGAAAAAAAGTTCTGCCATCTAAAACTCTCACATGCCAAATTTGGTTCCATTTGCTTGATTAGTTCTAAAGTTATGAGCAAATTTGTATTTCGTTTGAATGGGAGCCCCCCCCCTCCTAAAAAGGTAAGAAGTCCTAATTCATAATGGGAAAAATGGTTGCCTCCAAAAACACCCACATGTCAAATATGGTTCCATTTGCTTGATTAGTTCTCGAATTATGAGAAAATTTGTATTTCATTTGTGTAGAAGCCCACCCTCTTGAAGTGTGGAAGGATCCTAATTCACCGTAGGAAATATTTTTGCCTCCAAAAACCTCCACATGCCGAATTTGGTTCCATTTGCTTGATTAGTTCTCGAGTTATGGGGAAATTTGTATTTCATTTGTATTGGAGCCCCCCTCCTAATGTGGGAAGAGGTCCTAATTCATCACAGAAAAAATTCTTGCCTCCAAAAACACCTACACGCCAAATTTGGTTCCATTTGCTGGATTAGTTCTCGAGTTATGAGGAAATTTGTATTTCATTTGTACAGGAGCCCCTCCTCTTAAAGTGGGGAGGGGTCCTAATTCACCATAGAAAATTTTCTTGCTCTCGAAAACCTTCACATGCCAAATTTGGTTGCATTTGCTTGATTAGTTCTCGAGTTATGAGGAAATTTGTATGGAAGCCCACCCTCTTAAAGGGGAGAGGAGTTATAATTCCTCTTATAAAGAGGGGAGGGGTCTCAATTCACCATAGAATAAATTCTTGTCACCAAAAAAAACACCCACATGCCAAATGTTGTTCTATTTGCTTGATTAGTTCTCGAGTTAGGAGGAAATTTGTATTTCATTTGTACAGGAGCCCCCCCTCTTAGAGTGCGGAGGGGTCCTAATTCACCGTAGAAAATTTTCCTGCCCTCGAAAACCTTCATATGCCAAATTTGGTTCCATTTGCTTGATTAGTTCTCGAGTTATGAGGAAATTGCATGGAAGCCCCCCCCTCTTAAAGGGGAGAGGAGTTACAATTCCCCTTATAAAGAGGGAGGGGTCTCAATTTACCATAGAATAAATTCTTGTCACCGAAAACACCCACATGCCAAATTTGGTTCCATTTGCTGGATTAGCTCTCGAGTTATAAGGAAATTTGTATTTCGTTTGTATAGGAGCCCCCCCCACTTAAAGTGGGGAGGGGTCCCAATATATCATAGAAAAAAAATTTGTCTCCAAAAACACACACATGCCAAATTTGGTTCCATTTGCTTGATTAGTTCTCGAGTTATGAGGAAATTGGTATTTCATTTGTACAGGAGCCCCCCCTCTTAAAGTGAGGAGGGGTCCTAATTCAACATAGAAAATTTTCTTGCCCTCGAAAACTCTCACATGCCAAATTTGGTTCCATTTGCTTGATTAGTTCTCGAGTTATGAGGAAATTTGTATGGAAACCCCCCCTCTTAAAGGGGAGAGGAGTTATAATTCCCCTTATAAAGAGGGGAGGGGTCTCAAATTACCCTATAATAAATTCTTGTCACCGAAAACACCCACATGCCAAATTTGGTTCCATTTGCTTGATTAGTTCTCGAGTTATGCAGAAATTTGTGTTTCATTTGTATGGCAGCCCCCCCCTCTTAGTGGGGGGAGGGGTCTCTAACCATCACTAAAACCTTTCCTGGCCCCAAAAACCTCTACATGCAAATTTTCACGCCGATTGGTTCAGTAGTTTTTGATTCTATAAGGAACACAGGACAGACAGACAGACAGACAGACAGACAGACAGACAGAAATCCTTCTTTATAGGTATAGATAATCGGGACGGCAACTCGATTAGGTATCATTGGTTCAATTCCATTGCGAAAGAATTTTCATGGAAGAATAGAAAAAATGTTTTCGATGGAATTCCGAAACTTTTCCTGAAACATTGGGCGACGCTTACGTGCTTTGTCAATGATTTTGGCAATCTTTTTTTTTCCATGTGTGGACTCATTACTGCGACCTGTTGATCTATTGTAATATCGCCCGGGTGTTTGCTGTATGACCTGCACTGCATTTCTTTTTGCTATAATCGCTATTGAGTGAGCGATATGCTTATTAAATTTATGCGTGCTTGTGTGTATTGGGGTTTACCCTGCCTTCAAAGCTTGATCTACTTTACCCACTTATTCCTCGCTACCAGCACTATCCCATATTATAGCCGTCCCAGGCGAGGACTCATTCGTACCTCTGACCAGTATACTTAACTATAGGAGGGGCATTTGCACTGTCAGGAGGCTTCAGTGGATAAATATAAAGAATTCAGCATGAAGGAAGGGTATATGGAGGGGCCTGAGAATAAACCCATGCTAAAGTCACTTGACATCGAATGGCTTGATTCTACTAAGATTCGAACCCACGACCACTCGCTTGTCAAAGCAGACTCGGTAACCTTGCGGCTACGGAGCCCCCCTTGGTAACCTTAAAACCACACCTTTAGCCAAAGATGTCACATGCCGTTTTAAAAGCTTGATCTTCTGATTTTATCACTCGACAAACTTCGCAGCCAGTTGTTAGAGTACAGGACAAGTGCCCCTAGCATGCCCAGACGTAAACAAAAGGTGAGACACCCGAACTTTCGGAGAAACGGCGTAATCGTAGGGTGGCGAATCTATTATTACTTATCACAGAAATTACCTGCAGATTAGTTAGAAATTTGTGGATTTTCGTGTGCAACTGGATTTAAAATCAAATTTGCAAATGGACTAGAAATCGGATTTGGAATTAGACTAGAAATTAGATTTGGAACTAGACTAGAAATTGGACTTGAATTATGACTTGATTTAATTAGACTTGAAATTTAAGTCCTAATGTCATTTAGTTAAACTTGAAATTGGACTCATTTGTGCTTGAATCTTTAAATTCAACTGGATTGGACTTGGATTTGATTTGAAAATAGGCTCAAATTTGGAGTAACTTGAACTGGAAGTTTTGAATGGAATTGGACATGAAATCGGCCTTTGAATTTGAAGTTGTTTTTGACATTGGACTTGAATTAGACATGGAATTGGATTTAAACCTGGAAATTAAATAAAAAGAAAACTTATCCAATTTTAGGATTTGGAAACTTATCCAATTTTTAGGAGTGTTCGAAAACAAACACTGAAGAAGCCTGCAAGTTGTTGCCGAAATACGTATCTGTCAAGAATAAAATATACATAGTAGAATAAAATTGGATAAGTTTTCTTTATATTTAATTTCCAGGTTTCGTATTCTACTAAGACGCTCCAAAAACTTCAGTCAATATTGGATTTAAAATTAAAGTTGAAATATGACTGAAATATGAAATATGAAATTTGTTTTGACATTAGATCGAAATGAAACTTAAAATTGGAATTGAAATTGGAGTTCCATCTGTACTTGAAACTGTACTTGAAGTAATTAATTTTAGCTTATAATTGAACCTAAAATTGGAGTTAAATTAGGTATGATATTGGGCTTAAAATCGGACATATAATCAATGTTGCAAATCGAGCGAGAAGCCAACGTTGTCTAGTCTCACGTAAAACAAACAACCACCGTTGCTGTGTGCAGGCATTTTGCTACCTACACACTAGCGCGCGCACATCCTCACTTGGTCTTCCTGCATATCTTATTCACGAGTGAAATAAGTCCTGAGAAATCGGCTGCTAGTGAGGCATAACGGCCCACTGGGATGCAGGTTTTGCATTACTTTTTCTTTTCTTCTTCAATCTCTCCCTCAATTCTACTCACGGCACGAGCGGGAGTGCAAACCGTCGCTAGTAATCGGTTTCAGCAGCTCGGGCTGCAACGAATAACGAATAGAAAGCATTTATCAGTATATAACAAAGTTTTGCTTTTTTTCTATCCCATTTTGAAGTTTTTTGACCCAAATTTCTCCTATTACAAGTCGGACTCTATTACCTGGGTGAAAAAAAACCTAAACGCATTTCGAAAAACCCATTTAAAAAATATGTTTTCACCCGGATAATCAAGTCCGACCTTTATATCCCGTTTGACCCCTGTTTTTCTTTTTTCTCTAGCGTTATTCTTCTTTTCCCGTTTGTTTTCTTTTCTTTTCTGTTTCGTATTCCCTTTCTTGTCTTGTTTTCCCTATTTTCTCCTTCGTTTTTCCTTTTTTATGCCAGCTTTTTCCTCTTTCTCTGGCCCTTTTCTCTTCTTTTCCAGTTCCATTTGTCATCCTTTTCCTCAGTCCGGAATTTTCTGTTTCATTTTTCGTCTTTTTTCTTCGTTTCCAGGCCCGTTTCCCTCTTTTCCTATTTCGTTTTTTGTCACTTTCTGTGCCCTTTCGACTTTTTTGTTTTTTATTCCAGTTTCAATTTTCGTCTTATTTTTTGTCATTTTTTATCTCCTTTTCTATTCCGTTTTGCGTTCATTCTCATTTCGCCTGTTCCGTTCTTCTTCTTATTATTATGTCCTTTCTTTCCAGACACATTCTGTATTGTTTTTTGGTTTTATCTCTTTTGTCTTCCGTTTACATTTTCCCCCCATTTTATCTTCTTTTCTGCCTTCCGTTTTTTTCAATTTTTTCACTTTTTCTGTTCAATTAATTATATATTTTATTCTTATATTTTATTCTTATTTATTTGCTCTTATTTTGTTCTCTTCGGTTTTTCATTTTTTTCTGTCCAGGCTACTCGTTTCTTCTCCTTTTCTCTGCCGTTTTCTTCATTTTCACTTTTTTCTCGTTTTATGTTGTTTTCTCTCCCATTCTGTTACAGTTTTTCGTTCGTTTTTGTCATGTCCAGGGATGGAAAAAATCGCTTCTAGCGATCAAGATCATAGGAGCGATCAGATTCAGATTCATTGACATCACTACTTGTAAGCGACAAACACTTTGTCGCGATCCGTACAGATTATGACAAACCTTATGTCAGATCATGTTCATTGCATGATTGCGTTGAGAAATATAACAGATACAGACGATTGGTTGTGTGCATCGTATGAATCACAATACAAACAACATGTGTGACCTTTTTTTCGCAGCTAGGTAAGATGTAACACTGTGATCGACTGCTGAGACTGTTTAGAGAGCAAACTCTTGTGATCAACGCTAAAGATTCACTGTTTGTCATGATCTGTACGGATCATGATCTGTGCGTGTAGCGATAACTCACAGATTTTATCAAAATCACTGATCTTCCATCCCTGGTCATGTCAGTTTTTAATCTTTTCTATCTCACGTTTTTCCTCTTTTTCTGACCCATTTGTCAGCTTTTGGTCACGTTTTCTTTCATGCTTGTGCTTTTCGGTTTTTCTTCTTCTGTCTCATTTTTCCTTTTTACGCAATTGATACTTATCACAGAAATGCTAACCGATTAAGTTAAAAACTGCCGATATCTGTCTGGGAGATAGAATTTCCTTTGTTTTACAGAAGAGGTGAGGCACGTGCCCTAGCATGCCCCAGCCTGGGTACGCCAGTGGTAAGTGCTACGATACTAACAGCCCATCCCAGCTGAGATTCGAACATAAGACGTTTGGCTTGTTAGACCAGCGTCGCACCCTGAGGCCATCTAAGCGGTGCAATGTATTTTGCCATCTTCCGCATCATTTTCTTTTTAATAGTATTCTTGGTCAACTTACTTATCAAAATTTGCTGTTTTACCTGATTTTCAACAAGATTTTTGTACAAGGAAAATTTCCCAAAATTTGAAAGCAGAACGTCAGAAATTATTGTAACACCATTTATTGTAATTACGCGCTGTACTCGGTACATGTACATCTTCGCAATTTTCCAATAATTCAAGAGTTCCGCAAGGAAGCAACATGGGTTGCTTATTTATCATATTCTTCAACGATGTCACTCTATTACTAACACCTGGTCACTCTCTCGGGTATGTCCATTTCTGCAAATATCCCCCATCATATTTTAGACACTCTGTTGGCTAACCTGAACGACCATTTTGTTCCACTATTTCTTCATCTCTGTCGCATCCCGAACCACCTTTCCACTATCCTTTAACTTTTGTTCGACAATTGCCCAATATTTCTCAATTAGGCGCCATTGGTTAGATTGATGTCCTTTCCGAAGAAATCTACCCCGTTGTCTCGACACTGCTGTAATACTTTTCCACTGTAATGGTAGCTTCAAAACATCAAACAAAAACTTTACAGCTTTTGAGCTTCAATGTACCAAAGAAAACGTTTTTCAGAGGTCGTGCTTGTCCTGCTTGGATCTAGTGATTTGTTTGTCACGAAAACCTGAAATTTTTATCTACATTTGCAAATACCTTGCCAGATCCTAAGCCTTCTTGCAAATTTATCGGCAAAAACGAATTTTCAACTTGCTAGCGATATCACCTCGACTAGTTGCTCTATAGAACTTTTGATAACACATCTTCACGTACGTTTCGTCGTCCACGAGTCCGTGTACGATACCTGCACCGTACTTCGTAAGAAACTCATTGTAAAACTTCCGGGCACGTATTTTAGTTACTATATTTTGCTTCAATGTCTTGTTAGGTCGCTTCCAACATCCTTCTCGCAGACGAACCCTGCTGTCAAAACTTTCCAGATCCGGATGCTACAGAAAAATAAACAGTACACCCGGATATTCAATGACTCGACCATTATCTATATATTTGACACAAAACTCCGTATTCCGTTTTTGGATAAATTTAAACTTCTGAAAAAGCGATCCATTTCCATCTCAGCTTCTTGAATCGCTGTATCTAAGCAGTCACCGATTCAATATATTGTGGAATGATTCGCAAATAGTTTCAGTTTTCCACAAAGCAGCTTTTTAAGTCATTAATGAAAAAGAATAAAGAGTAACGACCCTGAGACACTTTTCACTAAAAAATACATCTGTGTGTGGTGAATCACAAAAAAAATGTAGTAAATTCATTCGATTCAGTAAGCAAAGCCTAGGTGCTATATTCCGGTTTTGAAAATTGTCCTGTTGTTTTACATAGATACAGAATAATTGCGGGGCTAGTGCTATGATCCTATTGAATCTACCAGTTTCTTCCAGCCGATATTCGAACATACGATGGCTGGTTTGTTAGACCAGTGTCGTAGCTCGAGGTCATTATTTGGGATTCATTTCATTCAGTATCGCAGCTAAAAAGAGTACTGAAAGTAGAAAATCAGCGACTATTTACCGTTTATCACTTATTAGAAACCATACCAACAAATTTATGAACCATAAACAAAGAACCGGTGAAGATTATATGCCCGTATCACATTCTAATAAGCCACTGAACTGCTAATCTACCAATTAAATTGCACTATTCGTGAATGCCAGCTCTCGCAGGCTTCGTTCTTTTCAAACTCGTTCAATACGCAAACAGGTTTCAAACGAACATACATAGCTGCACATAAAATCCACTCCGGGCGAGGTGATTCAACTAACATGCATTATTTGCCGTATGTAAATTAGCCGCCGACCCCCGGTTCGACGCATTCCTGCTACATCATTCGCCCCACAATCTCAAACGGTATGTTACCTGCCTGCACCGTAGAGGGTCGTCTTCATCATAATCACGATTACAGTTAATCTTTTTCTCTACGGTCACTGGTCGCCCCGGCTAGCGAGCGGGCGATGTGTTTCAGCATAGGAACGAACGATAGGACCTGATAGAAGCTTTCTTTCAGTTCAGCTTGTCTCGAAGTTGACGCGCGGAGCGGTCTTCCTCATTCATGTTGTCGCCTACGCGCAGCAGCACTGTCGGTCGCCCTGCTTTAGGTCACTGTTATGAGCGTGAGCGTGTGGGTTGATATTAGCTTCGTTCAGTAAATTGCATAGCTAATGTGCACATTTGTCACATTCGTAGAAGGGTTGTACTTCTATTATGACAAAGCGGGGAATTAAAGTGTAGAATTTGATTAAAAGTATCTAACGAGGGAATTATTCGTTTTCATGTGCTGACATTAAATATTTTAATCGGCAGCTCAGGTGTGGATTCTTTCCACTTGCAGATAGGAAAATCGGTTTCACCAAGGAATGCATGCATATAAAGCAACGCTAGCAATCCTTGCGTGGCACACTTTGCTACTTCCCCATTCGGATTTATCACTGCTTGACACTACTACAACTAGGTTATTTCCCACAAAATCACGCTCAGCAATACAATTTATTCTAGTGCACATCCTTCATCAAACTTATCCGTGATACAAATACCGTGTACGTTTTTGTTCACGTCCTGCACAAGTACGTGGCAATAGAATGTTTCGCACATTTAGTACGGTTTCTGCATGGTGTGATGCTACTATTCGTTAGTTGTGCTTTGAAATATCAAACTTTTCATCAAAAATAGAAAATACGGCGATCTACCCTAATACCGGCACTTCTAGCAAACCAGTTTTGCATGTTCTGCATGGTAGAGATGCTAGAACTAGCGTACGGAAAAAGATGCAATGCTTGCTTCGTTTTACCGGTGCGCTTCTTTAATTGTTATAGACAAGCATCTTTGTTGCGCTACGCTTTTCCGCGGTCCTCGTGGCATTGTACCTAGCAGCAGTGGTATCCACTTCAACACGATGCAGGCACCTGCTAGGAAAACCATTGCCACATACCTTCAGGACTTTCCCATGAATACTGATGAACAAGTAGGTTTGGAAAATATTAATTCGTCGGTGTCTAACTGTGCAAGTTTCAGCGGTCTGCCACTTGCTGCTCCACTCCTACATCTTTGTGTAGAATATTGATTTGAAAATGTTATGGGAGTAATTTTAACGCCTTTTGAATTTTAATTAATGTTTGTTGAACAAAAATTTATCAAATTTGTATTGCAATAAAGATGAATATATTGAAAAACAAAATATCATTTACTTATTCGAAGCTAATTTAAAGCGAATTCTGAATCTGTTCGGGCTTTTCAGTTAAAAAAATTCTCCACATTTTTTCTATGATTTACTACGTTTACTAAAGGGTTATAAAGAGTTAGGAAACTTGCAGAAATCAATTGTAAATTTTAAACATAACACCAAACTTATACGATTTATGCATTGTTAAATTTTACCTAATCTTGTTTTGACGTATGAATTTTTCACTGAGATCAAAATGGTAGAGCGTAGTAAATTTTTTCACCAATCCAGAAAAAACATTTAGAAAAAATTTCTGCTTTTCGACAGTCGTGGAGAACTCCAAAGAAAACCTAGAAAAGCAACATTCTAGTTCATAGAACATTTTTACCATATATTTTCTTGTTCGCCAATTCATATTCTTATGGCGATAAAGATTTTAGGATAGTGTTATTGTTCGTTCTCAAGTTATGGGTGAGAAACTAATGACTAATAACAAACGATGGTTTTGACCCTAGATGCCATATATGTATGTATTTCAAAAAGATTAGCCTCGTGTTTTGTCTTGACCTTTAATGACGTCAGGTATTTAATTTATTTTTTATAACGGCAGTTTTTGTTTCTATAATCGACGGATCCAAACAGATTGGGGCAAGACGTGAAAGGAAAAGAGCGGAAAATTAAGTAAGTAACGCGAAAAATTAGGGAAGCAACACCTATTAACAAACGAAAGAGTGTCGCCCCAGATATACCGCATATCAGTAGCTATGTTAAAAGATACATAACACTACATGGCGACCGTGACGGGACCCGAACCGACCGAATATACGAAGCCTAATAAGTTCAGGTTCGTGTTTGGTTTTTAACTTATAACCTGGCGCTGGCACCCGACCAACACTAATTTAAACTCAAGTACCAGTACGACAACATTAAAAACTGCAAAGGTATTTTCATTTGTAATTCTACTTTACTCGTTTTACTTTAGTCGACGGTCCGTTATCGATCCTGCGCTGAACGAATTATGGTCCTCCAGTACTGTCGGTCTTGGGTTGCCGTTCTCCAAACCCTTCGAACATCAGCTGAACGTCCATCGTCACCGACAGCGCACTCCCATCGGATGTGGGGTCTGCCCCGAAGTCTACGTCCTCCTCCTGGTTTTCTGCTGGAAATAGTTTCGGTTATTCGTTTCGTCGGTTTCGTCGGGCATCCTAACCACGTGTCAAACCTAACGCAGCCTGCCGCATTGTACTACCTTCACTATATCAGCATATTTGTATGCTTGATACAGCACGTGGTACATCCGTCTGTGCAATACTTCATTTTCGATTCTGCCACCAAGTCTTGATTGCAGAATTTTAAATGTAAAAACCTCAAGCACGCGTCCATCAGCTTGCATTCGCGTCCGTCTTTCATGTCCGTTAAAGGCCACCGGGAGGATTAGTGTTCTGTAGAGTGCCAGTTTTGTGCGAATTTGCAAACTACGAGACTTTAGCTGGCTACGTAATTCATATTAAGCTCGATTCAAGGCTGCAATTCGTCGTTTTACTTCGCGGCTTACATCGTTGACACATGTCACGAGCCTATTACTTCATATCGTTCCCCATCCGTTTGGACTCCCACGTTCCCTGCCAGCAACCAGGTACCTACTTTGTTTCATCGGTATTAATAGTAAGTCGCAATCTCGCTTTTTTCCGTTTAAAAGGAAAGAACTGAAGGCCTCTTCCACTGCCCTACAGTTGAGTTCAATGATATCGTCGTCAACCGCAAAACTAAGAAACATGTGAGATTTCGTGATAATAGCCCCAATTCTTTCCACGTTTGCTCTTCGTATTGTACCTTTCAAGGCAACGTTGAAAAGCAGGTTAGAGAGTTCATCACCTTGATTCAGCCCATGAAACGTCACGAAAGTGACCAGTCTCATCCGTTATTCTAAGGCATAATTTTGACCTATTCAGCGTCGCAAGAATCCACGTAGCTAATTAGTTTCGTTGGAAAACCATGTTCTAGCGTTATCTGCCACGACTCATTTCGTTTGACTGAATCGCACGCCGCCATAAAGTTAAAAACAGATGATGAGTCTACAAGTTGTACTCCCGGAACTTATCTAGTAACTGACACAGAAAAGGACACAGGCAAACACCTTATAGGCAGGCCTTATACACTCGAGTCGTTGTCCTTTTTTAAAAATAAGGCTTACGAGGCCATTCAACCACTCCTGCAACATTTGTTCTTCCTCCCAGATTCTGACAGTGATCCGGTAGATTGCGTCGTATAGCCGCTTGCTCTCCGCTTTTAGAAGTTCACCCGAGACAGCGTTCTTCCCAGCAGCCTTATCGTTTTTCAGCTCACTGGCGGTTTTCTGTCTTCCTCCCCCTGTGTTGGTGGCTCCAGCTTGGCCATCGCATACGATGGAATATGGTAGTTTGACATATTGCATTAAAATAGCCACCATATCTCGAGCAACATGTCAAATGGTCCAATGAGCTAATGAGGGATTCTCTTCGTGTCTCCTCTTTTATGCTTATCCCGCTGATGCACTTAAATGCATCTGTTTAGGTTTTTCTGACATGCTAATCTTTGAGAAAGCTCCGGTGAAAATGCGTTTATGCCGCCGTGAGAAGCATAAGAAAGGCGTCGCAAAGAAAATCTCTCAGTTGCACATTGGACCTATTGACACGTTGTTCGTGTAATGAATTTTTTTTTTTGACTGTTAGATGATGATTGACTGAGATATTGTAGGGTTTGTTGAAGGTTGAGTCGCCGTTCGCCATCGTGAATTTGAAATAAGTGTCAAATCTTTATTTGACAGTACCAACAACAACCCACGTACCAGGAAAACTCATTCATAACGTAGTTTTACATGGAATTTGATGAAGCACCATCCTTCACCAGCCATCTTTCCACCAGCTTCAAAATGATGTCAAATATGAAATTTAGCTACTCCTCAGCCTGTTCTAGCAGCATAGAGCCGATGGCTCGTGCTGTATCAAGAAGAACTTGTCTTCATAGTACTCGGTTCTCGTTTTCTCTGGGTTTCTGGGCCAATTTGTTAAGCATATCGACACTCGACAAGTCAACTTTAACGTGACCTAACCATCAAGCACGTTGTGCCTCCCTATTCCTACTGCCGATGGATTTCTTTGACAGATCAGATTTCGTTACATAGTCGTCCGGCATCCTTGCTATGTGACCGGCCCACCGTAGGCTACCGACTTTCCCCGGGTGTACGATGGGAGTCTCTCCTAGTAGTGCTTGCAGCTCGTGGTTCATACTTTCCATTTTCCGTTTGTACTACGCCAACTACTACGGATTACTGCAACACCTCTCATTCGGATGCGGCAGGTGCAGGACTTTGGGCGGCGACGTATGCTCGTTGATCGAAACGCTTTGCGGATGGAAACTTAAACCCGATTACCAGGTTAAATGCGTTGATAAATCTCCTTACTCGTCGTATAATGGTCGACGGTGACCAGTGATCCCAAAAATATGAACTCATCAACCACTTCAAGTTTATCGCCATCAGTAGTTACTATCCGTGGAAGGTTAACGTTATTTTCTCTGGGCCTTTTCCTACCATTTATTAGGTTTTGGACGCGTTTATTTTTACTCCTCGCCTCCGTTTTTAGTCTGGCGTAAATTGTTTCTGCCATCCCAAAGTTTCTAGTGATGATGTCAAGGACGCTTTCAATGGAGATGTTAAGTGCCCTTGCCACAACCTTCTGG
This sequence comes from Sabethes cyaneus, assembly GCF_943734655.1. Lineage (NCBI taxonomy): Eukaryota > Metazoa > Arthropoda > Insecta > Diptera > Culicidae > Sabethes > Sabethes cyaneus. The sequence goes on from NC_071355.1 coordinate 61,941,105, forward strand.
ACGACTCAAGAAGATTTGAGAATGCTCCAGAAACACGCACGTGGTGCATTACTCGCTTCAAGGTAGTTTTGAATGGTCAGTTTATCCGGAAAACCGTTCTCGTGCATTACCTGTCATAGCTCTTCGCGCTCGATAATAACGCATACTGCCTTGAAATCCACGAAGATATTATGCGCGAGCGTTAAACTTCATATCTAACTCCGTAACTTAATATCCAGTCTACATATTTTATTTATTTAATTATTTACTTTTTTTGATGGGGCTTTCAACCTGCAGTTAGTTCACCCCAATTCTCCATATTTCAAGATGGCGTCAAACAGCGATTAAAATTTAAGTAATCTTCACAAATACGCCTATAGCGATTACTACTTGTAACTTGGCGATTAAAATATTTATTTTATAATTGCAAGGTATATAAAAATAACCCCTTAGGAAAAAATTAGCCTAATTTATACGGCTCTCACGGCGTGGACCCGGGTTCAAATCCCAACACCGCAGAGGTCACGAATGACCCAAGCTGTTGAAGTGACTATAATCTAAAAAAATGTTATTTAACGGGTTAGCTGCTGATGTTTAAAGAAATGAAACCAGCAAGCGTCGCTATGTCGCTTCACTGCATCACATTGCTGAATGCAAAGTAAGAGTATTAACATCTCCTAATGGAAGTTGACTAAAATAATACCAGCGGAGGGCCTTGCCTACCCTTTTTGATGTCTATAATCTGGTATAATTGGTTTGAGTCTTTGCTTAATGTAGGCGATTCTTGCCACGAAAATATGGCGTCCTATCAGGGGGCTGGTTTTGGTTACACACAATGCTCTTATATATATGGGCCGTTTGTTTTTTTAGTCGGCAGGGAAAAAATTCCCATTGGCCCACATATATAAATTCATAACATATTACTTTATATCTCGACTTCTCGACAATTGTAGAGATTACAAAACGTTGTTCCGAATCTGGATTATCTTCAAAGAAATTATTGGATTATCAGCACCTTTTAACAACTCGTATTCCGAATGATATTGTTCACAGCGACTCAAACATAGTAATGATAATGGTAAGAAGTTTCTCAACGGTGAATCCAAATATTTCGAGTGATTAAAAAAATAGTAGAATAGCTCTCAATAAAACATAACACAGTCCAAATTGTATGAATATAAAGTACAATAATAATAAACAAAACACGTACACGTATATATCGTAAGAGCCCCTTATGGAAAACATTCTTCTAAATATTAGTCAACGTATTTAATACTATCATACTGTAAATAATAGTCATAATCATAAACCACACAATTTTGAGCATCTCTATCGCCCATCCGACTTCAGTTCATTCATTCAAAAAGACTGCCTCAAACTTTATCCACCGATGAAACTTATCTCGAGTATTGACAAAACCAATTTTCCGCTCCGCGCCCCCTCATCTTCTTTCCCCCCGCCTGTGGGTGGGTGTATAATTAGAGACCGACGCGGAACGTATAATTGCATCACATTGGCGTTAAAAGAAGCTGGAAAAAGCATACTTCCGTAAGAAAAAGGAAAAGTTTCTATTTTAAGTTCTTTTTCTCTTGTTTTACTTACAAGCTGCCTTTAAAAGTAAGTATATTTGGCGCTTTGTTTCGTTTATCTGTGGTCGTTTTCCCATCGTTGTGTCTAGAAAGCAACTAACCGCCTGCCCGTCCGCCAACAAACTCTGGTAGGTGTGCTCCCTTTTCCCGGTGTTCATCGGCAATACCGCACCACACCACACCATGCACAGTAAACTGAATAGCTACAATCAGAATTTCCTTCTACTTCATTCGTTCCTCTGTTATATAGTTCCGATAGCTTTCCAAAGTTTGTTGCCGTTACTGCTTGTTATTGCTTACTTTTTTGTTACTTTTTCACATTTACAGTAGACCGAAATAATCTATTTTTAGGTTGATTCATATGTTTTATTGTGTGTTGCATTGACCGGTAGATTGCATGGATGTTTTGATTTAAATAGAACTATTATATGATGTTGAATAAAAAACTGTCGTTAAAAAGTTATGAAGCTATTATACTAATCAACAAATCACACAGTTTCCTAATTATTCATCGTAAACAAATGAAACGGGATTTATCAAATCAAATGCAAATCAACAGGTTTGATAAACTGGATACCGACAGAAGGGTACAATCGGCAGTGGGTCTTCCTCAATAAACACATGTACGAAGTGGCATTCAAATCAAAACAAACAAATCAAGATCGGATTCCGGAGCGCTGCCATTCAGGGTCGTAGGCAGTATAACTACTTACGGTACTAATCGAGGATGTGGTAAAAGCTGATGTTTGATTGTTGATTTTATTTTGTTTTCGTTGAGATTTGTATACAAACAGCGAAAACGTTCTCGCGCTCAGGTTCAGTTTACAAACACGGCTGGACTGAACACAACGAACTGTTTAACGATCGCTTCCAGATAATTGAATGAAATGCAATGGCAAGGGGATAATAAAAAGAACCTCAGGAACTATTTATGGGCTTAACATTTCTCGAATATGCAGAAGTCAGTAACGCAAAAACCATTAAAATGTGCAAGTTCTGCATTGTTTTAGTTAACATTTAATATGAATTTAAAAACAGCAGCAGAAAAGTGGTTTATGATGTTGTTATTAATAATAATAATAATATTAAAATTTTATTTAAATTACAAAAATCAATTCAGGTTTATCTCTAACAGCATATAATTGAAACCCACAGATTGTAGAGACTAAATTGTCTATTTTCCGCGCTCCGCCTGATTGTACTGTCTCCCAATTAGCCGGGTTAAGTGCAGCTTATCGTGCCGGTCGGTCAGCCGTGGACTTGGCTACGCTTCTAATGCACACATAATATTCCACCTCACGTTCCATGAAACTGCCTGCCACGGCGGCGGTCTTCTCCGCCAGCATCCGGTCAGGAGCGAGCCATAGATCACATTCGGTGCTGGTGCCCAGCCTAGGCACGTTCGGGCGGGCAGACTGGCTGGATGGCTGCCTGCCTTGGCACTTTTTTCTGCACAACGACAGCGAAAAAGTTCGAAGTATACATAATTTCTCTTTTTGTCGCAGCCAACCTCCTGCAGGAAAAGGAGGCAACTTGACAATCGCGAGACCTCTGCGGCACGTCCAGCAACCGATCCAATGATTTATGGCCCTCGCTGTGCCCACTGCACTGAGACGGCGTGCGCGAACTGGAATCGCTTCCTAACACCAGAACCAGCTAGTGGCTGGATGTCAGGGCACTTTAACCATAACCTTACTCAAGCTACAATAACGTGCCTGCCTGCTTGTTCTTCAGCGATATTTTCATTCCCAGCTATCCGTACGGGCTCCGAGGGTGGTATGCCTGACGAGTGTACACCATGCACGGGACAAAGATTAGTTATGTTGTTTGCACGCCGGAATGAAGCGAACCGAATTACCGATCAACACCACCAACGGAATCGGGATTTTTGTCTTGCATAAAACCGACTGCATATGCAGTAGAGAAAATGTGTTGAAACAAACAGCTTTTTAATGCTAAGACTACTCCGGTTATTGGAGTATTATTTGTTTCAACTGTATAAATGGGTGATCTTTTTCCAAAAAATCGCAATAATTCGGTACTTGTTCAACATCATTTCTTTACGTTTGACCTCAGGGCCCTACCTCACGTTTATGTTGCGAGCAGTCTCACTTGTTCCCAGCCTTTCAACCGTCAGTGTATCCATTCATAATCGAATAGCGGTCCAATAATCTCTTCAGCATGCTAAGCCCAACCTAAACCCCAGGCACAGGCAGGCTTCATATCTACCTTCAATTCTCAGTTGGATTGGATTGGTACCTACCGGCTGAGCCGAGTCGAGCGAGCGGCCAAAGCAAAGTGAATGAATGCTAAAAGCCGCACTTTATAGCACTCTCGCTCTCTTAAACTCTACACCTCCTCTCGAAAACGTCAAGTCTGTGAAGCGCAACCGCCCAAAGTTCAATGAAATCAGCGACGGCGAGTTGGCGGCCCAGCGGCGCGGCGGTGCGTCTTATGCTCAATCGAACGAACGGTTTGGCTCACCCACCGGCCGACCGACCGACCGACCGTCTCCAGCGCGAGGCTCCGTCCGTTTGTAAGTTTACTCACAAAGTTTTTTTTCCGCTAGAGTGATGTTGGGTGGCGGTGGAAAGCATGCCTGAGCAGGAGGCCAAACCATAAACACTCTCGGTCGTGTCACGGTTAGTTTCGATTGCGGTGCGTCGCGAACCGGAGGTGTCCGATTTTCCGAGAAACCACAGGGTGCGTGCCGATGAAAAATCGGTTTATTTATTCGTTTAGTTTTAACCGTTTGCTATCGCCCTATGAGGGGTAGCTTAACGACGCGATCGTCGGTTCCCAAGCAAGTGGCGTGCGGGGATCACGTGGAGAAGAAATCGAAGAAGCCCTCAAGTGTGTCAATAACCGTGGAAACCATCGATGAGGCGATGAAGCGAGATAAAGTGCATCTTAGAGCTCGGTGAGCTATGTGCTGCATGACGTGTGTTACGTGAATTGTGAGCTAGCTTTACTATTGGTGTCGATTTCCTTCGAACGCAGGGCACTGGGTATTGACGAAACTGTGAATGGAAGCAGCATCTCGCAACCTAGCTTTTAGTTCGGCCGTTCATTACCTGCCATCAACTTCTCGGAAAGGTTCCGCCGTTGTGGTGAAATCCGCCAAGATCGACTGCGCGGTAAAGGTTTAATTGTAAACAAAAAGGTGATCGGGGATTAACACAGTTTACCATTTTTTGGCTTACGTGACGGAAGGTATGGGATTCGTAATGCAGAGACCTTAAGCAGGTAAGGGATTACTGCTGTGATATCGAAGTTGTTTTCACTATTTAAAACATGAGTTTGGAGAGTGCAAATTTTTCAAATGATCGCAAGTGTGTGAAAATACCGATAATAACAGAAGTGCAGAAATGCTGAGACACATTTTGATCAATATTATGGAATAAACCTAACCTAACATAAACATCACATTCGGATTCTTCTCAAATGTTATGCTTCCAAAACAATCAAAAAAGTTTTTGGTGTGAAGTGGTTTGAAAATTCATGAGATCTAAAGCTCTGTTATTAGATTTGCAAAAATTATCATCGCCCGATTTTCTGAGTCTATTTGATAATCGACTTTTTCAGTAAAAATTCAATAAAATTCGTAAAAAATAAGACCGGATTAGAAGTTATGTAAGTTTGCCAGCAAGATTAACTCTTCTTTAATGGTAAATCGAACTGTAAATGATATGATCGAAAGAACAGTCATCTTGTGTACATTTTTTTGTTCCATACAATTCTGTACTACAACACCCCGGGGCATGTGGGAATATGCGGTAAGTGGGAACGAAGCTCATAACTCGCTTCAACCTAATTTTCTCAACTGAACCTTTCTAGAAACGAAAGATACAACTCCAACGCATACATTAAAATTATGGATTATTTATAAGTGGTATTCCAAGTACCAAAACTGAACTTTGAATTTGGGCGTCATTTTCAATTTGTGTTGTAAGTTGGACTTGGACGCACCTTTCTATTAATGGTATTTTGATCGCATGCTTTCGTAAAAGAACACGTTTTTCTGGCAGTATGTAACGTAATCAGTGTATTAACAAGTTACACACGAAAACTAGTTGTACAATTTGGCAATTAAATATTCATTAAATATTCATTTGGCCTTAAATATTCGGGTCGAAATAAAAGCGGAACCTCAGAGCGCCCGGGGCAAGTGGGACCTATTAAAAATAAACTGTTTTAGAACAAAACTTCCTATCTTAATACATTTATTTCATGTACTGCCGAACATATTCAGTTCAATCACAAAATATTTACGTTGGTAAAGCTTTAAAATAAAATCTAAAAGGACTGAACCAAGAGGACCCAAAAAAAAGTCCATTTACATAACCTATGAGGGAAAAAACAGTCTAGTCACATTCTGGCGCCGCATAAACGATGTTAATTGAGTCTGGAAAGGAAAAGTATATAAAAAAATAAGAGAAAGTTGCTACAATTAAGCTAATCTGCATCTGGAAGGGAAAAAAGCATTATGGTTTTTATAGCGTAATAATTTCTTATGATAGTTTCACTAGTAGCACAATCGTATTGAACATGGTAGAACAAACAGATTATAATCGTACTAGTTGAGCCCGAATCTTACAATTCGGAAAATATAAATGTCTGTTCAGAATTCCGAAAACTGCGGATACATTCCATTGGGCAGTGTTTGCGAAGATGTTATATCCTTGTATTAGTTCTTAAAGTACTTATATTGCATAATATTGCTCTAAGATGTTGTACATAAAAGAGTCAGCCGGAAACTGAAACTTTTTATGGTCGTACAGTTGGATTTCGGATTTGACATGGTACGATTTTGGCATGCCTCGATTTTGGCAACAAAAGTATTCGTTTTTGGAAACACAAGATATTTCACTTCCAAATATATGCTTAAATATCAATCAGTTTCCGCATACATGCTTTAAATGACGAAAAAATGATACCCTGAGTATGTTCATGAAAAAAGTTATGTGGTTTCGAACAATAATATCTTTATTGCCGTAGGACTACGTCTTACCGCAGGGTGTCTGTTATAACTTATTTGCACCGGACGGATAGCTCTTGTCGGACTTTTTAAACATAAAATGGTTGCAATCGTTGATTAATGATATTTAGTCAACTTCTAAAGCATTTACATTTACATTAAATTTTTTCATATCCAAAACGGGTCTCGATTTTGGCAACATAGACGACACGCATTTATTGCCAAATTCAAAATCCTACTGTATTGGGTTTCATTTAACTGAATAAAAACTTCTGGCTGTTTGCAACATTTAGTCTGATTAGAGTAAAATGTTGCTTAGAAAATTCTTGATCGTTTGCTATCATTAACTAATTTTTTTAAATTTTGCGACTTGGTCCGATCCGATTTAACACCGACCATATGATATCGCGACAAGCAATCTAGTTGAGCAGGCGAGTCGGACAGTCAAATCGAGCAGTTCAGTCGAGCAGTTAAATCAAGCTATTTAGCCAAGCAGTCCGGTCGAGCAGTTGAGTCGAGCACTTGAATCGAGTGGTCGAGTCGAGCAGTCAAGTCGAGCACTTGAATCGAGCAGTTTAGCCGAGCAATTAAATCGAGTAGTCCAGTAGAGCAGTTGAATCGACCAGTTATGTCGAGCTGTCAAATTAAACAGAAGTCAAGCAGTTAAATCAAGCTGTTCAGTCAAGCAGTCCAGCCGAGCAGTTGTGTCGAGCAGTCGAGTTGGGCAGATGAACCGAGCAGTCGAGTCGAGCAGTTTAATCGAGCAGTCCAGTCGAGCAGTTAAGTCGAATAGTCCAGTCGAGCAGTTGAATCGAGTAGTTTAGTCGCGCAGTTGAATCGAGTAGTCTAGTCATGCGGATGAGTTGAGCAGTCTAGTCGAGCAGTCGGATCAAGCGATTCAGTCGAGCAGTTAAGCCGAACAGTTGAGTCGAGCAGTTCAGTTGAGTAGTCCAGTCGACCAGTTGAATCGAGCAGTTAAGTCGAGCTGTCGAATCAAACAGTTAAGTCAAGTAGTTAAGTCGAGCAGTCGGGTTGAGTTGCTAAGTCGAGCAGTCTAGTCGAGCTGCCAGTTGAGTCGTGCAATCAAATCGAGTAGTCTAGTCGAGCAGTTGAATCGAGCAATCAGGTTGAACAGTTGAGTCGAGCAGCGGATTTGAATAGTCCAATCGAGTAGTTGAGTCAAGGAGTACATTCGAGCAGTCGAGTTGAGCAGTTGAGTCGAGTAGTCCAGTCGAGCAGTGGAATCAAGCAATTGAATCGAGCAGTTGAGTCGAACGTCGAATCGAATAGTTGAGTCGAGCAGATAAATCATGCAGTCCAGTCGAGCAGTCGAATCGAACTGTCCAGTCGTGCAGTTCAATTAGGTCCATAACGAGCAAGCGAATCCTCACCAAACTAGTCGCTTATTGCTCTTTGGCAACTAACACCGTCTTGTAGAAACTACATACCGTCCAGATCCAATGCCTGTATTTGAATAAAAAAACTCAGAAATCATTGACCGGTAACTGATTTCATTGATAATAATGTGGCGGTAATCTACATCTTTGAAAAATACAGACCAACGATTCTACCGGCCCATAACCTGCACACCAAACGGTGTAAGTTTCCAAGTGTGACAAATTTGTTTGTTGATGTGACCCATTCAAATAGAAGCGAGCTTCGTCACGGAACATAGTAAATTCTTCGATAAAAAGTTGATCTTCTTCAAGTTGATCAAACTCGCCAAAAGTTCTATGCTGAAGCAGGTCCTTCGGCTTTAATCTTTGAAAATATTGTAAACGGTTTTGAACCAAGATTCTTGCATGTCATCATTCTGGACGTACGTGAGGAATCGGAAGCAGCAAAGCAACGTCTCTCAACGTGTGCATCAGTTCGACATTGTAACCGAGTCTCATCCTGAGTCAGCAAACCTTTTTTTCTTCTTCTGTCGAACTGTGCAAAGTAATAACTTATCACCTCTGACTGAAACGGATTTGAGAAGCGATGACTTAAGCATACCACTTTTCAACTTTTCGCTGATCGATGTATTAAACATCGAAAATGCAATTACTTGTCACTTCTTTGCGTAAACTGCGAGCTGCTACACTCGCAATTGCTGTCTTTGACGGAAGGAATTTTTCCAAGGTTTTGGAGGTCTGCTGAAACTAAACCTGGTCATAAAGCAGGTAGAACGCATGACATTACAAACTATCGCGGAATTCTGCAACAGCATGTACCGTAGAGAGAGCAATCCAAGCAACCAAGAGAAACCAGAAATAATGCCCAATTCCATTAAACTCCATGAAATCAAGAAGAAGGAAGAAAGCGTGGACCACCCGTACCAAACGCTTTCCATAATGATTTATTTATCGTCGTTGGGAGTATCTTTGATAATAAAGGGTCAGTAATACTCCGAACCCTCGGGGATGAATTAATGGGATTTATACCAGAAGACAGGCTGCACTTGGCCAAGGAGAATATCGCAGTCTGAAAATTGATTAGTCTACCAAAAATATTAGTTTAAATAATATAACACTTGAAAATAAAGTCGTGTGGTTCAACGATTGCCTAAAACTACAATTGTAAGGTTAGTAATTGAAAACCACACAACCCCACACCTCCTAGCTTGGCTACTCAATTATACAAATTGCAGTATTTGCAAGTATGACCACGTGGAGGCGCTAGGTAGGGGCTTGGGATGGCTAGAGCTATGTTGGTCGCTCTTTCCTGGTTGCCTTTCCCATTCTATACCCTTTCGGAATGGTAGCGTAGGTTTGCAATAAAACGTTCGACGATCACCAACTTGATGGCGTATGTTTCTTCACTAACAATTACGCTTGAAAAACGTCAGCAAATTGAAGAGTTTTATGTTGAGTTTCCTGAAAGCTTCGATAGGGTGCCGCTTCTTCTGATGGTGACGAAGTTAGACAAAATGGAATTTCCTATGTGGCTGACATGGTGGATCCTGTCGTATCTTACCGGTGGCAATGCATATGTGCAATGTGTGCTTCAAGGAAGCCATCTAGACCCAATAATATTTATTCTTTCTGTGAAAGATTTGCGCTCCACAATTGAACATTTCAAAATTTTTGCAATTTTGCCGATGACCTAAAGAACTACTTTTAACCCTAGAATAGGTATATACTAGAAAGTATAACTGTCTGTACGATACTTTCGAAAACCAGTATTAAATAAATAAAATTAAATTTGCCATTTGGTTAAGTAACACAATCCCAATGGTTAGGAATGGCGATTGTTCAGTCCCCATGACTACCATAAAGTGGTCTAAATTTTGCGAAACACATTTTTCGCAGAGCACGAATATCAATATTATATTCAACGACTCAACGATTTGTAAATGTTACTCGAATGCAAGTCTTCTGTGATGCAATGACAATGTAAATGCTCACTTTACTTTTTAGTTTGATGGTCAAAAATATAAGCATGGAAAACTAGCCTCCAAAAAATTATACCTATTTATTACGCGATCAACTCGAGATTGTGAACTCCTTTTCTATCTTGACTCAAATTTCATCATTTATTTAGCAACATTTGAGAGTTTGAAAGACTATTATCAATAACATCGTTATCCCCTGGCCAATGCAAGTAATAGTGTATCGAAAACAGAATGACGGTCTATTGACAATTCTTCAAAATTAGGCTGGTATCACGTACTGAGGTAGAAAATATCGCGAGCACCAAATGCAACTCCAATTAACTTTAATCTACACATCCGGCGGATGAGTTGCTTGAATTTTCAGCTTTGACTATTGATTGCAATCAGCTGTTAAAGGAAACGAAAGGAACTGAAAAGCAAACATAAAAACGAATAAATAATCTACTTCTCTACTTCGAAATAGTTCCTACTTCCTGGGATGGGAGAGGCGTGTCAGTTACCTTCAAAAGATTAGCGCCATCGTCACTACCAAGACGAACAATGATGTATGTACAAACAGTTCGAAGCCATCATTAGTTTAATCCGGTTATAAATATAAAAGTTTTTATATAAACTTTTCAATTTACGTATTCTATAAATAACGTAGATCTACAGCCTTTTGACAAGAAATAATTACGTTTAATAAGTTGTTATATTTTATTAGACTATGAGATTGCCGAACTACAATCTCGCTTTTTACTCGAACTAATTGATTCAAACCCACGACTTTTTCACAGACCTACAACATTTTGCCATGAAAACCAAGGAAAGGTTAATGCTGATACTTGTTTAGAAGAATTTGAAAATAAATGACGGAAAGTTTTTCGTGGTTTCGGAAATAGCTTTTCGATTTTTCTTTGCAATTTTCTAACCTTGCTGTGAAAATTTCAACCTGAACTTTCCCAGCAATGCTGAGAAGATGTCATTTGATTCAAAGGTACCTCAGTTCATAATTTTACAAATGAGTTCTGTATTCTGTTGAAATCATTTTGATGCTTCCGTTCAAAAGTATTATCTTTTCTCAACCAAAAGTTTATCGACTCCACAATTGATCAACTTATATTCACAATCGCTAATATTGCTAGTTCCGAATATTACGTAACAGTACAACTCCAAGCGCACGGCACCATCGCATCGCATCGCACCGCCAACCTCAGAACGACAGTTCCATTACCCAGCAAAAATGTTCACATCCAGCCGGCCGGAGTCCTTCAGCGGGCGGGCTAGGGAATGTGATAAAAAAGTAAACTCGTTTTACACCGGCCTGCAACATTTAGATTGTCCAGATTGCTGCTCTTGTAGCAGGCATTAGCCACAGCTATCGACTCGAGCAGTAGAGGTACATGCAACACTTCAGGCGAACATGATTTTCTGCATCCAGGCAAGTTCGCCATCTCTCGGTTGGGCAAACATTACCATAACAAGCTAGGGGAAGTGTCCTGTTCCGGGCCCAATTCATTTCCTTGATTTGAATTGAATTAATTTAAATCTGCGAAGAATTGCTTTTGTAAATTACTTTACAATTTAAAAAGGCCGAGTTTTTTAAAATGATCATAATAAAATTAGGAGCAAAACAACTTGCTTCTTTGCTTCGTCTGTTAGTTCAAGCATTTTCGTCTTAATCCCTATTTTTATAAACACCAGCTCATTGCACTGCTTATTCCGCTGTCGTAGGCATTCGCCTAGCAGTTGTTTAAATATTTGAACCTGATGCATAGAATCGCATGCAGCAACTGCATAAGTATAGGCAGTGCATAAGATACTGTAGATTTAGTAAAAAAAATCTATATGTTATTGATCAATCTTGTAGACTGGTTGCAATCTGACAGCTCTATACAAATGGATAGTAGCATAGCTGGACGTTAGATGGGATAAAACCGAAATTCGTTCTCACGTATAATAGAGATGTTATAAAGCACAAAATAATAATATAATCTTCGTATTGATATTCCTTAAAGTACGAATCAGAGCACTGACAGTTTCAAGTGACACATTACGGATTACAACATTTTGCTTACTCACTTGCTGTTTCACTAGAAGTGAACACCTGCAAAAATGCAGTGCAATTAGCGGCTTCCCTTCTCATTCGCTATAGGTCAATGTCGCACGGTTCCGGTCAACAATTGAGCTCTACATTCTAAAAGCATTGTTGCTTTGCTACGCGTTAGGATTTCGGTTCTGCATTCTTATGCGCAAAATTATTGATTGACAGTTGAGTGATGTTTAGATTAAAGACTGGGTTCGCGCCAAATTTCGAGGTTTAGGCGCAACACAGTTATTTCGATGAATCACTGTGCTGTCTGTCTACCTTCAGAGCACACCAAGATTGACTACTGCCAATCCTCTTGTAGCCTTTCGGTTTGGCAGCGCATTTCATCGACTCGACAAAGGATTCGTTTCAAAGAAACCACCATACTCGTACAAGAGGTGAAACCTTCATTTATTCGAAGCCCGCTGCAATCAGAATCCACAAAGCTTTAGTAGATTTCCCTGAGACCACAGACAAACCGCAGCAGGGGACGATATGACGGTTCAGAGGCAAGCTGCGCCGAAATTAATGATGATGGAGCGACCTTGGCCTATTTGGCGTGCTTCGGATCAGATAGTGGTAATGAAATAGTAAGCTCGAAAAATTATACGTTAACTAATGAATTTTTTGTTGCCCGGCTTCAGGTCCAGCTCGCCTTCCATACGAAGACGAACGAATTGACGGATGTGTGTAGCTGTAACCGGTGCAGTGGTGTTTTACTTTCAACACAGCACGAGTCAAACCGTACGAAACATTACAGCAACATCCTGATGAAATCTGGATGATTTTCAGTTGCCGCTCTGATCGTCAGCTGATCGCCGGCGGGCTGGGCGGCAGGTTTCATCTCTTTGGGTGCCGGTCGGTCGGTGATGGTACGCAATAAATGTTGGTTTTGTGCGGTTGAACGGTTCAACATCGATTTGACCTTGCGCGATGTGATTTTGAACGCTAAAGCACATGGCGTAATGCCGTAAATGTTGTAATGGATTATGCTACCGTGAAAGGAAAAATGGGAGTAATTCATTGTGGGTAGGAGGTCCATCTGGTTTCCAATCTCCGTTTGTCATATTATTTAATTTAAGAAAATCGAAAGTAAAAAAAACAGTACAATGATAGGTAATGATAACGCGACCAGAATGAAATGACAAAATTACAACAAAACAAATTACCAGTCTTGTTAAAAGTTAAAGGAACAAAGATATAATAGAACATTTAGAATAATTGACTGTTCCGTTTATTATCAAATCCAGCATTAAGTTCAATGCCAATACGACAACGTCGTATACCAAACTTATACTTAATCACATCGAAATATCAATTACATCATATTACCAAAATGTAAGGGGACTTCGAACCAAGATTGAGGATTTGTTTTTAATTAATTTGGAGGTAGAGTACGGCATCACTCATCACAACCCATTTGCAAAGAGTAAATTTAACATCGCTAGTAGCAGTTATCGGAGGACATCCTCTTAACCACCTCTACTCAAGATATGCCCCTTTCGCCTGGTAAGCCTAAAGTTTTTAATCTAATCTAATCTAATCTAATCTCACACTAACGCAGCCAATTCTTGAAGGCATCCTGGAAAATGACGATTACTTGAATCAATCATTTTTCTTGTCAACGGCCAGGCCAACTGCGCAGCATGTACCGCAGAGAGAATTCCAAGGAATCAAGTGGAACCAGAAAAAATATCTAATTCCATTTAACTCCTTGAAATCAAGGGGAAGGAAGAAAGCGTGGACCTCCCGTACCAAACGCTTCCCGTACACATAGATAATGATTTATTTACAATCGTTGGGAGTATCTTTGCTAATAAAGGTTAAGTGATACTCCGGACCCTCAGGGATGAACTAATGGTATTTAGACCAGAAGCCAGGCTGCAATTGGCCAAGGATATAGCGCCTTATTTCGCTCTCTGAAAATAGATTAGTTTGCCAAAAATATTAGTTTAAATCATATAATACTTGAAAATAAAGTCGTGTGGTTTAATGGTTGCCTAAAACTACATTTGTAAGGTTAGGAACTGAAAACCGCACGACCCCGCACCTCCTAGCTTGGCTACTCAATTATACAAATTGAAGTATTTCCAGGTATGGCCACGTGGAGGCGCTAGGTAGGGGCTTGGGATGGCTAGAGCTATGTTGGGCGCTTCTTCCTAGTTGCCTTCCCCATTTCATACCCTGGTAAGCCTAAAGTTTTTAAAACTGAAAACTGAATCAGATTTACTGTGGAAGTCGACCTATCTGCCATTCGATTTTTGAATTCTCTATGATCTCACGATACAGATACGTTGATCCAATTACAATTTCTTCAACCATAATTACCAAAAAAACACATTGAAATCATGCCCTTTGGAACGAATGTTCCATTCTTGGAATTATACTCCTCTACCGCTGATTTCCGGTAATGACAAGACATTTAAGGGGGGACCCTACTCTGAAAAGTCGGAGAAATCGAATTTTATTTTTTTGCATTTTCCAGACGTTTATACCTTTGGAAATGTCATGCCAAAAGGATTTTTTGGTATCTGATCTAGTTGAAAATTTTTGGCAAATATTGTGAAGTCACCTTAAGGGAAGCCCATTGCTGTTCGAAACTTTGAACGCGTTTTCCCCGAAACCATGTTTCTTTAGCTGGCGGTACGTGTATCTCAGAATCTAGTGGACCGATTTGGCTGAAATTTTTTTTTCAACATGTAAAAATGAATTATCTAAATTGTTGCTACGTTTCAGACTGGCATGTTTCAGACTGGTCTAATATTTAATCACACTGTATAATACTCTGGCCCTGGTAACGATTTATAGTCGAATTTCTCGTATGTTTCGTCGTCCATTATCGTGCACTTCGAATTCCCAGCAAGCATCGTACCGTATAGGTTTCGCACTTTGAGCCTGATCGATGCTTTTTGCTTTGGGGTTCGCTTTATCTGCTTCTGTTACAGCTTCTGTTTTCGCGAACTTTCTTAGTGACCATTTGTGCCCAATTTTTAGACGTTGCTCTGTTGAAAGGTCAGACATTTTCAAAAAAAACACTGCTGGAAAAAATATACGGTTACACACGTGCTAAGAGATAAAAGTAAACAACAGGTTGCAGCCACAAAAATAGACCGAATATAGAGAGTTGCGAAATAGCAGCAGTTTCTGATTGCGTACATTTAGGGTTTATTTCTAATTCCCGTCGTAGTAAGTAAAGCTATTCTAATTTTCATCATTTGTTGGATGGATTTAATTTTAATGAATACTACAAAACTCTTGTGCTGATTTGACTAAAACACACATACCTTCCGATCCGTGAACTTTGAAATCACTGAAAAGCGATTATTTAAGCATATTATTGAATTTACGCAACTGACTTTATTTCTTAAATTCGTCGTACCGTTTTAAAATCCGTCCATCAAAATTGTTCATCGTCCGAACTAAAAATCACAACAATGTTTACGAAGCTAACGCGCATGTATTTGTGTAGGACGGTATGACAAATGTTATTCTGCAAAATTTCTGCAGGTCAGGCAAGTTTTCCTGGCTGTAGAATAACGACAATGCCTTGCGTGAGTTTTTTCATTTATGAACGACGGAAATTAAAGCGATTAGTCGACATTTTCTTCTTCGTCGCACGAAAAAACGAAGGAAATTTGGCTGGTAGGATTTCTTTAATGCTAAAAAGCATTTAAATAGATCTCAGCTCACTTTGATTGATCGCGTATGATAGACAACAAACTAAAATATTAAGGAATGACTAGTTTGCATTACCCTACCGCAACATACCTTACTTTCTAATACAGCTTTAATAAGTTGTAATTATTTGTACATTATTTGTAATAGTTGTAATTATTCTAATTATATGTAATTAATTAATCTGTTGTTGGCCTTTGAATCATGTGCACGCCTTTTTAAGTATGATTGGTAACATACTCACGACAAAGTCATAGACATTGTAAATGCTCATTATTATGTTTAAAGCATAATCTGTTCAGTAGAGGTTTAACATAAAGAGGTTACGTGTTCTTAACGAACCCATGGGTGCATAGAAGTTAAGATTTTCAGGTATATTTTCAGACTTTATACGTTGTGAAACTATATCGTTTACAAACAGGAGCATAGAAATCTTTCAACTTTTTTTAAGTGTTTCGATGTTGATGAGCATACAACGAGATTCATAGGGCGGAAGAGGAAATGAGATTCAATCTAGCTTCCTGAGTGCATATAAAGGGTGTCCCACATCGTATTGCACCACCCAAGAAACGCTGTAGAAAATGACCTAATTGACCGATCCTTTTCAAACTTTCAGACAATAAAATATAATCCATTAGTAAGCTTTTGGCATATTTATTTCATTCAACTTCAATACCATAACCGCGTACTCGCCCCTTACGCTTAACTCCATTCTATAAGTTTTGTACAAACAACATCTGACTGCAACTGTACACTGCTGTCTGAACGGAAACCCACTTTTTCTCCGATTTGACATGCTTGGGATGCTTCTGTAATGCCTGCTTCATAATAGCCCAGTATTTTTCGATGGGTCTTAGTTCCGGTGCATTGAGGGGGTTCATGTCCTTGGGTACGAAAGTAACCCTGGCTTCGTACCACTACAGGACACCCTTTGAAAAGTGGCACGAAGCTAGATTCGTCTAGAAGATCGAAGGGCTCTCGTGTTGCTTTAACAGAGGAAGCAGACGTTCTGTAAACACTGCTTGAGGTAGACCTATCCGTTTACAGTCACGAATGGAGCACTTCGTTTGCCAAATCATGTATTTCTTGGCAAATTTTGAAACTTTTTGCATACCTACTTCCACCGGAATATCAAACTTCTGCTGGGCAGTGAAGCTCCCGGAAGCTGCCGGAAGTCCGCCTTGTCGTAAGTCTTATCATTCATGCTGAGAGAGTTGAGGATTTTCCAGGCGTTTGTGCAAAATAAATTCGCGACGTTGCTTTTCGGGTGAAACCATTTTTTCCAATTTTCGAAAAACTGACCGCAATAAAAATACAGTGTAAACAATGCACTCTAAAGTACTGCTATCCAAATTTTCAAGAGAAAATACCCAATAAGTGATTTTCTACAGCGTTTCTTCCGTAGTGCAATTTGATGTGGGATATCCTTTAATAAAAATTTAAAGGGTAAGGGCACCAAACTACGCTGCAGTGCTTCTTTGTTAGATAGTGAAGAAGCAAATGGTGCGAAGAACGATAAATTGGATGAACAGGAAAATTTCAATATATGGACCAAAAATACATCGAGAGTGGAGGTGCAGGTGGGATTTCAACCCACAATCTTTCGGTTGGCATCCGAAAGCTTTTTGCGTTGAGCTACCGTCACCCGTTATATATTGGTAGCCCAATATCCAATTTTTCTTACTTATACCAATAAAATTTTAGTTTCAATAACAATTAGTGTTATATTATATAATATCGCGGAAAAACATCAAACAATATTCCTAACGATAAGAAGAACAGTTGTATAATTTCAATGCTTTTGGCATATTTTGAGCAGTGTAGACGCTGTTCAAACCAAATTCTATCCTCAAGATGTATTAATAA
The DNA here is from genome assembly GCF_943734655.1 of Sabethes cyaneus. Classification (NCBI taxonomy): domain Eukaryota; kingdom Metazoa; phylum Arthropoda; class Insecta; order Diptera; family Culicidae; genus Sabethes; species Sabethes cyaneus. The sequence goes on from NC_071355.1 coordinate 61,958,636, forward strand.
ACGTGTTGTACCTTACGCTACCACCGATAATGAAAATCATTAAAAACTCTTGTATCAACAGCATCACTGCATCTTAAAGTGTTATAAACATTGAAGTCGCTTTTGTGCTGTGTAAAGCTAACCACCATATCGAAAATTGCCATCACGAACTTCGAACCGTACCTGGGTTACTCAAGCCGAATAAATTTTGCCTCACCTTGGCACCTTGGTTAACAAGCAAGCAGGACCGTACATCCATCCACAGCGCGGATTGCGAAGGAGTAAAACCATATATTCACCAACTAACTAGGCTAGGAAGTAGAGCGCGCACAATCGACGACGGTGTAAAATATCGCAACACGGGTTTCTTGCCTGGTTATAAAATATTTATAGAAGCATTATGAAAATTGCCGTCTGTTTGAGAAAAGGCGCGTTATTCGGATAAATAGTGATTGTATGCTTGCGATAGTTACGCGATAGGTGCTAAAATATAGCACTGAGCTAATAACAGATCGTTGATCATGAAGTAAAGGTTGCTGGCGAAAAGGCTGGTATACACAACAGCGCTGAAGAAAGGACGTCAACCGATATTAATGATTCAAAACTTATTTATTCGATGTTGTAATAAATTGGAAATAAAAGATATTTGACATAAAATTAATCAACATTCAATAGCATTTGGATCGTTATCGCTAATTTGTTGGCTGCGACACATACGGACCCCGGGGCAATATATGTTGACATTTTTCATTTGCCGTAAATATTTAATCCGCGCACTATTGCTGGCGGGGCAATCTTAGCTCATTACCGGTGCACTTTTTGTCAACCAGACCACCGCCGTGGCACGCTCTGGCGGCAGGACCAGCACGTTTAAATCGCACAACTAGTTATGCTTATGCTGATCCCAGAGGGAAGAATTGTCGAACACAACGCGTTCCGATTAAGGAAAGGGAAAACAGCAAAAAAAGGTGAATATATACGAACCTTCAGCAAGCAACCTTCACGTGGTGGTTGCTTTACTTTGTAGCTAGATCCCACTAGGAAATGTGGCTCTTGTGCATGTGTCGATTCGATGGTGCTATTGGGAGGGATTACAAGTTGAATTGGACAAATACCATAGACGCGACAGTTTATATCTTAATCGTAACAGAAACGTAATCTCCGTTTTATTTTTTTAACGCAGGACAACATCTCACAGAAAAGTTAGGTTGAAAATAAAAACCTTAACGTGGAAAAGTGCTCAGGTTGTGAACGCGTATAACTTTGTTTATAAATACCTTCCGCTAACACCTACACTAGAGTGTCCCAAAATAGTACTATGTCATAAAATCCTACTTTGTTTTATAATGAAACTTTACTTTTCTCAAAATTTACTTAAACATGAATGCATGAAGGCGAAAATCCAGCATTTGCTATTGTTTGACACATTGGAGAATTTAACGAAGTCCTCCCGTTAATGTTCCTTTTTAGTTACTGCTTCAGCTTGCTTTTCATCAGAATACTACTTGTTATTGATTTAGTTCATTTGGAAGTAAGTTAAACTTTGAAGGACCATACATACATACATAATAGACCAAAGTTCGTAGATGTTCTGCTTCACAGTAATTCAATTGCGTGTCTAATAATTACCACTAGTTGTAACTGCAGTGTTACCATGAAAATTTCCGTTGTGTGAGGTATTATGTACAAACATGATAGTTAGACAAAGCCACGCAATTCTGGAATGGGGATGAATTTATAATCAAAATAACGACGAGAGTTTGCTTGAAATACACATACTATTTATGTCCCAAGAAAGACAAAAGTAAAAGCTTTTCAATATTCAAATTTTCGATGATTGGATTCTGATCCTGATTCTGATTTTGATTAATGGATCAGAATCCATTAACCGAAAATTTGAATATTAAGAAAAATTACTTTTGACGGGTTTTTGCACGAAAGGTGATAACCATTTTTTTCCACAAATTCTAAAAGATTCGCTGTCATTTACACTTGCCAGCTGTGAAAGAGATTTTGTAGGCTGCTCGCGCTTACAGAAAATCTTATGCCAACGTCAACGTGTGAGTGTTGGCAAAAGCAAAAATACGTATTGTGTGCATTAATGCT